>NC_135790.1:27279716-27585716 GCF_051106095.1 Pogona vitticeps | reverse complement strand
CAGCCACGATGTTCCAATATTGCTGTGGAATGGCTAATTTGCACTTTCAGTGGCTGTCATGCCAGGTGAATGCTGTACGCTTGATGTCCTTATTAATGAGGCTGTGTTCCGGTCATTTCTAAATTGGCTAGGTCCAGAAAACGGTTGATGGAAAACTTGGGAATTTAAATGGAGGGAGAGGCGAAGGGAGGAGAGAGAGAGAGAGAGAAGGGTTTTTAAAAGGAAAATAAGTCCCAACCCAGGGGGCAGAGTGTCTTTGGGTCCAGAGCGCCATGTTGGCTAGGGGATGATGGGAACTGTAATTAAAAAAAAAAGGGAACTTTCCCCATGGTCTTGGGACCGCACGGCCATAATCACAGCCCGGGTTACTTCAGCTTCCTTTCCAAAGAGGGCTTATCCGTAGAGAGTAAATGTGTCAGAGGTAATGGTGAAACATGTTGGACTCTCATTGCCTCTCCTGCGCAGGTTGCGCCATCAATACTAAAAGTGATACATAACATCCGCAGCGGAGCAGGGATTTGTTCGGCCGCAGGATGCAACATGACGCGCGGAGATGTGGCCTAATGAGGCTATGCCCACTTGGCGGTAATGAATTGTTTGTTTCAGTGCTTCATAAAACAAAAGAGTCATCAGTCCCAGGACCGTGGGGGACGGCAGCTTAACTGTGAGCTCCGAAGAGCTTCTTCACTGAAGCGAGGACAAAGCAGGACTGGGTCAAGTGTTCCTTTTTGCACTACAGAACCCAGAATCCCCTGTCCAGCATGACTGATTAATCAGGAAGCAGGGGGTGCTCGACAGAGGGATGAGAAGATTTGAGAGACAGAGAGAATGGGAGCCTATTTACATAATTTTTTCTCACTTTGCAAATGCACGTTGTCTTTTATTTACATTTTTTCTATTCCGCATAATTTAGTCCAGATTTGCAAGCTAAGAATAGAGGTGTAAATTATTTAGGGTATTGAATCCCTGGCCTCAGCCACTGGCAATTTCAGTTAGACACTCTCTGGCCTGCAGGTTTATAGCATAGACATGCCATCCAACCTAATTGCAATGTATTGCCTGCATCCATGAGGGCTAGAAACATAACCTTGTGTTGTTGTTTTAAAAAAGGAAAAAGTAAAGCAGAATTCTCACAATGCAGGCTTTTGCATCGATGGATCATCACATTCTACAAGATGCCTTTCTGCATTTCCCCTGAAACCTAAGAGAGATGGCTTTTTACCTAATTCACTGCAGTATTGGGACAAGCATGTATGTGTCTTGTGTTCTGGTTTTTCCTCTTTGCTGTCCTGTTTCCAGCTGGATCAGTAATTATGTTCAGAGGCTCACATTCCTGATTTCACATTTCACACGTAAGTTTTCACATTTACAGTTTGCCTTCAGCAAAAGATGCCCTGGAGTAACATTTTGCTGTAACACAGCCCATGTGAGGAGGAGATGGTACCCATTAGCATTAGCACTGGGGGGTGGGGTGGGGGGGGTCCATGAATATTTCGTTATCCAGGAAACAGTTGACGATTGCACCGAGAATCAAGCCACGGTGCTGCCTGCAAAAGGCAAAGAAAGCTGGCAGCCTCTGCCATGTGAATTTATGCGCTGTGACAACCGCAGAACCTTACTAATGTGGCTGAATGGCACGTTGGCGCTGTGTGGCTGCGTGCAGCAAGCAAGGGCGTGTTTGATTGAAAAATAGAGGAAAACTGACATAATCCGATACCACCCAAAGGCAACAATTCCTTTCGGAGATACACCATAATGTTTACACATAATTCATTCAGGGTTTGTTCGGTTTTTTTAACGGTGATAATCATATAGCCAACGCAGAATTCATTGCCTGCCCTACCACCTGTGTATCCAACAACACCAGAAGCCCACCCTGTTTCTGATTCACAGAATGGGACCCATATCATGATAATTGCCAGCCAGAGGGAACGTTCCATAGTGATGTGCTATTCTAATTCACAGGTATGGCGTGCCCTGTTACAACATGGTGTGCATTACAATAATGAATGTAAGATTCAAGGGTGATCAGACATGCCTTAGCCACACCTTCTGAAGTGGAAAACCTTTGTAGAACAAAGTACAACGGATTGGGGGGGGGGGAATCCTTTTCATCTTTTACAACCATGGAGCAAATAGGTCTCAATGCGTGCAGGGGGCCTTTCTAATGATCTAAGGAGACTATTTGTGGAAAATGCCTGATCACTACATCAGTCAAGCGTTACTACAGTCCACAAGCAACCTTGAATGCGGAAGGAAGAAACTATCATCATCATCATCATCTTAGAATTGCAGAGCTGGAAGGGACCCTCTAGGTCATGGGGTCCAGCCCCTTGTCAAGGAGTCCCAGTGGGGGAATCGAACACCCAACTTCTGGCTCCACAGCCAGAGACCTAAGCCCGTGAGCTATCCAGAAGTTCATATTTCATGGAATGTCTGAACATAAGCTGTGATTTGGCCCCAGCTGCTTTTGTCTTTGATTCATCTGACTCCAGCCACATTCCCCCAAAAAAATATTTTGAGGGAAAACACCCTCAAATTAGTTAGCCAGCTCTGGCTAAGCCGAAGCAGCACCTCTGCAAAAATGAACGGGAGCCGACTCTTTCTGAGGTAAGTGTTTCGGGGCAGGATGCGAAGAAGGACCGGGTGCCGCTCGGTTCATTTCCACCCGGTCGGATCTCAGGTGGAAACGGGATCCCTCCAAGCCGCGCTTGCTAATGGTTTTAAGCTGTGAGCTCACGGATGTGGAAGGGGCGCTGCAGAAGGTGTGTTGAATCGATAGGCCAGGCTTCGTTCATGTGCCAAGAAGGAGGGGGAGAAAAAAAACAAAGAAGGAGATGAAGCAAAGGAACACATTCCACAGCTATTTGCTAAGTGGCTAATTTAGCGCTTTCAGGAAAAAGAACAGATGGGCCCCAGAAGGGAGGCAAGAACGAAATGAAGTGTTCTCTCTCTCCCCCCCCCACCCTTTCTCTCTCTCTGTATGTGTGTGTGTGTGTGTGTGTGTCATTCCTCTCAACACAACCAAGATGTTAACTACCACTTTGACACTTTGGTTTAAGCATATCTATCAGAGCATTGTGAACAGAGGAGAAATCTGCTTCATGGAAATTCACATTTGAAGGGTTATCACAGTGGCTCCCAAACTGTGCGCTGGGGTCCCTCCAGAGCATCACTGACAACCCAGCCAGGGGTGTTGTGGGCTCCACCAAAGTACTACTCAGGCTGGGATTTGCCCTCTCCTCTACCTCCCCGCGCCACCCAAAATATTGTATTGGGGGGAGGCACAGCCAGTGGCCAGTAAGTTGAGGGAGTTGTGAGTCAAAATTTTGGGAACCACTGCAACTCTGCGTCAACTGCAACCTGACAGAAATATTGGCTGGACCCTGAGATGGATCCTGGCTGGTCATTTCTTGGGGGCCAAGAACGTTCTTCTGCACCACCTCCGGACATCTCACAAGAGAAGCCCCCAAGGGATTAGCCCTGGGGCTGTGCTCAAGGCCCTGCATTTAGTCCGTTGTCTACATTCAGAGGTTTGGAATGTGCCCCAACTCATTCCAGAAGGATCTGTGAATTTCAGGGAGCCACACACACACACACACACCCCACGGCCCTGGTCACAAATCATCCTTGCTTCTGAGTAGACATGAGGCACCGAGGAGACCTCCCACCTGAGCACATAGATTTGGTACCTCAATTTTATCCATAAGCATTCTGTGCCTCCTGAATTCAACTTCTTCCCATTTATAAATTTATCTATTCATCTTGAACGGTTATTAGTCTCCCTATACGCTTAAGAAGTCCCTTGCAGTTTGAAGAAGAAAAATCCATACCAGTCAACTCGAAACAGAATAAACCAATCAGTTAGAAACAAGAAAACGCACAAGAGACAGAGAGTAAAGGAAGCACCACAAAAATATCTAAATACACACCAAAGATAAAAACTACTTAGCACATGATATGGCAATTGAAAACATACCATTGTAATGAAGAGTATTTGAATACAAGAAAAGAGATCAGGATTTTCAAATGCATAAGCGGAAGATATGCATGAGAACACGGGCATATATATGTGTGTATTTTCATGCATTGCATGGTCTCCTATATATATGCAATTTGAAGAGAAAAACAAAATACAAGTCAACTCAATACCAGTCTCTGTATAGGGGCAACCTTGAATATATATATAGTTGACTTGTATTTTGTTTCTCCTCTTCAAATTGCATGGTCTCCTTAGCTTATAGGGAGACTATTAACCATTCAAGATGGAGATCTATATGAATGTTTGCACTGCTTTTTAAGTTAAAAATGTGCAGAGAACTGCATCATGGGCAAACCACTGCAAATCTGACATGAATTTTTTGCCCGTTTCTGTTGGGAAACGTTTGCATGTGTGCACATTTTCCACGGGTGTTTCTCCTAAAGCCTCAGAGACAGAAGGTAAAAGAGGGAGAAAGGAAATAGTAATGGAGACCAGTTTTGAAGGCATTCTTAGCATCCCACAGACATTAAAGTTAACTGGATATCTCTTATCTGAGGAAGTGGATTTTATCCATGAAAGCTCACATTAAAATATAACAGTTAGTCTTTAAGGCACCCCAACATTTTTGTATTTTTCAATTTTTATTGTTTTCATTTGTTTTTGCATCTCTCTGGCCTACTTTGGTTGTTCAGCAAGGTTGCACCAAGAGACGTGTAAAGCTTCTCCAGAAGGAGAATTTCATTTGGCCTCAAAGCTTCCCTCCTCTACAGATTTCTCCCATTGTTTTGTTCTTGCAGGGACCTCCAGGTTCTCCTCACATCTGACTGAGAGCCAAATCCCCGGAGTGCAGTTGAAGGGGTTCACAAGCCTGCTCAGCCATCCTAGAAATGTTGCTGTTTTGTTTTCCTTGCTTCCCTCAAAGTCCCTCAGGAATCCTTTCACCCAAATTAAGCAAGACCTTCCAAATCCACCTCTGATTTTGTTCCGGGTGAAATCTGGTGGCAACTTTACCCACAGATATTCTCAGTTTCTTCCTCAATCGAGTTTGTCTCGGAATGGAAGAGATTCCAAGGTCAAGTCCCTGGAGGAACCAAACTCAAAGGGAACGGTAGCTTTCTTCTGTTTTTCTTTGATTTTCAGCAGCTGGCTGGCTGCCTAAGACGTAGGCCCTCCCATCTCTGGAAAAAGGCCACTTTTTGCATTCCCTTGGGGCTTCTGCTCTGGATTTTCTCTGTCTCTTCCTCTAATCTTTCTTGGTTAAAAAGTAATGCAATTCCTTCCAGCAGAAGGACAGGAGAGAAGCGTGCAAGGGAGTGACAGAGCTGGCAAAGAAATTGTGCGATGGAAATTCACATCAGGGCGGCTTGATGGAATTAGCTCTCCGGCACCAAGTGACGCCGCCAGCGATGCCACCAGGTTATTTTTCCAGGACAAGATTCTGAAGTCTGAGAAAACTCTCTCATCTCAAAAGTTGGCTGTTCGTTCCCCAGGAATACAGATGACCTCGTCAGGCACACTAGCAAAGACATGTCGCTCAATGACGTCAGGAAGGAAGAGGCTAATGAAGGAGCCAAAACAGCAGCATAGACTTCCGTCTCTGACGGAAGATAAAAATGAAGAGATAATGCTAAGAAGAAGCAGAGATTTTGAGCAAGCTTTGAAAGGGAGGACAATATCCAGCTGTTATGCCATCAATTCACTCCTTTTTGTGTTGTCTAGCTTTCCGTGTTAAACGACACCTCCAATCCTGCCAGGGTCATCATACCCATTGGGTTGTTAGTGGGTTTATCATTCAAAACAGCTAGAGGGTACTAGGCTGAGGACAAACAATGTATATTTCATGATCTCATCTGGAGATTTCTGGTTGGCCTGGAAGGGACACCACTGTAGAACATAAGACAGACGAATCGGACGCAGTTTTTCATAACTTCCTGTGGCCCTTCTGATAGCGAGATACACTGCCCCCGATGTTCACAGCATGGAAAAGTTACTTTTTGGGACTGTAGCTCCCCTAATCCTACTGATAATCCCAAAAAAAGTAACTTTCCAAAATTCTGGATTAGAGATCATATGACAGGTGAGCAAAGAACAGAAAGAGAAATGCATGGGTTTCACGCTTTGTTGATGGACTTATTTTAGAGACATCTCACTCACCCGTTGTGATATAGGATACCAGCTAGATCAACCCACCTGGATCCGATCCATCAAGCTGTCTACTTTTTTACAGACATCCTCCAGCCAAAAAGGACATTAAGGATCCATCAGTGCAACTTTAGCTGGCAACATCATAGCTGCCGCCACTGCCTAATTCCAGAAGAATGGGTTTTAATTAACCCTCCTGATGATTTTTTTAAAATTTCCATTGGGTTTTAGTTTCATTTTATTTATTCATTCATTCAATTTATACCCCGCCCCGCCCCCCCAGACAGCATCTACTCGGTTTCCTTCTCTCCTTCCCTCCTTCCTTCTTTTTTCTACTTTCTGTTTTTCCTTTTTAATTAAAAAAATGAAATGAAAAGCTCTTATGATAAAGTATTCTTGGTGACAGGTTCTCCCATTAGGACACATCGCTACAAATTGTCACATCAAAGCTGATTGATCGGCCTCGGAGAGCCAAGAAAATTAATGCCTTTGCTAAAAATAAATTCCTTTCCAAAATGGCCTCCGTAGCTGAAAGCATTCCTTCACTGCGCCCATTTTTAGACATCTTGTTTTGATGTTGTGAATGCAGAGACATGTTTGTTGTTCAAGGCCAAATTATTGCTGTGGGGAGTGGGTGGAGATGGGTTTAAATCCTCACTTAAAATCCTAACTCCTGCTCTGACACTCCTCTCTCCCGGTCCCGTAGAATCCTGCAGGAGTATCATCAGGACTAGATGGGTTCAACTCATTTAGGCCACCCTGAACTCCTTGCAGGAAAAATGAGGGGCAAATGTGAGGGGGGGGGACATATCATGAGAAACAGTCCTTGCTTGGAAACAGTTTACCCCCACCATCATTTTGCTGGTACGTGAAGGTTTTTTTTAAAAAAGAGTCTCCAAGGATGGAAGTTAATCTTCTCTTCCTGTGCTTTTGCAAGGGGGTGGGATACTCCCGTGCTCTTCCCCATCCTGAAAATCGTGCTCCTGGATTTCCAGTCTGCTTCATTCCGAAGCGGAAGAGCTGACAGTTGGCAGAGGCTCAATTTTGCTCAGACTTTCCTCCCGGAGTTGGAAATCATCCCAGACGGAAAGTCTTCAAGACGACTCACGGTTAGAGGTCAGATAGATTGAGGAAGCGGCGTCCGCAGGATGCTTCCAGAGGTACCGCTGGGGAAAAGCTATGTTTGGAATCCGAGGGCCAACCGAGAAGGCTTCCAAGACCTTTGTGATGGAGACAAAAACACGAGAGGTCATCATTTCATGATTCTCTCTCTCTCTCTCTCTCTCTCTCAGTGTCAGTGAATGGGCAATATCAGTTAATGCCTGGGCACTTTCACCGGTTGTTCAAAAACTCTACAAGACCTGAAGAAGTGGAAGGAAAAAGAAGTCTAGACTCCTCCGTACAGTCACCACTAGAGATGGGCACGAATCAGGAAAAAAAGGTGATTCGTTTTGATTCATGGGTCATCAAGGGCTACAAATTACAAACGTATAGGGTTTTTTTTCTGATGAATCAATAAATCAATCCATTGATTTATTTTTATTTAATAAAATGCCCCCCAAGCACCTAGAGATGCTAAATTCTCAGGGACGCTCCTCCTGACTTATTTCTAAAAGCCCTTCCAGTGTGGTAAAGATTGGGTTTTTGGATATCTGAGTTATACAACCACGAAGAGACCCCCTCAAGAAAGTTCTTCCAGGCTGGAGTGGTCAATCCAACAGCAGTGAATGGCATACCAGAAAATGCAAAGGACAGACTGTGCTTTAGGGCAGATCTAAATGGCATGTCCTGAAGCCATAGGAACAAGCCCCACAGGAAGGGTCGCCTGGCCAGCCCAGCGCCATCCCATTCCCTGAGATTTCCAGGCCAACCCCTGGCAGTTAGAGAATAGACTCTAAAACCTGAGAGCCATGGATGCCGGTGGGAGATCTCCTTCATTAGCTTTCATGCGACCTAATGTAAGGTGCCTTCTTTCCCACATTATCCCTTTAATTGCATGCTTAATAAGCAATAAGGCTATTAGGGGTCTTACTCAGTTTCTCTCAGATTAGCAGCAGCCACAAGGAAAGCAAAAGTGAGCCACAAGAGTATTTCCCAAAGGTTTCCAGGCATTTGTTGCATTTTGTCTTTAACTATTAAAAACTCTTGGTTTCTCCTCTTCCCCCCCCCCCCCCCAGTTTTTTAATTTTCTCTCTCTAATGGAATGCTCCTTTCTGGCATAGCTTCCATCACAATGGGTTTCCACTAGTTCATTTAAAATACTAGCCAAATAATTCTTTCACTCCCATCTGCCTTCTCCCACGGAGAAGGGGAACATGGGCTATGGACAGGCCTCATCTCAAGAAGCTCTTCAGCCCTTGCAGCTTTTCAAGAAAGGTTACGGGACGAGGCTTCCTGGTGGGACCCTCCCCAAAACTTGGGTCATCCAGGACCTGAGATGGCGAATGGCGAATGCAATGTAAAATAGATCGCTTTGATTCAAAGTTTTGTAATTCTAAGCACATCGTCACCACCTGGCCACCTAGCTGGGGATAATGGGAGCTGTAGTCTAACACATCTGAAAGGCACAAGATAGGGGGAGGCTGTGACAGAGGAGGAAACATCATGGGATTGGGGAGGGGGCTGGACAACAGTTTCCCTCTGCCTCGCAACTCCCAGGTCAACCCTTGAGCTCCAAAGCTTTGTTTTCATGTGACCCTCTACCCGCAAAGCATCTCCCTCCTTCCTGCACTAGGTTTGCAGGGCCAAAATGTGCTGCTTTTTCCATTCCTAGAAAGCGTTTGGTGAGCTGTCTTTAAGCGGAGCCAGGCAAGCTGTCTGTCAGTGGGAGACGTATAAATCATTCATGCTTTGTGATCCTTAAAGCTTGAGGGAAGAGAGAGAAGAAGAGACAGAGACGGCAAGAGAAGGAGGTGCTCAGGCTGAAACAACAGATTCTTTTCAAGAGCCAGACACTCTTTCTTTCTTTCTTTCTTTCTTTCTTTCTTTCTTTCTTTCTTTCTTTCTTTCTTTCTTTCTTTCTTTCTTTCTTTCTTTCTTTCTTTCTTTCTTGTAACAAACAGCTCCTGGTTCAATGCAGCCTTAAAAATAAAATTCTTGGGGGGAAAAAGTTCAGGCCCAAAAATTCATCACATGCATTTAAGGAGGAATTTTGTGACTGGGTGGGTGGTCAAGGTCCCGGAGCCTGGCCGAAGAGGAACAGTAAAATCACATCTGCACAAAGAATAAGAAAAGGTTGTCCCATCCACGCTGGTGGTCTTTCAGTTGCTGCCGTGGAGGGACGGAAGAAGAAACAAGCAAAAGAAAACTCAGAATGCCTCCAAAGGTTTGCAAGAATAGGCCATGCCTTTGCAGACCACTAATAAAAAACCCCTAAATCATTATGCAATGCGCAAGCTTTCGTAGGTCAAGTCCACTTCGTCAGACTTGTACCAGTGTGAAGTCCAAAAGCTCTCGGCGTGATGGGTTTCTCCAGGCATGTCTTTTTTAGATGTAAGTCAGGAAAGAGGCAGGAAGCAGGAAGGTGGTTGTTTTAAAGTTACAGCCAAGGCAGCTGTGGGTTGGATTTCACACCCCACAGGATGGCAACACGGAAAACCTGAGTCTGGGAATTGGGGGGCGGGGGGGGGATTATTTAGCAAACTCACTAGGTTTAGTCAACTGGGGTCAGATTAAAGTCAAAATAGGATTGCCTCCTAGTTGCAGTCCTGCTCCGCTGATGTTGAAATCGTATGAATCTCATTTCCCAGGAGTATTTGGAGGCCACCCTTAGGGACAGGGTTTTCAAGCACCAGGAAGTTAGAGAGATAAAGTTTGGCCCAGAAAGGGCAATGAAGGAAGAGGAAAAAAGGATGGAGGAGAAAAACGAGAAGAAGAATAATGTCAAACCATCCATGATGTTCTAACCTTAGTTTTCTCCTACTCTTTGGAACGAGAATCAAAATGGAGAGTTCACACAGCTTTTTAAGACACTGCTCTATGCCTGTCTCCATGGCAAAAGTCCAAACAATATTTCCATAACTATTTTTTCCCCACTGAGGGTGCCATTTGGAAGAGGCCCTTCTCCGTGTTAATTCAAAACTCCCTGCTTGCTGACTCTGCCCGTCGTATCTCTTCGCTTTAAGTGAAGTTTGGGGCTTTGTGACAACTTGCCCATGATTCATCAGCTTTTTTTCCCCACTCTGTGGACAGGACTATAATGACTTGTGCAAATCAATTAATTCATTGTATTTCTTTCTGAATTGAAAAAGGCTCTATAAATGGAAAGAGGCTTGCAGCTGGCATAGAGAGAGAGAACATACTGCTAGTCCTTTGACCATCTTAATGACACACCCTTTCACACAGCACAACATCTTAGGGTCCTTTGCTTTCCGAAAAAAAGCTTCTTCCCCAGCTCATTCTCAGGCTACAAACAGAAACTAATGAGGGGAAAGCTTTCTAATAGTGCATGGTTGGCTTCTTCTTTTGCTGTTGTTGCTGTAAATTGTTTTAAAATTGTATTAATTTCATGCGACGGTCTATTTAATATCATTTTCGTCCTGTAATTTATAGTGTTTTTAACTATGCCTGTTATAAGCTACTGGAAGGAAGGAAGGAAGGAAGGAAGGAAGGAAGGAAGGAAGGAAGGAAGGAAGGAAGGAAGGAAGGAAGGAAGGAAGGAAGGAAGGAAGGAAGGAAGGAAGGAAGGAAGGAAGGAAGGAAGGAAGGAAGGAAGGAAGGAAATCTGACTTCCCCCTCACTTCTTGTCTTTTCCAGTTTGCAATCCTCATTTTATTGATGTTTTTGAATTGTGGTGCTGAAGGAGGCTCTTGAGAGTCCCCTGGACTGCAAGGAGAACAACCCCATCCGTTCTGAAGGAAATCAACCCTGAGTGCTCATTGGAAGGACAGATCCTGAAGCCGAGGCTCCCATACTTTGGCCATCTCATGAGAAGAGAAGACTCCCTGGAAAAGACCCTGATGTTGGGAAAGTGTGAAGGCAAGAGGAGAAGGGGACGACAGAGGACGAGATGGTTGGACAATGTCATCGAAGCGACCAAGATGAATTTGACCCAACTCCGGGAGGCAGTGGAAGGCAGGAGGGCCTGCCGTGCTCTGGTCCATGGGGTCACGAAGAGTCAGACACGACTTAACGACTAAACAACATTTTATTACATTATCTCTCTTCTCATTGCAGCAAAGCTGAATATTTCCAAGCTCTAAAACTGGGAACTTAGCATGCCTTTAGGTCACACTAATGGGTCTCTGTCCACAGCCATGGCAGCCTCTCCCAACCTAGGGCCTTTCTGTTGTGTTGGGCCACACCTCTCATCAGCCCCAGACCTTTTGTTTATGGGAATTCTTGATCAAATACACCTGGAAGGCCCTCGACTGAGGAATCTGTTCTTAACTTCGGTAATGATGAGGATGTTCCACTTATGCAGCACCGTAGGAGCCAAAAGGAAAGGAGGCATCAAGAATAGGAAGAAGAAGCCATTACTTAACACTGGACCTCATTGACCAAAGGCAGGGATGCTGACTGTGTCACATGTTTTTAAAAGAAGGTTAGGAATGTTCATAGAGAAATGTACCAGTGAAAGGACCCCCAAAAAATCCATTGCTGCTCAGTTTTCTTGAGCTTCTGTGTCATAATTTTAATTCGCCTTAAAAGTAACTTCCCACCACCTCCACTCTATCCTTCTAGTAGACCTCCTGGAAACATCTGGTTAGCCAATGTGGAACACAATATGCTATCATCTGAGGGTGAAAATATATATTCAGTGAAATGTGTCTTTCGTTTCTTAGACTTTCTCACCATCAATGTGGCCTTTTTCATTACATGTATTTCTGCAATTAGACGTACAAAGAAAGCTGGTAGTTTACAACCCAAGAATAATTCCAGTACAAAAGACATTTCTGCTTCTGATATGTTTTCCCAATCACACCTTTTTTTTCTGCTGCTTCAGGGAGCACTGCTTTTATACTCAGGACCCATGCCGTGAATAGTGAGGCTTTGATCCAGCAGGGTTCTTTTTAGGGTCCAAACAATTGAAAACATGTTTTCCTCTATTAGGAGCAAAACTGTACAGGCTTTTTACTGCAGGTTGATCAATATTTGGGTGTGACTGCTGCTGTGATCTGGGTAGAATTCCTGACAAGGAGGGGGAAAAAAACATTTCTGATGCAGCCCTGTCACAGAAGCTGGAGTGTCACCCCTTCAGTGTAAGTGCTCATCTAGGTTTTTAAAAAAACAGAAGAAAAAGTCATTTGCCAAGATTTTTAAAAACCTTTGTTTAACCTGCTAGAGACCAGATCTCCCAGGTTCCCTGCGTCGCTGTGGGAGGCATTTTTATATCCCATTCTGACCCTTCTTGCGCGCATAGTAACAAATTGAAGCACACTCTGTTTGTCTCCCAGTGATGTTCATCTTTGTAGATGTTGCCTCGTTGCCTTGGAAACTGACTTATCAAAGAACGGGCGATGCTCTTACAAGGGAACGCAAATTGTTTTTTGAACAGAACGGGCTACTGTACCATGGAGAGGTGGAGATTTGGGTTGCTCTCCTTGCCCAAGTGACAACGTGAGTTTGGTCCAACCTCTGATGTGTTCATTTTCTACACGGGAGGGGAAGGGGGTGCCTTCTGGTTCCAGAATATGGGTTGAATTGGGCTAAAACATTTTCACCTGGACTACAATCTCAGATGCACCGTCAGGGGCAGGTAGCCTCTTCATCTGTTCTCATGTTCCAAAAGAAAGTCAAACATTTATTTCCATTGCATCTTTCCCTTGGTTATGTATCGCCACAGGCCTCAAACCAAAGGGCCTGAAGTATGCACAGACGCACTTGGAAATTAGGAGAAGGGCTGTAAAAGATTTCCAGGCAAGGAGCTGTCCTGCACCAGAAAAGGCCGGGACTCAACACTTTGAGCCACACTTTCTTTGCTGGTCAGGACACAAGAAGACACGGTCTCTGAACATGCATGGAGTGCACTTCCCCGTCGCCCAGGTATAGCTAAAGTTCAACGTTACATCTTCTCCGTACTTCTTGTGGCTTTTGATCTTTAAGCCAGACTTAAACATGACCTCAGATGGCTTCAAAGGTGCATGCCTGGCCACACCAGAAAGGGTCGCTTAAATGGGAGAGACGTCACCTAAAACGGCTGGATAGCTCAGTGGCTCAGATATCTGGTTGCTGAGCCAGAGGCTGGGGGTTCAGTT
Organism: Pogona vitticeps; assembly: GCF_051106095.1. Taxonomy (NCBI): domain Eukaryota; kingdom Metazoa; phylum Chordata; class Lepidosauria; order Squamata; family Agamidae; genus Pogona; species Pogona vitticeps. Next base: position 27,572,396 of record NC_135790.1, on the reverse strand, counting down.
CCCCTCTGTGCCTCCTTGCCAGGGGCTCGACACATTGATCTGCGAGGGTCCCTTCCAACTCTGCAGTTCTAAGGTGATGATTATTATTCAAAAATTCCAGGCACAGTCAATCAAAATTATAAAAAAAGTCTGGTTTTATACAATCAGGTATTATGTTTCAAAAACACCAGGCACAGTCAATCAAAATTATAAAGACATTGACTGTTATTACATAACAGATGCAAGTTTTAACCAAAAACCTAAGTATCTGTTAAATATCAGCACAGTATGTATGCTGTTCCTAATACTGCTGGGGTTTTTTGTAGCTCTGATGGTGTTATTGAGATCTGCAACTGCTTATAATATTGTGTGAAATTTCTTGATATCGTTCCCAAAGCCCCTCTGACTATGGGGACCATTGAAGTGTGTTTCATCCACAAACGAGATGTTCCAATTGCCGGATTTCTGTAGTTTGTTAATTTTTCCAGTTCTTTAGCTTCAACTCTGGCATCCCCTGGAATTGCAATGTCAATGATCCAGACATTTCTTCATTCTATTACTATTATATCTGTTGTGTTACGTTCAAAGCATCTAACCGTTTGGATCTGGAAATCCCACAGGATCGTGACGGCGTCATTTTCGGACAGCTTCTCTGCCTGATGTTCCCATGGGTGTTTTGGAGGCTGGCAAGTTATATTTTTTGCATCATGAGCAGTACATTATTTTTGCCACTCTATCATGTCTAATTTTATAATCTGTTTGTGCAATCTGTGGTCATTCGCAGATGGAAGTGTGACACAGTTTCACCTCTCTTTTTTTGGCAGATTCAACATTTGCAGTTGGAGCTAATAAGGACAGCAAGTGCTAACATCATCATCACCATCGTGAGAACAATCCGGGTTCCCCGTGCATGGTGTGATCTCCAGGAAACAGCACTGAACCGTTCCACAAGCGATCCAGATTGTGATCTTTTTCCCAGTGTGATCACACCCTAAGACCGGGCAGCCCTTCCCGTGGGGGATCAGCCTTAGGAACCCTTCTTTCTGCTCTCAAAGGACGGTGGCTTAACCCAACAGGCAGGCCAACCCTTGTGGCATTTGGTTTTCTGATGAAAAGCTGGAAATGGGTCACCAGAACTTCCCTCTTCATCCAGAGCGAAGGGAGACCTGGAGGGAAGGACGTCTGCCATGCGACTCTTCTCCGCCCAAAGAAAGCGAACCCAGCAGGAAGCCGCGCTTCTGTGCAGCCCTGCCAAAGCCGTTCCCCAGCCCGCCTCGATGGCCCCTTTTGCGTTCCATGCATAATTTACCACTCTGCCGCAGCATTTCCAGCAGCTCGGCTGCCTTTGAAAAGTTAATAAGTGAAAACGCTTTGCTGTGCCAAACTCCGTATGGAGGTGATACCTTTATAGGTCAATCAAAAAAGACCTATAAAGGTATCACTTCAATGTGGAGTTTGGAAAGTATTTTGTGCTAAGATGGCAGTCACTGTTTTGGGCCTGGGGGGGCTGCTTCCACCAACCTTTAGGATGGGGGTCTTTAAACGGGTGTGGTGTAGGAGACGTGCAACACATGCACGGACACAACCCCCACAGCTGTTTCTTCAGGCTGTGAAGGCAAAGCACTATTCTGGGTGGTTTGCAGCAAATAATAAAACATTGCAACAAACAAATGGCAGTAAAAACCAATCAACAGATAAAAATCAGAGGCGTGATTCCAAAAACAGTGCAGGGCGCAAGGCATGAAAACCAGGCAGGGTTGTATTGGAAGCAATGTCTTCAGAGGCCTCCTGAATGTTAGAAGGGAGGGACCCAAGCGCAGCTCCACCAGCAACTGGTTCTGCTGTGTTGGTGCCACAGCAGAGAAGGCTCAGCTCCTCAATTTAATTGATTAAATAAATAAATAAATAGAGTCATAGAGTTGGAAGGGGCCTAGAAGGCTGTCAAGTCCAACCCCCTGCTCAAGGTAGGAAAACAGATCAAAACAGATCTAACAGATGATTGTCTGACTTTCTCTTGAATGCCTCCACAGCGTTGTAGCGCTCACCACCTCCTGAAATCATGGGTTCCATTGTCATGCCACTCTAACAGTTGAGAAGTTTATCCTGATATTCAGCCTAAATCCGGCTTCCTGTAGCTTGAGCCCATTATGACGTGTCCTGCAATCTGGGATGAACGAACAAATGAACAAACAAATACTTTCAGAACATTACTCTCTATTTTCATTACACCTCCCAGATGACCCCAGAAAGATTTTTGGCTTGAGTCCAAGGACATAACTGCTCCGGCTGAGGGAGAAGCGCAGAGTTGATGAGGTACTTGAGGAGTAGAAAATTCACCACTCTCCAGCGAATGCCTCCAAAACCTTGACTTCAGCCTTTGTTTTGATTTCAGGGGGGAAAAAAGAAAACACTGTCCAACATTTCCACCAGGCAGATTTTTTGGTTTGGCTCAACCAAGCCCTAAAAAGTGGACCGGCTGGGATCTGAGATACCTCTCCTGCCCAGCTCTAAATGGAAAGGATTCCCTGCTGGCGAAGTGTGTTTCCAACTCCCTCCAAACTTCTGGAGTTAAAAAAAAAATACTTCCCAGGAGGAAGGAGAGAGTTCTGCTTTGCTATTATATTTTGGCCGCCGGTCTCCCAAACTGGCTTTTATGAGGTTGATGGGCCAGAAGGAACCCCCCTTTGCTGCTTCCTTGCCATGTCCTTCCCCCAAACACACCTGGCATCTCAGGTCTGCAACCCCCGTCAGCTAGAGATTGCTCTGTTGCTGCTTCCTGAACAGCTGATGTCTTGCCTTCTCCTTTCACAGCCGGATATGGGTCCTGGTGACATTCGGTGCCCTGGCATTTGAAGGAACAAAGTGAGAAACGCGGAGCGACAAGAGGATTTCCTCGTCTTCTTCTTTTTGTCCGTAAACAACCTGCTAGGAGGCATCAAGGTCAAGCCTTCTCCCTTTTAAAAAACGTTCCTGAAGTGGCTTTGCCATTTACGGCTTTTTCGGAGCAGGGGGAGAGCTTGTTTTTCAAACTGCCGGTCCCTGAATCTGCCAGGGCCGGAGGAGAGAAAGGGATATCCACGGAGAGAAGCAGTCCAGCACCAAGGTGGGAGAAGTTACTTTTCTGTCCTACAGTTCACAGACTACTTGGGCCAGTGGCTGTCAGAGCTGGAGGATTCTGGGCACGTGTTATTTTTTTTAATGGTATTCCCAAATTCTGGGGTTTTTACTCCAGTGTAAAGCATTGTAATTCATTTGGATGGATTTGTCCCAGAAAGTACTGCAGGAAGGAACTAATCCTGCTGGATCAGTTGTAGGTTTCTTAACATGGATGTTCATATTATTGCCTTGAAATGGCAGTAGCCTATACATTTTTTTTTCCACATCATAACTGTGAATATTTGGTCCTCCCAAGAGTTGGGTGATATACCGTACATAACCCATACCATCTTTCACCTTGTGTATCTAGCTCTCTTTCCACAGAGGATAGTTCTTTTAATTAGTTGAACTGGACATTCACTTGATCTTAGCCTTAAGAGGCCAAGAAGCAATGAACTGTACTTTCATTCGATCATCATACAAAGGATCCATTTCTGAGAGCTGCTCCCTCATGTGCTGACAGACGTCTGTCATAGCATGTGATTTTCCTCACCCACATATCTCACTTTCGGTGTGCTGTTTTTCAGCTCTGAGATCTGATTGGTCACTGGACGGCAAACACGGGCTTAATTTGCAAGGCTGATCTCTGAGGCTCTTCTCTCTTAGGAAACCCCATTGTGGGAAGGGAAACACATTAGCCAAGGAAATCAGCAGCCCCTTTGATGTCTTGTTTGGTCCTCATGGATGAGTCGAAACTGCTCGACACGTGCCCAGCACCACCTTCGTCTCTGTGAGAGCTGCGCATGACCTCAGGTTCAGACCTGGCCTTGTTTTCAACTTTTCTGGACTACAGCACTGGTAAGCTCAAATTCAGACATGGGGCCTTGGCGATTTTAAATTTGCTTCTATTGAGGAAAATTAACAAATGCAAAATTAGTCATAGACTTGGGGCTCTCCTGTGAGTTAAGTGGCTGCAGGATTGGTGGGGCTGTCACCAGCTGTGGCTGGAAAGGAAGGCCGATATTTGCTGCATAGCCCCCCCCCTCCCAGATCTAGGCTCACTTGCTCTCCCCTCTCTGGGAGAAAAGGCCAGCCTGGGGTAACAGCACCATCTAGCGGAAGGCTCTGCCGTTGACTCGGCCAACTCGATTCCTTCTCTGCATGCACCCAAACGGAAGCAAAGAGCTACATCTGCAGCAGGCCGTTTTCCACTGCAATATTTTTCCTAATTGTTTCTATCTCTTCACGCAAGCCTCTCGGATCTCGTACAGCGTGGGAGTTCTTGGAACTGTTTTCTGTCTGCGTTTTATGGCTCAGCGGGAACATAATTCCTTTGGGTGTTTTCTTTCTTTCCTGGTCCAGTCGCAACACCCTGTGGGAAGGGCTGGACAAGGAGTGCCCCGGCAGGCGTTGATGGACTCCCAGCCACCCTAGTCAGCCTAGGAAACTGGTGGGGGTGATGGGCGATGTAATCCAACCCTGCTTGGAGAAAGCCGCCTGAGACAACCCTGCCCTAGAAAGACAGGGGGTCGAAAAAGATGCAGATGGGCCCTTTATGGCAAGACCTCTGGTGACACGGTAAGGCTGGGATGGCTCTAAATGTTTCCTCTACCCCTGCATCACCCACTTCCCTGTCCTAGTTTTGTTCCTCACCACAAAAATAGCATGAACGAGCACCCAGGATTCATACTCAAAGACAGAGTCTCAAGGCGACCCGGTCTTGTTTGTTTCTTCCTAGGCTTTCTTCCTCGCCTGCTTATATCCTTCCCACTCATCCCCACGACGTTCCCTTAAGGCGAGGATGGAACCTCCAGATTAAGCTCCCGTTGGCACTCCCGGGAGTCTCTCACCTCCGTCAATCAGTGGCTTCCTTGTTCTTTTTATAAAGGGGGGTGTCAGGATGCAAATTAAAGCAAAGACAGCTTTGCTTGGCAGTTATTCGCGTGTGTGTCGCAGGCGAGGCCGAAAGAAGCATGCAGCACCTGAGTGGTGCTTTCTCTTGATGATTGTTGCAATCTCCTAGATGGAGGCGCAAATGACCCTGGAGGAGACACCGTGTACTTTGCAGCCGCCTGATGAGAATCAATGAAGTTAACCCGCGGCAGGGATTAAATTTATTGCAATTCTCTCCCAACCCACTTTATGGCAGGTGAGTGATGAGCAGGGCTGGGTCTTAAATCTTCTGGCCTGTTAGCTCTTCATTCGGTGGCTGGCTTCCTCCTCCTTCCCTCTTTCCAGCTTTGGAAATCGGGTAATCATTCCTATAAAAGCACTTTCAGCTCATTCTACCTGCCCTTCCATCACAAAAATTAGGGTCCCGGTTGATGGGATTGAATAGGGGCGTACTGCCCATTGGTTGAAAGGTGCTCAGAAGAAGTTATGGGGGCATGACTCTGAACCACAAGATTGAGAATGTGTACTAGCAGGGGTAAATCTGAGCATGAGGAAAGAGGTCCCAAGGTTATAACAACAAGGAAAAGGCAAGAAAAAGAATAGAGAGGAGAATGCTTGGGGGCGGAGGAGAATGCATAATATGTTTACAAGCATGGAAGAATGCAGATGCACCCCAAAATCCCAAGTTGCATCCAAGACCCATTTGAATGTTTCTCATACTGAATCTAGTGAGACTCATTGAGCATTAATCTCCCACACTCTTCTTTCTGAAGTTTCTTAACTTTCAGGGACATTGAGAGAGTTCAGCTGAATTTACCTGGTGGTCTTGCTTTTCTGAAACATTCCACCAGCAGAGGCTTTCTCCTGGTCTAGTGTCCTACAACACACAACACTATCTGTGGTCCCTTTCTACCCTCTCAGAGTCTAGTCCTCCGTGGTCTCCCTGCTCCGCCCTGCCCGACATTTCTCTAGCTTTTAATGATCAAAGCAAAACTTCCACTTTATCGAAATCAACTTCTAGTTAGTGGAGAAGGGAGAAGAGGAGGGAAGGAGGGAAGGAGAAGGCTTATCAACAGCTTCGGCAATGACTGTTTGCTTCTAACAGAGCTTGGCCAAGCCATGGGGGGGGGTCTACAACTCCCAAAAGCACCCACCCCATCAGAATGGACACTGGGGAGGCAGTCTGGAAGAGGCAGCCCAGACTTTAAATCCAATTGTGATTTCAAAGTAGAAATAATTGGAGAAAATTGGACTTACTCAAGTGTTGGTTGCACAATACGATTCTATGATTCTAAGTCCCTGTCACCCAACAGATCTACTTCACTTGGGATGAATGATTGGTTTTAGCTCCCTAAGAAAAAGTAACTTGTCTGGTCTCCCGTTTCTATTGACAGTAACACATCCAATTATAGCCGCCACCTGCCACTCCTGCAGTGTTTAAGCATAACATTTACCTACCCCGGAAGCCTCTATCTTTTCTCATTGCTCAGAAACAGGAGGGATGCAAAGTCATTACAGGAGAGCAAATATCCAGTTACGCCATTGTCTGGCACAGAATGGAAACCGCAAGAGAGTTCCAGCTCCAGAGAAAGATTATACCTCCACCTCAGTGAAATTGAACTAGCTGCAAAATGCCAGCCAAAATGAGCAAAAAGGAAGAGAGGGTGGGGTGGGAGTTGGAAAGAAGGAAGAGGGATGTTTAAGACTTGGCGAAGGGCAGACTGAGATGTCTGGATGCAGGTTATTACAATAATGAGAAACCCAGAACAGATGTGGAATCCCTAGTATTCCGACAGAAGTTAAAGAACCTCACAGGGTCCATGATGCAGGTTTTGACTGCAGAACAGAAACCACGAATAAGTAGGTTTAGATGCTGTAGATCAGGTGTGTTAATTATGATCCATACAGTCTTATATTCTTCCAAATTTAGACATGGTTGGGAAGCGGGCATTACTCTGTGGAGGGGTGTATGTGGTGGTGGTGGTTATAACAAGGATGATTATGATGGCCATGATGATGTCTACGTACTTGGCCACAACAAGGTAGTGCTCAAGGTGGTTTGGAATCATGAGAAATAATTAAAAGAACCCCCCCAAAAAAAAAATTAGCTGCAGAATAATGAAAATCAAATAAAACCCAACTCACCCAGTGCAATGCAAACAGTTAAAATGGTTACAATAAATGGAACTTTAGCATTCTTTCTGAATGAGGAGCAAAGCCAGCGTTGTGCAGGTGGAATGCCTGTAGGTATTCTGTGGCTGGCCGTTGTTGATTGGGAGCCGGCGGTCCCTCCTGTCTCTCCCCACCTCATTAAGCCATTCTTGGATTTAATGGAAGCTGCTTCTGGGGCAGGAGATACAGAGAAGGCCAGAGTTCCCATTTTTGGAGCTATTCGGAGCACAGACAAAGCTGTGTGCAGAGCCGCTCAGGTGAAGAGTGGCGTGGGGATGGAGGCCACAGTGCGGTCTGTGGTGCTTTAATAGCAAAAATCTCCCTGCCCCTGCCCACTCCTGCCTGAAACCCTTCCACCCAAAGCTGGCCAACAGCTGCTGCCCTTAGCCTCCATCTTTGCCTCGGCTGTGTTTACTTGTTCCAAAAGACACCATGCCAAAGGCAGCTGGGGCAGCCGACAGCTGAGGATCTGACCTCTCATGTCCACTGCCTGCCCCTGCCCGGCTCAGGAGTGCAAAAGGCCTGAGGAATCTGGAAAGATGAAGGAGGGAGAGGAACAAACAGATCCTCTGCCCAGAATTTCTGCAGCTCTCAAGCCCGGGCCTGACTCTGCATTCCAATGGAGCACTTCTTGTTCTTTCGGCTAGCTGGCTGGGAGGGAGGGAGGGAGGGAGGGGGCAAGATCATAAACCAGAGAGAAAAGCTTTCTTCAGAAGGTTTGCAAGGCGAAGACGGAGCCCAGCTGGCTGGCCAAACAATCAGCGCTCCAAGCAAGGTAGTGGGAGAGGGAAAACTGTGGGAAGGCAGATCAACAGGAGGAACAAATCTGTGGGCACCAGACCAGCTGATCCAACTCAGGTGATCTGGCCTTGGACCTAGGGTGAGACAACAAGAGTCCCCGGGGAAGACAATGATGCCAAGGGAAAGTTGCAGTAGGAAAAGAAGACGATGACATAACATGAGACAGGTCGAGGCCAGAAAGAAACCTTGAGTTGGCGAGACCTGAGCAAGGCTGTCAACAACAGGACATGCTGGTGGCCACAGAGTTGCGACTTGACGGCACGTAATGGCAGCAGCAGCAACCACTTCATTGATATGGCGGAGACTAGCAGAGTTGAATTTCTACAACAAAAAGAGAGAATGGGGAGGAAAGGCAAATTCTTCCCCAAGTTGCTTCTTGATCTTACCACACAAAGGTGCTTCTAAATAAACCCTTTGCCCAATTATCGTTCCATCTATGGGTTGCAGCAGGTTCCTCTGCATCATGGAAGACCATCATTTCCTCCCAGATATTGTGTCGGCATAAGGTGTGCATCCTTAAGATGGTGAAGCCTCTAGCAGTATATTCCATCTCTTCTACACCAGCTGAGAATCTGATGGGGAAAAAGAACCGTCTGGTCCCCCCCCCCCAAGTTATGCCTTATTAGAAAAAAGCAGCCACCCATGGATCTCCAGAATGGCTGCCACCCCATCTGCATGCATAGAAGCCAGCTCTGGTTTCCTCTCTGCTGTGTCCTTACATGGATTTCCTGAAACCACGGCTGAAATCCTGTTGCAGGAGTAACTTTCAGGCACAAACGGCCACAACTTAAGACACCTCTGTTGGCAGGCTCGGTTGCCTACTTAGTCGCACGACTTGCCATGCCATTGATAATGCCTACGGACATTTCTTAACTCGAGGCAACTCACATCTAAAGGTTACACCTCATGCATAACTACGCAACAGGATTTTGGCCAATGAATAGTTATGTATGTTTGTTTGTTTTTTTAGTACCAGCTTCCAGGCTAATTCCTCTGTCCCAAATTCACACAGTCAGCACCAAAACATTATATTCTAGCAGTATAAAGAGAAAAGTTCCTGAAGATTCTTACTGGATAAATTGGCTCAGTGAAGGGTTTGAGTGAGTGGGTCCTAAAGGAAATCCAAAAAAAGGAGGAACAGCCTTGTTTCCATGTAATTCCTCTTTCTCCCTCCGTCACACAGACTGAGCACCCAGGTCAATAAAGCAGGAAGTACAGCAAAGTAGTTTTGGGGGCAACCTGTGCTTCCTCATATAAATTGCCATTGTATTTTATTCTTTTCACACTCCTCCTAAAATACTTCAGGCAAGCCTTCCGTTTTATCAACCCTGTGGGTGGATTTTCCAGAGGTTTCCTCCCCACCCCTGACTTCATGATCAGAGTCCATTCCTATGAATTATAGAGTGATTTATTTAAAGACCTGGTTGGAGTGCGATAAATCCCACAACTCCAGTTACATTTATTGTGAAGCTTCCTATAAATCACCAACAAGGTAGTGAGGAGCCTTGTGTTGAAACTGGACAGCAGGTTGGAGATCAGCAGATATCCAGAAAAGTTACTTGTGAGGGAGACTACAGGTCCCAGAATCCCACCACTCACACAGCCAGTTCTTGAGGAATTCTGGAAACTGTAGTCCAAAAAGGAGGGTTTCCAACCTCTGGAAGACCCAAGAAAAGCAACAACGGTGAGACCTAGCGGCTCACTTGACTTAAATTTGCTAGGAAGGTATTTATATGAAAAAGCAGCAGGCAAGTCCAGAAAGAAGGAATTTGAGGAGTTTGAAGCTTTAAAGGAAGAGTCATTTTGCTACATTATTCGTTGCTTGGTTGTAATGGAAGAAGGAAAAACAGCACCAGCTTACCAGTAAGTCCCATTTATCTGGACAGCAAGACAAGAAGAGCATGCCGAAATTATATCTAGCAACCAAGCCTGTGGCTATTCTTTCTTTCCTTCTGGCGTGGAAAGCAGGCTGAGTTAGTCCTAGCTTGTGTTTTCCTTGAATTGTCTCCTTATAACTATTTAATTATAAATCTAGGTGTGCAATTAATTCTAGCTTTCACCCTCCCCTGCCTCTTCCATTTGATCTGATTAATGAAGCAGGTGGGCCAACTGGACTCTTCAATAAGGTTGTTGAGTTTGCTCTCTGTTGATATTTCTTAGGAGAAATCTATACGCCGGAGAGGAGGCAAATGGAAACGGCTTCCGCCTGAAGGCGGTACCCAGGAGGAAATGCTGTGAAGCCGAGAACTGCCCTGATGGAGTTGTAACACATCAGTTGCACTGAGTCCAACCCCAGAGGGAGCCCAAAGTGAGGTGTCTCCATTTAGGTATAAAAGTAGGTCTCGAATTCTAAACCAGAGGAGCTATCCAAGGTGCTGAAAAGTCTCATATTTTCTCAGGCTCTTCTAAACCTGGACTAAAATCAGGAGTGGGTTCATGACATTCCTAAAGTTGGGTCCATCTACCTGGGGATGCTTTAGCTGTACAATCCTCCAGTAATAATGGGTTGGACTAAATGATCTTTGGTGAGTCTTCCAGCTCTTAACATTCTACGATTCTGTCACTGGTGTCTACTTCAGCCATCTTAATGCCTGTGAATATTCCTGAGGACCAGGGAAGTTCAGATTTCTCCACACCGGCCCCCTTTTTAAGCAATTTAAGTCAACCTCTGGAATAGACTGGGGGAAAAGGGTCTTAAGATGATTGTTTTTAAGAGAAGTTTAGATTCTTGCAAGTAGATCTTCTTGTTCCGCTCAAACAAGGCAACGGAGAGATCGCTGGAAAAGGTGAGTAAAAGGTGGTGAAAATCCAGGCCCTATTTCACCCTAGCACCCTGTTCTGATTCCTCCTCTCCCCTTTCTTTAATTTAATTCCAAAAATGTTCGTTCGGTAGATGTTCAAAGCGAAACGGCTTCAAGGAAGACTAAATTTAGGTACTAAAGCTCCACTTCTCAACAGGCTCCCTGGATGGGAGAGGAGGGTGTCATAAAGCTTCTTGCCAGACTCCCTCTTAACAAGGTGCTGTTTCATGCTTGACAAGGGGCGTCTCGGGGATAAGAAAGAAATATTCCAAGAAGGGAGGCTGTCACCTTGATGAAACGCTATGATCTGCTCCCTAAATGTGAGGAGCAGATGAAGCCAAAAGAAGGAAGGAAATCGGATGCATTAACACTCTCTCAGGATCAGTGCTTTTTTTAAAAAAAATTATTTTTAAGTCAATTTGAAAGGTTTGTCTGGTCTTTGTGGAGCTGGTCTTGCTCTCCCTTCCTCCCTCTCTCATTCTCTCCCTCGCTTCCTTTCTCTCTTGCTTTCCCTGCAGGCAGCATGCTGTTTTACAGCCAAGCATCATCTTTCAGAAGGCAGGAGGAGGAGAGATGAATCTGTTGTCATAGCAACGGAGGCAGAATCCTTGCCACACCTCCAGCCTTGACACCCTTTTCCCATTCTAGTGCTGTTTGGGGTGCATTGGGAAACAAAACAGAGCCACTAGGTTTTTAAGGGACCCTCAGCAAGCTGCATTATGTTAGCCCCTGCCTGGCAGAAATCAGAATATCAGAAGAGCACCCGGGTGAAGAAAACAGATGTTTGGAAGACACCAAACATCACTGTAGCATCATAGAGAGGTGTCTTGTTCTTCTCCTCCCCCTGTCTTGTCTGTGCATCATTTAGGACATTGATCCAACAGTAGATGAATTTCTGTTACCATAGTCTCTCTAGACGGAAGGATGCTTACTAGATGAATTTCTCAGACTTGAATACTAATGCAAGGGGTTCTACCCCCCCACACACACACACCTTCACTTTTCATTTGGATATGATCCGAAGAGGTATTGAGGAATCTGCAGTAGATGTGGGCAACGGATATGCCAATACATGCACATTTATATATATGTAGATCCGTACACCAATACACGAATAATTATTTAAAAGCATCCCAAAGATAAAGTTATCCATGAATCAGTTCACACAATCCACCCAAAACCTATGATTTCATTAAGAATAAAACTGCCCCCCCCCATTTAATGTGTGGTGGAGGAACTGCAAAATATCAGTGAAATCCTCAAGTGCATGACAGGTAACAAGTTAGTTTTTCAACGTTGTTACAATGAGTGACAACTTGGTTACTTTTCAAATACCTTCCTGAGTTACAGGAAGGAATTTTTAAAAGTAACTTTCTAAACTGGAATTTCCCTAGGCCTGAAACCATTCTGTAGTTAGGCAATGGGGATATGCTTTCAGATTTAAAGACCATCACAAGATCCTTGACATCTTGATGGCCGAGGGACGACTGTTCTCAGCTCTAAGCAATTTCAGGAACAGCCAGCAGGGGGTGCACTGTGCCAGATTAAGAAGGAAGACCAGGGTATATAACACAAGAGACATTAATAGACATATCGTTGTCATCATCATCATCATCATCTTAGAACTGCAGAACTTAAAGGGACCCTTTGGGTCATGGAGCCAAGGAGGTCATGTGGGGGAATCGAACACCCAACCTCTGCCTTCCCAGCCAGAGGCCTTAACCACTGAACTACCTGCCAGTTAATATGTGATTGTATGTTGCCAGCTTTCCAACCACCATGGCTCGATCAGCTACAAATACAAATATATACACAAGCACTTTTTTTAAAAAAAAATTAAAACAGTAACAAAGATCTACTAACTAAAACAACCAACATTTTCATGTTGAAATAAATCAATAAATCAGATGGAAAGGTTGAAGACAAGTTCTCCATTTTCACACTTCCTCCACTTGGACCTTTCCTGAAAGTCGCTCTTCCGCCACCCGCCACCCCCCAGTTGAAGCCCTTTCCCTTTCTGTAGGTTTCTCATGAAGGCCCCTTAGAGAAGATGCCGCATGCATTCTTCCACACTGGGGTGAATAAATCTGCAAGCACACCCCATGATAGGCCCTTAACCAGGTTAGCCAAGAACGCGCTGCTGGGCTAGGTAGAACCATGGTTTAACAGTGCCCTTGGTTAGGCTTGAGCACAGAAAACTGTTTTCTGCCGAGTCAGATGAGATGACCTTTCTAGGCCATTCTTAGCTCCTTCGAGAAGGCCAAGAATGATCATGCCACCCAGCTAGGACTGTGTGGTTTTCAACCCTTATTGGGTTTTCAAAGTCTCCAACCCACAGGTAGGACCGTCACCTTTAGTGGCAAGAAATGAGAGGGGCAGCTGGCCTTGCCCAATTTCCCTCTGAAGTGACAAAAGAGGAATTGGGCACACCCTGATCTATTGCTGATCGCAGATGACATGTTCTAAGCACAACTATAAAGCTTAGGGCACGGTCCTCAGGATTTGTGGCAGGAAGTAAAACGCAAGAGGTCTTGCACGAGATGGGGGGGAACAGAAATTCCAGGAGTCCACTTTCAGTTTTCCAACCTCCAACCCATTTGGGGGGGATGTTAAACACTGCACAAATACCCTGTGCCCTCTTTATAATGATGAATTACTGCTTTTCCAGGTGGGATAATCCAATTTTGGCTTTTTCCAAATGACATTTTCTCACCTAATGAGAGATCTGATCTTGACATTTACGCAGGGCTTGATTGTGTCAATCTGTCCCATACCTGGCGTTCCTCTTTTCCTTCTGCCTTCAGGTTTCCCTCGCATTATTGTTGTTTTTAGCGAGTCTTATCTTCTTGCGAGATGCCCGGAGTATGACAGCCGTAATTTTGTCATCTTTACTACAAGAGGAAGTTCAGGTTTGATTTGATGAACCTGTTGACAGCACATCTGGTTTCTCTTACAAACCTAAGGCTCACCAACACAGCCAGATACACATCTGTACACTCCACCCTTTTGAGCAAACCAGGCAAGTAAGCAAATGAAATAGTTTTCTGCACACTCGGTAGGTTTACAAAATAACCAGTCACTTTAAGGCCCCACAAGAAAACCAAACAAGAACGTCACGTCAGCCTTGGTCAAACTCAACATGTGTGAGCCAAATATCAGTGGCCCAGCTCTTTTGGACTCGGTTTGAGACACAATTCATGATCTGCTGTGGGCTCCTCCCTCCAGAGTTCTGCTTGGCTCATCATCATTCTTTCCCAGCTGATTTTTGGACAAGATGCGGTTGTGACTCACATCTTCCTGTCACCCATTAACTGACTCATCAAGTGAAAATTCCACACATCCTAATGCTTCTGGGCCTCTAAGTAAAAACACCAAGTCCTGAATCCAACTGGAGGGGTCTCAACTAGAGTAGACCCATTGAATCAGTATGATTGGCATTAGGGTTGGTTCAGCATTCCACCATTGATTTGGTGGTTTTAAGCCCTGGGAAGGTTGGTTTTCTTGCTTCCAAAAGGTATTTACAATCTATTACACAAGCGATAATTGGTTTCCCCTCAAAATCTCTGTTTTTCTATTTCACCAGTTAATTGGTTAATGGGTTGATTAAACTCATACAAAATGGGATATAAGAAAACAGGGGGACTTCAAAAGCAAGAAAGATGTCGCTCCTTTGTCGCTGGCATGCGATGCAGCAGCAACAATGGGTATTCCTTTTGTGTCTCATACAATAAATCAATCAAATGGACGAAGCTTTATTTTTGAACAGGGATTAGCAAATTGGGTGAAAAAAAGGATTACTTCCTAAAACCTGGCATGGTAGCCTGTAGTAAAAAGCACAGAAGTATCGAATGTTTTGGGGTGCCTTTGTTTGTTGGTTGGTTTGTTTTTGTTTGTTTTAGAAAACCAAAGCAACCTTATATGGGATGCAGAGAACCCCCACTGAATCACTGGATTTGGTGAATGAGCATTTAGGAATGCTTGTGATAAGCTTTAAAGGAGCTTAGGTGGTTTTAAATGCATTTCTCCCTCAGAACGGTCAGCTCTAAACTAACTAATAGGATTCAGAATGGATGGATGGATGCATGCATGCATGCATGGAATGCACCACTTTAAAATATTGCAAATAAATTATAACTAGGAAAATAGACTCCCAGAACATAAGAAGATCACTGATTCTAAATTGGGCTCCTTGGGCTCCAAGGAACGGCCACGCTTGACCCAGTGTGGCTGAATATGAATTGTTTGGGGGAAATAACAATGTGAAAGGGATACTCTCTTCCTGACTGTTACTCAGGGGTAGAAAAAGTGCATTTTTTTGGAGTCAATCACCATCTTGACCACTCACCACACTGCCTAGGGGCTTCTAGGAGCTGTAGTCCCCAAAGTAATTTTTCCAACTTCGCTGTTACCCAGAGCTTATGCGGAGGTTTGGACATTGTCTGCAGGGAGCACAGAGCATGGGAAATGTTGGGGAAAGAGCATTAGCATTCACAGCCAACCTGAATGTACCTTTTTTGAGAGCAGGGGTTTCTCACACCCTGGATCTCCCTGACTGCAGGAAAGGAAGGAAAAAGCAGGGAAACGGTTGCTATGGTGACCCGGCCTTGGCCAAATGAGGGGCCAGGATGGAGAAGATAACATAGCCAGAGGTTCCTAGGGCCTCTGTGTTCTGCCATGACTCACAAGCTGCCTCGGTTGCTCCAGGACCAAAGGGAAATGGTTTCTGGGCCATTGTGGAAGGGATCATAATGAACTTTTCCCCTTTCGCCTGCCATTTTTCGGTACAGGACCGATTATGCATTATAAGATGGGGAGGAAGGGACACATTTTGAGACCAGGATGAATTCTGTAGGTGTCAAGAAGTAACAGGGGAAAAATTCAGGGAGGGGGGGTTCGTCTCTCACCTCCACCTTGTCTTCAGCTCCCTCTTTCCCCACATGCATACCTCATTTTCCTTGGTTCTTGATGCATCTGGTGCATTGCAAATTATCTGGAACACAGAGAAAAGAGAACTTTAGCTCCTCAAAGGTGTGGAAGTGATGCTACCGGGGGGGATTAGAGAAACTGGGCTCTGAAAAAAGGAACATTTCCAGTCCTAGCCAAGGCAGCCGACGTCTGCCATGAATAAATTCATGCCCTGTGGCTGCCGAGGTCTGCCTAGAAGGCTTGCAAACAGTTTATAGAACAATTACATTTTTTCAGGTATATCTTTGACCCTGAAGGATTCCTCTTGGCTTTTTAATTTTCAGCAGATGAGTAAGTTTGTAGCATAAACGAAAACAGTGCCGGCAGCCGGCAGAGCAAAATCTTCATCCATGCAAAACAGCAGAGAGAAAGATGTGAGCACCAAAAGAAGGGGCGGCCAGATGCCTTCGGCCCGGCACCTTCCCTGGACTATATATCCTATCCTTCCCATGATGGGGCATCATGGAAGTTGTAGTCTAGCGCAGAAAGAGACAGACAAGATGGGGGGGATGGCTGTTCAGGAACCACATTTCAAGGTAAGTTCATTGCTGGATCCACATTCCCCCCCCCCCCTCAGTTTCAGAGGTAGTAAAGAGCTCAGCAGGCTCCTATTGATCGACAAGAGCTTGTGATGTGTTAATTTCCTTACCGATTGCCACAAATAGTTTATGCCAACGCAATGCCATGACAACACCTGATGAGCCTGTTTGGCCGTCTCCATAACCTCCTTCCTCCATTGCATTTTAATAAATCACACATCCATCAAAGATCTCCCATCAGCCCTTCCCTTTCCTGCCCAGCTTATTTTTGCAACATCCTAGCATGATGATAAAGAGACCTGTGGTTCTCAAAAGCTTGCACACTTTTTGGTGCTTTGGGCTTTTTTTTAACGAACAAAAAATATCACCCAGAATGGAGCTGCTCATAGTCCTGGATTCAGTTTTCAAAGATGTCATTCTGTCTGTTTCAGCAGGCATATCAGAAATAAAGCCGGTGTAAAAATCAAGTAAAAACAGAAACAAAGAATCTTGTGGCCCATGAAGAACTAAGGTCTGAAAACAACGAATGGCCCCCACTAGAGTAGATCCATGGACTGTGTAAGATTTTCATAAGTGTTGTCAATAGTTGGTTCAAGGGATCTACCTTAGTTGGGACTCGCAAAAGGATGTGACCTAATAGATGTACATTTCACTGAAAGTTTATGCAAACCAGACATTCATGTTTGAAAAAGTGGGCTGTCATTCACAAGTTCACCATAAAATAAGTCTCTGGGTCTTTGAGCTGCTCCAAGACTCATGTTTCACTGTAGTTTCTGAATCCAGTTTCACTCTGATCCTACCCCTACCATGTACACTCTGCATATCTGTGCCCGAAGCTTTAAGGTCATCTTCTATGTGTCTGACAAAGTGGACTAGAATTCCCCCCAAAATCTCATGTTAAAATAAATCTGCTCCTCAGAAAGGTGCCCCAAGAGAGGCTGGGCTGAATCAATGCCGCGAAAGCCCTCTGGAAAATACAGGATCGGCCCCGCCTCGGCCTCCGAGAAGGAATCTGCTTGGAAGTCTCTTGGCTGCTGGCAACTTTCCAGTGGAGTCAGGGAGAGGCGGAGAGAGCGGGCGAAACTGCCGCTGGGAACCGGGTTGCTTCTCTGCCTCTTGCGCAATCCGAAAAGTTTTCCATGACTAGTCGTCCCATTTTGTCATCCCGAGCAAGGCTTTCGCAGCCAGGGCACTTAAGGAAGGAAGGTGTGGCTTTTTGTGCGCAAACAAAGGTCCCAACCCGTGCCTGGATGAGAGAACCCTGAGGGACAGAGGCCTTTATTTTTAGCTGCATTACCCTTACCTATGAGGCATCCTGGCTGGCAAGGATATAAACCAATCCACTCATTAGCCGAACGTATTACATTCCTCAATTCGTTCCTCAAATCGCCTCGCCTTTCCGCTCTTCTGTCTTTCCAAGCCTCCAGTCTGAAATATACAAAGCCCTAGTAAAGAGTATCTGAGCATGAGCAGAGTTCACCGGCTATGCCACCACAGATTTTATTTTATTTTTTCTTTCTAGGCTGCCTCTCTCCTAAGGCAGACCTGGGCAAAGTGCGGCCCGAGGGCCACATACGGCCGGCCTGCAAGCCGCTCCTGTCCGGCCCGCCGGTCATCGCTCCAGTCCGATGTTCAAGCACTCGTTCAAGCCCAAGACAGACTGGATTTCTCTCATTGAACAAGTTGAACATCAAAACCATTTATAGCTTTTTGTCTAAAGTTGATCAGTTGCTTATCTTTTATTTTTAAGTAAAGTTGGTTCGGCCCCCGAACACAGTTCAGATTTTTCATGTGGCCCCCCTATAGAAATTAATTGCCCACCCCTGTCCTAAGGGGACCCAAGGAAACTGAAATCCATAGGGGGCTTGCTAGAAAACACAGTGTCGGCTGCCATGGACATTGGGGCTTTATAGCCTAAGACAGTATACACTCGTTTATTATACATTTGGTTGCTTGTGTTATGTATGGGGTTTCTCCCTCTTTTTCTTCTTCCTCATTACGGAATAATATTTCACAAACCTGCTGTCTGAGGGATAACAGGGGGACAATGGTAGTCCAAATAAAGCCGTTTTCCAACCTTCCAAAATTGGGTGGAATAGCTACATAATTCCTTGGAAGACAGGAACAAAATTCACAAAGGTTTTGACAGGTTTCAGCACTGGCCAAGAAACAGCAGAATGAAATTTAACAGGGATAAGTTAAATGAGTGGGGGGAAGCCAGGGGAATCCCAAATGCCCAGTTACCAGAAGGGGATACTTGGCTCAGTAATACTATGAGTGAGGAGGATTTTGGAATGGTGATCACAAGCTAAATATGAGCCAACAGTGTGATGTGGCTGCAAAAATGGCACATGCTATTTTAGAATACATTAACAGAAGTATAGACTCCAAATCCCATGAGGTCCTAGTTCTCTTCTATTTGGCACTGGTTAGGCCTCATCTTGAGTCCTGTGTCCAGTTCTGGATACCCCACTTGAAGAAGGATGCCAACAAACTGGAGCAAGTTCAGAGGAGGGCAACAAGGATGATCAGGGGACTGGAAACCAAACCTTATGAGGAAAGACAGAAAGAACTGGGGCTGTTTAGCCTTGAGAAAAGAAGAAAGGGAAATAGGATTGCACTTTTTCAAATACCAGATTTCAAACCCAGATATAGGCTGAATATCACGAAAAACTTCTTAACTGTTAGAGCAGTTTGACAATGGAACCGATGACTTCAGGAGGTGGTGAGCGCCCCAACGCCTTCAAGAGAAAGCTGGACAACCCTCTGTCCGATCTGCTTTGAATTTGGATTCCTGCCTTGAGCAGGGGGTTGGACTCCATGGGCAAATAGGCCCCTTCCAACTCATTTATTCTAAGATTTTATGATTCTCTTTCTATCAGGATGTTGCAGTCTTCCATGGATTTTGGATTATGCCTCGGGCCAGGAGACAGATTTTGCTCAAATTTAAGGCATCCCGCCAGCAGACTGATTGATTAAATAAAAGGGTGAAAATTAATATGTAACCTAATCTTGTGCTGATCTTATCTGCCTATTTATCTCCTGATCTCAAATAGCCCTTCTTAACCACTTTTCCTTTGTCTCAGCAAATCAGACTGAAACTCGAAAACATGGGAATTGCCCAGTTAAGCCTCCATTAAAATCCAATTAAACGGTGTCTCAACCGAATAGCAAATCAGGGATAAAAGCCCACAGCTCCCAGTTTTGCTGGGGTTATCTCTCCATGTCCTCGCCTCATTTTTTTCTTTTTCTTTTTCCGAACATCCGGCCAAACAGAAAATGCAAGAGATGGGTATTTTATGATGGAAGAATCATTGTTTACCCAGAAGCGATGGGGAAATTATCCGCAAGGGGATAGTTTCAGTGTGAGTCTCCTTGGCATGAGTGCTGAAAAAGATTTCAGCAAGGAACCTTCTCAATTAAGTGCTAAGGGTTTTGGAAAGGGAGATGCAGCAGATGAGACAGGAAGAGGGGCTGGCAGGGGATGACTTGAGCCCTCTCCCCCCTCCCCATCCCCAAGTGATCCTTCTGTTACTTTCTTCAAGAGCCATTTCCAACTCCATGTATTCTTATCACCTTTCCCTCCCGTTATTATTGCAAGCCTTGTTCTTACTATGGGGGGGGGGGGTTAAGTCTACATTTTAGGTGGGAGGCGGATGTGGGAAGCCCCAACTTTGAACACCAAATGCCTTCCTGACTTCCTTTGGCAGCATGCCGGTGTTTGCCCTGTTCTTTTCGATGGAAAAGGGGGAAAGAGAGCACTTTGCACCCAACGGGAGGGGTCTTTTAGACATGGAATGCCAGAGGGTGGCCTGGTTGCCCACCAGCAGCCGACAAAGCAAGCAGAAAAAGCGGGAGAGTCCTGTGGCACCTGAAGGACTTGGGGGGGGGGATAATTTGACCTAACTTTCTGACATTTTATACATTTGCAATTACACCCATGCATGTGCGTGCATGCAAACATGCACACAACACTGCTGTCTGAATTTGGACTTTAACTTCCGCAAGCCAGGTGGCAATTCTTTACTTTGGTGTAAAGGTTTAACACGCACTGGTGACACACAATAATTGGAATATGACGGTTATCTCTACAGTTTCACCGATGTGCCCTTTTTAGCCTCATGGAGGCCTGCAGGCATTTTGGTAATAAATTAGTGCATCATTGATGCCTAGGCACTTTTAAAAGTAGAAGGGAATGGGGTGCCTCGTAACAATCTCCAGAATCAGCCCACGACACCCCCTCAAACGGAGAGTCAAACACAGACAGGTTTAATTTGTCTGTTTTGATCCATATTAAGAAACGAAGAATGGGTCTTTTGTAAAGTTATCGGTCCTTGATGGCCCACTCAGCACCACACTAGCTTCGCATACTCTCCATTAGAACAGAGTTAGTTCATAACAGTGTTTTGCTTCCTTTCCCACCAATTCTGAGGATTGGGATAAGTTGAGAAGAACAAGGATGGCTGATGGAGGGAGGGTCAGATGATGTCACAGGCTCTGCTCCTCAGAAAGTCCCTGGGCTTCATCCCTGTGAGCCCTGGTGCCACTATATCCTCAGGAGAGGGGTTCTAATGCCTTAAGCATGGCTGGGAATGATGTTGTGTCCTGGGGGCTCACAGCGTTGTGAGTCAGGGGCAACTGGACCAATTTCTTTAGAGGACCAGCTTAAACGGTGTGTCAGCCAGCACCTTGGTACCTTTCGCTGTCTGGAGTCCAGAATTCCTCTTATGCTTAGGGCAGCTCTGGATATCAACACAACCACAGGCCCCTGGATACCTATGGATAAAAAAATGTTCCGATGCGCACAGAGGGCTAGAAACATGATTTGTCATTCTGGATGCCGAGTGGGTATTTCCTGCAACAGCCTAACACAGCCATCATTCTGTCCCAATCCGAAATCATTATTTAATTGAGGACACTCATAGGACACTCATTCCCAATGGGATTTTATTTTTTTATTTATTTTGGCTTCCCTATTTAGCTGTCACTCCGCAGCACCTCTGAAATCTGGGACTTTCCCTCGGTGGTGATTTGGCCTCTTCGCCTCTTCCACCTTCTTGGCTCTGAATCATTTCGGCTGAGCAAGCTGGCACACAAATGGGCCAGGCACCCAAGGGACTCTTTCCTGCTTCCCCACCCACCCCCCACGATGCCCAGAGGGCCTGGCGGGGAGCATTCTTAGCACCTTATGAGCTCAGATGTGGAAACAGCCAGGGTTGAGGGTTGCCGATCCTGGCGGGGTGGGGTGGGGGGAGACACCTTCTCTCTCCTTGTTGACTCACCTGGGATTCTGCCCTACGGCTTGGGGGTGTCCTTGCCATGACAAAGAGCACCAGTTCCCACCCAGATCCCACCTCATGAAGGGGCCAGTGAGGAAAGGGTGAGGGTTGAGAAGACTGTCAGAAAAAAAGGAGGAGGGGAATTAAGATGGAAAGTCACCTGTTGTGTTTAAAAGCAAAAAAAAAAAACCCAGAGGAAAAGTTAATGATCCACCTCCAGGACTGACCAGGGGAGGAAGGGGGTAATTAAAGCCTGGGACGAATTCATGGGAAAACATAGACCTAAGCTAAGGAGTGGCTGCTTATTGGAGAGACGGTGGGAGTCTTGAAATCCACACTGAAACTGGGGACTTGGTTTCCAAGGCCATGTGGGATTTGGGGAAGGGCTTGGTTCCCCCCCCCATCTGTGTGTGCACGGGTGTTGGTATCGTACAACAGGCGAGCAGCACTTCCCTCGCACTCACACCCTTGTGATGAGAGGGACAGGAGGATGAAAAAAAGCTCACTAAGGAGACAATGTGGGTGCCTCGGTTTCCCCAGGAGTGACTGCATCAGCAGAAAATGGGAAAATGTATTCATTTCTTTATTTACACTATTTTTAACCTGGCTTTCTCCTTAAAAAGGGCCCAAGGTGGCTTTCGTCATTAAAATACTATATTAAAAGCTGAAAGCAGTAAGTGTAGAAATAATAAACACTAAAACAGGCTGGGCATCTGGCCAGCCTTAATGTCTGCAGCTATATGAGATCCGCAGAGGATGGGTCTCGAATGGAAACCGGATTCATAAGCTGGGGTGGCAGAAGGACTGTCTCAGAGGAGGACTGAAATTCCTTAGGTCAAATTAGACATTACAGACAGTGGAAAAATTTGTCAGTGTTCATGAGATGTGATTCAGGCAGACCTTCATGCCTGAGCAGCCACACTTGCCAAGGAAGCCCTCGCTTATATTCAGAAAATGGATCACAAAAGCTAATTTAGCTAATCCTATAGACAACCCCTAAATTACATCAACTGGCCCTGCCTTTGAAACCACAAAGAAGGAGGACCGGTCAACCTCTACTTGATGGGAACAAGATGCCAGCTTCTTTGGTGTAGTAAGTTGCTCTAGAGTAAGCCCACTGAATCAATAGGATTCAGTAAGTCAATTGCTCCATAACATCAATCGATTCAAATGGGCCAACTCTACTGCACTACCTACTACACTAGAGTAGAACCATTTGAATCAATTGAACTGCAGCAGCTGACAGACCAAAGCCCCACTGATTCAATGGGTCGACCCTAGCTAGGGACACTTATAATGCTAAGCAACAGGATTTGGGTCGAGAATAGAATGAAACAGAATAGAAGTGCAAAGCATTTTTAAAGCACCAAGAGTGAGCGGGCTTTGCTTTTCAAATGAATTGCTCTGCCCCAACAAATATTGCCTTTGCTAGTAAGATTTCAATCCGTACATGCCCAGAGGAGGCTCTTTCGCCAGCATCTCCTGATATCAAAAACAGTTCTTATTGGGAAGGAGGGGGGGAGAACATTTTTCCACTAGAAGACTTTCAGGTCAAGGGTCAGGCTGATGCACGCAGGCTTGTCACTGCTGGCCTCGGGGAGAGATTTGATTCCAGCCGTTCCGGGTCCCTGTCCTCGGTTGCCCATCCCTTCTCCCCCACCCCACCTTCTAGTCCTGCTGGCTCATTCAGGTGCTGCTGGGCAGAGGCACCTCCAAGGAAATATCCACCCCATGTGTCATCAGCGTGAAACCTCCCACCAGCCAGGGTGTGAAAGCGGACAACATTTGCATTTCCTCCGCAGCCGTATAAATACCTTTGCAAGTTGCCCTTCTCCAGATCTCAGGCACAGGACGGGCAGACCTTGGGCCAAAGAAGAGAGACGGGGAAGAGATTTGAGGAAAGGAGAAAAGGGGGGAAAACAACCCAGAAAACTTCAGCATCATGATCGTCTTCCAGTCCCCAGTGCAGCTTCTGGTCCTCGGAGCCTTCCTGGTGTCTCCGGCTTCACTTCAGCCCTCTCCCTGCGAGGTTGTCAGGAACACGGCTGCCTACGGCTCCTACCAGCTCAGCGTACATCCCCTGTTTTACAAACCAAATTCAATCTACACAAGTAAGTGTCCAGGATGGTTTTTTTCCTACCGTTTGCCTTGCTAGTGTCTCTTGGTGCTTGGCTTGCCTCTCCAGGTGTTCGCGGTGAAGCTGTCCCAAACGAAGTGATCCGTTCCAACTTGGGCACCAGTTTGGCAACAGGTGCCTTGCGAATCCAGGCTCATCCTGAGCCCCCCCCGGATGCAGAGATCCCAAACTTGCCTTGGGGGTTAAAAAAAAAAACTGAAACAGGAGGGTGTTATGGACTGAAAAAACCTTGTGGATTTTGAGGCAAGAGAGTCAGCCTCTGTAGTCTTCGTCATGAGCAAATAACTATCTTGAAGTGCTGATCCTCGCATTGGTGGGACAGGGTTCGAATCTCACCAGCCGTGGACTCACTGGAGAACGGCGCGGTTGCCCAAAGGCTTCTGGGAGCTGTAGTTCAAAAAATGTAAAATGTCCAAACTCTGTCTTGGACGCAGGTCCCATCTGTTGGCTCCAGTTTCTCATCTAGGAAATGTAACCATTATCACCCATCTCATGGCCATTGTTGTTAGGATGGGTGAGGAGACGATTTTAATCCTCTTAAGCCTGTGACTATTTTTTAAAAACCTCAGCTAAAATGACATTGAAATGTTTAATTCAATAGTGCAGTTGTTAAATTTTCACACCAAAAAAACCCTAATTTAAACATGAATAGATCTTTCTTCCTTTCTCTCTCTCTCTCTCTTTAAATGCCTAGGCCTACCTCTTCCACCCCCTTCAAATATTTCTAATCATTTTTAAGCATCTCATTTGTTATATTGATTTCCCCCCCCCACTGGCTTGGCCTACAAAATTATGTTTTTCATCAGGGTAGTATTTTTTTTTCTTTTTTAATTGGCATCTTGTTTACATTTCAGTGTAAGGGAGGTCCAGCCGTAATACTCCCAGAAACCAATGTGGACTATATTAAAAGAAAACAAAATATTGATTGGTGCCAGCTAAGAATGCGATCTAGTGTGCTTACCTAGAACCTTATTTTTTCCCAGAACTGGGGGGAAAAAATCACAGCGTTGATCTAGCCAATGCAAAACCAGCATAGTCATCATCACACCTGATCATTTGCAATTGAAATGTAAATAGGAGGTGAGCCTCTGCGTGGACAGAGGCTGTTTTGCAGGATAAAGAGGCAAACGGCAGACTCCCCAGGGCAGCCCTTCCTGGCGTTCCTGGGGGTCTTTTTGCCCCCACATTAACTGAGCAAAACTCTGGGGCACCTCCCTTAAAAGCAAAGTGTAAGAATCCGGCCGGTGGGGAAAGCAAGCAACTGGGAAGGTCCCACCCAGCCTGAAGAGTTTTGCAAGTGAAGCTCAGACTCCAACGTAAGGACAACAAAGAGGAAAAGGAGAGGGAGAGATGGCCGTATCCACAAACAGGTGGCCATCCGTAGGCTTCAGTTCAATGCAAAGAGCCAAGGGTGTCATGCCCGTAACCAACCAGTCCTGTATGACAGACGGGTGCCCATCCAGATGTTATGGCCCCGCACCTCCCATCATCCACAGGGCCCATGGGAATTGTAGTTCATCCACCCCGGCAGTCTGCCAGAGGAACCCCCTCCGTTTCTTGGACCGCAAGGGTTGACAGGGTGTGGCCCACCCCAGCTGCAAGAACTGGGAAGGGCATCCCGCCCGCCCCCATGTTGCTACTGTTTCTAACACCCACGCTCAGCACCATGGGGTTGGGTGGGTGGGGGTGCTGGTGTCACCCCCTGGACTCCTTTCCTTATGCTTTTTCCCCCCTTCGGAGGAAATAGCCATGCGTCCTGCATGACTTAACTACAACCCCTCTAAACGAGCAGGCCATGTGGGTACAGGAGAGATGTTTCCCTCCATCATTCATTTCAAACCCTCCTTGGAAAAATTCCTTTTTTTGGACCAGGACTCCCACACCAACATGACCTACTGCTAGGAAATGGGGGGCAGTCCTGTTTCCTGGGAGTCTGCTCTCCTCTTTTCCGTCTGCTGCAGGTGCTCGCTCTCTTCTCTCCAGCTGATTCCCTGCTAATACTACTGAGTAGACTCCAGCCTCCTGCTCTGGGGGTTACTCGTCCCTCGGGAGCCACAAACCCACCCCACCCCTCCTCACTGTTGACCCCTCCCAGTCCAAGGGGAGGAATGGTTCGAACACCCGAACTTTTCAAGCTCTCTTGAATTTTCTCCTGGCATCTCAGAAGCCTTTGTTTTGTCAGTGGAAAAACTGGTTCCCCCTTAAAAAAATAATAATGGTCCTTTTCCCCTTCTCTCCCTCTCCAGTATCCATCCCTGGGATCGAAAATGGCACCTCTGTTATCCTCCAAGCGGTGACCTCCGCCGACGGCGCTTCCAACGGCATGTGGGAGATGGAAAACCATCTCCTGAGCTGCAGCAAGACTGAGAATCTGGTGCAGAGGAACATCACGTCCAGCGGCACACGGACACGCTGGACGTCCCCGAGCAACACCAACGTGGCGTCCGCACAAATACGGTGAGAACCTGGCCTGTGATGGGAAGCTGTCTTTTTGTATCCATTAATGCCCCCCCCAAAAAAAGCTTTAAAATGTGCTTTTCCAATGAATTCCTCATCACATTTTTATCCTGGCACCCCTGCCAGAAGCTCAGAGTTACACAGACGGATTTTCTGTCCATTTAATCCTCAAAACAACACAGCGACTTGGGTTAGAGTGATGTAGGTGTCCATTTAAAAAAAAAAAATCCAGGACTAACTCACCATCTAGGAATGCTTTTCATTCTAAAATGAAATAGAACCTCCATGGTCCAAAGCAGGCTATCTTGAAATGTCAGGTGCGAAGTGCAGCAACATGGAAGGATGACTATTACCTTATGCTTAGCTCATGGCTTCCCAGCGTTGGCCATTCAGCCAGTCCAACGGGCTGGCCGAGGTCCGCCGATGCTTTGACCCAGTTTTCTGCTGGGAGGTGGGAAGCTCCCCGATGCTGGGAGACTTTCAAATGGAAACTGGACAAGCCTCCAAGCCAATGAGACTGGATTCCTACATGTTATCCCGCCGATCTTAATGAGCCAGCAGGAGAACTCTCATGTACTTAATGAACTATCCAAAGTTAATCAAGAGACTGCAGTCATGAGTGGATAGAGACACCCCCGGGTAATTATTTGACAGTTAGGCGAAATTGGGGGGGGCAGAATAAATGTGAATCCAGTGATATTTTTTCCTTCTCATGTGAAAAGTTGTCAGAATTTAGAATTTAAGCTGATTGTGGGACAGACTGTCTCCTTGAGGACGGATTGTCCTCCAGCTTTTGTCTTTCCTTGAGATTGGAGATGGGCAACTTTGCCGGGTGAGAGGGCCAGTGTACTGACCCTCTGGGGGCCCCCAAGACTGTCAAAAATAACCCCCCCCCAAAAAAAAAAACACAGAAGTAGAAAGTGGTTAGAAGTTCACTTCCAGAATTGACAAAGGGTCCGATTCCTGTTCGGTTGAGCGGGTCCCTCCCCCCACAACCTATTTAGAATGTCAATACTGTAATCGACAAAGTATTTGTCCCAAGGAAGGGCCATTTGGTGGGATGGAGGTACGGAAATACACATATCCCATTAAAGAAGTCTGACTAGCTGTAGCCATCAATGCTGGTCCTTAGCCGTTCTTCCAGTGGGTGCACAGAAAACGCTGGTTCCTGATCCCTCTGCTGGCCGAATAGCCTGGTGGTTGTGGAGCCAGAGGTTGGGAGTTTGATTCCCCATGGGGTCTCCTGCAAGCGGAGCCAGCCTGGGTGGCCTTGGGCCAGCTGGACAGTAGTCCCAGGGCACCCCCCAGAAGAAGCGAAGGAGAAACCACTTCTCTATATAATCTACCTGGAAAACCCCAAAAAGGGACAACATAAGTCAAAATTGACTTGACGGCACAGAATTCCTTCTATTAATGCCTCCCTCGGAGTTGGACGCGTCACCATGTATCCACTTTCCTATCTCTAATAGCTAGGAATGCTTTTGAGACATTATTCCATGCTCTTCCTTGACTCATCACTCTCCCTCTTTTCTCACAACAACAGGGCTTTTGTCTCCTTTGCCAATGGCACAACCCTGCTGCAGACGCAGAACCTGGTCAGAGGTACGTTGGCAAGAGGATATCTCTGTAGTTTCTCCCTTGCCGGGTTAACCCCTTTTCTTCCTATGCCATCTAAAAAAAACATCTGCACTGAAAGATACAGCCCAGTATCCTGTTACATTCCATGATGGTGGGAAAGGGGTCAGGTGTTGATCTCCCCCTCTTGCTATAGTATGTCCAGCCTTGCATTGCACTGGGGGGGGGTTGGTTGTGCGATCGGTCACATGACCAGAAGCCAGCCACAGCACTTAATCAAGGGCCAGTATGTTCTGGACAAGATACCGGCCAGTGGAAAGTGAGTTTTGAGACTAACGTAGGTGCCACGCAACATCCCTGTACAGAAATGGCACAGCTAACGTCAGGAGAGCCACAATGATGTCTCCCCACTCCCAAAAGAGAGTCCCAAAGAGAAGATTGGGGGGGGGCACTGCAAGCATTTCTCTTAGTTTCTGACAGGTGTCCCTTGTAGGCTGGAACGCTGGACATTTTGCATGCAAAGTATGCACTCTAAATTATGGCCTTCTCCCAAATGAGATACAGAAGGTGAGACCTGCTCTACAGCTCTCTGATGACTATGTCATTCATATACCGGTTTTGAAATCAGACCTTCCCCAAAGCCATCTTGAGACCATCATCTGCATGAGGCAAATGTGCTTATCACTTTTTTTTTTCAGATGCAGATGTTGCAACAACACCATCAGCGGCCACCCATCCAACCACCGATTCCTACAAGCCAACGCTCCACGGCGACTCCACTCACACCCATGTCGTCCTCAACGCAACCATGAACCACCACAACCTGGCTTCCTCCCACCAGTGGACCAAGGGCCCGAACAGCTCCGTCTCCATGGCCGGAGCCAGCTCTTTCGTTCTAGCAGTTCTGCAGCTTTTCTCCATTTCTCTTGGGTACAAACTCCTCTCCTAAGATGACAATTGGAACAAAATGCCGAAGCCATGGCGCGAGCTTCCACCTGAGTTTCCAAGTAGAATGTGAAGAAGGGAGAGCTGACCTCCTCGGGATGGAAAAACCCCACCCCTCATCTCTCTTTCCTTCCCTCCCCTCTGCCAGTAAATATCCGTATTTATAATTGCACTTTTTTTCATATTAATCTGCGTATACTCCCCCCAACTCTGTTCTCATATCAAACGATTCATAAAGCAGCTGTTCCGTGGTGTCCGCATGGAGGCGGTCTGAAGTTCTGTGGTCTGAGAAAGCCACGGTGCCCCTTCTGTGCCTAACATTGTGGCAGAATATAATAATAAGCTTAAATACTCAACTCATTGTCTAAGGCAACTCAAGTATGCCCGCCTTGGTATGGCCAACGACAGGGCTGGTTCCAGTTCAAAAGGTAACTCTGCCACATTATCGTTTTTAAGTAGACTTTGAATTCTATCTTTTGTTATCAGAGCCTAGACAAAAATATGGTATTAGAAAAAGGCAGGCGCCAAAGGTGCTTACTTCTGGCCCCTCCTCCCCAAATTTATCCAATCTGCGTTTAGAGGACTTTTGACGTTTTGATACAGGGTGCCAGCACCGGAATCCATCTCTAGAATCACTGCTCTGGGCCAGGAGCTGAAACAGGAACTGTTTCTACCGATCAGAATGGTTTTCCCGGACGTTCTGCAAAGAAGCTGAACACTGGTTTTTAATAAGATGGGAAACCTCCCTGCCAAGGAGGCGGGGAAAGACTCTTCTGGATTTCTCAGTCTTCTGAGTTGGGATTTAAACCCAAGGTTTAGCTGCCTGTGGGCCAGTCTGGAGGGCAGGGATTCCCTTTCATAACGATGGCTTTTTAACTCCTGCTGGATGAGGATCCTGTCCATGACCACCGTGGGGGTTGGGTGGCAGATGATGAAAAAGAAATGGGCTTCGGTGTCCTAAGGTCCAATTTTTTGAGTCCTCTACAGTACACTTCCACGTAGGTTGGGGTGACGGCTGCTGTTTTTTGTACAGACTCTGTTTGTTTTGGAAAATGTATTTTGGAAACCCATGTCGTTGTAAAGACCTCTTTCCCCCAATAAAACCTCTTCATAATGTCCCCTCTCTGTGTGGCCTCTTGGGGTTTTTGGCGCGAGAGAATGCTTAGCAAAACAAACGGAAACACATTTAAGGTTTAGGTTCCATCAAGGTCATGTGTTGCTGAAAGTCATGGAGGAAGCCAACCCGAAAGAACGACAATGGTTAAAAATTCCCCTCTTTTAATTATGACTCTGCTGAAAGTCACAGGCATGACTTTGAAGGGTGCTTTCCCCCCCCTCCTCGTTAAGTGTTGTACCTGCTTGTTCTCTTGCTAGGTACCTTCTCAGCCAGTTTCAGCCAGAAAACCTAGAGGTGTCTAA
Source organism: Pogona vitticeps (assembly GCF_051106095.1). NCBI lineage: Eukaryota > Metazoa > Chordata > Lepidosauria > Squamata > Agamidae > Pogona > Pogona vitticeps. Next base: position 27,542,338 of record NC_135790.1, on the reverse strand, counting down.
TGGCGCAGCATAACCCCCGGATTTATTAGCATTGCGGAGTTTCTAGATCCATTCTAATGCGGGCTATAAGCAACACTGCTGATCATTTAGGAGGCTAAAGGAAAATAACACAATGACCCTCTTGATTCATCCACTCATCAACAAACAGGAAGGACTTGGCCTTGCTTTTAATGCAATGGGGGCCTTATTCCAGACATGTGGGATTTCTGGAAGTGGTACGTGTCACAATAACCCTCCCACCCAAAGCAGAGCAGAATCTTTAAAGGAACGCCATTCATTTTTGACCAAGGTGACCGTTTGCGGTTGGGGCAGGGGGTGTTTGCATTTTCCAAACTCAAAATCAGACTTCTTTGTCTTTCTGGATGAATCGTGACACCTTCAGATCTCCCGATGAACCCCCTTTTTAGTCTACAAAACCAGGGTAGAAACTAAAAGGTTGAGGGCAGCGAAATTGAGCAATGAATGTATTCCTGAGTGTAAGAAAAGCAATGTGTGTGTGTGTGTGTGTGTGTGTGTGTGTGTGTGTGTGTGTGTGTGTGTGTGTGTGTGTGTGTGTGTGTGTGTGTGTGTGTGTGTGTGTGTGTGTGTGTGTGAGAGAGAGAGAGAGAGAGAGAGAGAGAGAGAGAGAGAGAGAGAGAGAGAGAGAGAGAGAGAGAGAGAGAGAAATCTCTCTCGCCTGGGCTGCTGCCATGAGGGAAGAGTCTCGCTCCCTGCTTAGCATGGCCATGCATTCAGACAGAAAGACACAAACGGCCAGCCCAGCCCAATCTGTTCCATTGCGTTCACGTCCAGTTTCAGCTGGAGCGAAACCCAAGGAAGGCATCCCAATAATGCTAGTAATTCAGGACACACAGAAGTCAGAATTCCAGCTCTCATCAGGGAGAAGCGGGTGGAGGAGAGGGAAGAGGCCAGGCAGGCCCCGGCAGGCAGCAACCTGCCAAACCGGAACAGCTCACGTTGGTCTGAGACACATATGGGGCAAACATCTGCAATCCCAAGGTTTGCTTTGCTTTGCTAGTCCAAGGGCTCCTTCAGATGGTCAAAAATGGGAGGAGGAAGGGGGGAATGGCAACAGAAATGGCCAGGAGCCCATGCCTAGTTTTGCAAAAGAGAGAAAGAGAGAGAGAGAGAGAGAGAGTAACACTAGAGAGGGACCCTGCAAAACTGTGCATCTAGCTTTGTTCTACAAGTGGAGGACCACACACTTCTTTCTATGACAGACAATAATCTCACATCACCCCCATAAAGAATGGGATGCCTTCCAGTCTTGGTAGAATCCCTGATTACAGGACTCAAAAGTGATGCTGCAAGTTTCATTCCCCCATCCCCATTGTGCTTTTTCTCTTTTATAATCACATCCAGATTATAGAATGTAAGGAAATTGGGGTGTGGTGGGGGTCCATCTATTCCTAGAATTCCCCAGACAGCACTTCCTCTCTTGGACTCCTCACATATAATCATTTTTTCATTCCGTTAGATTTGTTTCCTATTTGTGCAAATCCAAAAGGACAGGTATTTTAAGCCTGGCGTCTGGTTTGGGGTGAAAATGGCCACGGATGGACCTCAAGGGAATGGAAAGGAAGTCCGAGCTTTTCAAGACTACCATGTCTCGGATTCTGGAAGATTTCATCCAAAAAGTGAAAAAATCAAAAATCTCATACTTTGATCCCACATATCTTCGTTTGGGAAACAAAATACACGGCTCCGTTTTATCCTTGAACTCCTGGCGGTTACTGCACAGCCCTGCTCCCAAACCAACAGAACAAGTTTCTGATCAGCTGTGCTCCAGATAAATAAATTACAGTAATTTATCATTAGAGCCTCTCTCACACACACAGAGAGAGAGAGATGATGATGATGATGACAACGATGATGCTACAGGTAAACATCCATATTGCCAAACCTTGGAAAAAGGGAGTGAGAAGAATTTTTCCTAAACTTGTCCTCCAATTAGATACCTTGATGAGCTCACTCTGAAGTCATTCAGCGGCTGGGCAACCGCGCTAGTAGGGGTGGACACGTTCCACCACCCCCCAGGATGAAAAGGCCCACTGTGGTCCAGAGGAAAACCAAAGGGCCTTTGAGGACCTCTGAAGTGACCCCATGTTTCACTAGAGCTAAAAACTAGGGTCCTACTCCCCATCCAATGAGGGGGGGCTTAAGAGAGCTTTCCCAAAAGCCCAAGATGTGAAAGATGTTGCTGGACAAAGCCTTCAGGAGCACAAAAATAATCGTTTTTTTTTTTGTTTTTGTTTTTTGCTTTTAAAGTGTTTTCCCTTTCTTCCCTTTTTTTAAAAAATGGTTTAATGGGGGCTTCAAAAAGGTCATTTCTTGGTCTACTGATGAGCATCTTATCAGGGCAGTTCCTGGCGGGCTGCCTCTCATCCTGTGTTGTTGTACCATTCCACACACATTTCGCCCACGGGCTTCCTGGTGGTGCAGCATCATGCACTGCCCCACCCGGCCAGGGCGCACGCACCCTGCTTTTGCTCCTCTCAGTCGTGTTGAACAGGTCCGGAAGCTGCCAGCGGCCGATCCCCACCCCCTGGCACCCCTCCCATAGCTGAGGTCCACCTACTCGTTCCTCTCTCCCTGGTGTCCCAAAACGCTCTCTCCCAAGCCCACACGCTTTCTGCTCCTCCTGATGTGATAACAGGGTCTACCTTTACCCAGAAAAATCACACCCAACAGACAAAGGAGAAAGAAACGCCCAGGCACAGGAGGATCCCTAAGGGAGAGGGTGCCTTCCCATCCTGTTGTGAACCCCTCTCTTCATCTGACGTGTCTCGAGCATTTGCTGTGGCCAGAGCCGTAAACGCACTCAGTTAGGGGCGCCTTGTCTCACTTACACATAAGACCTGCAGAGGTGATAAAAACACCTTTCCTCCAGAACTTGGACTCCAGGCAGCTTGCATCAAGTTTAAAAGAGGTACCGACAGAAGGAAGAAAAATTACAGCGCTCAGTTTGTAGCACTGAAACTCAAGTGAACCATAACAGTATGAAACTTAACCAGTTAAGTTAAAATCACACCTTAAAAGCACATTTTGGCTGCAGTAAGAGTCCATCAAACCCCCGGCCAGCTGCCAAACTTAGGAAACAGATGAAGCCTCCCAACCCAGAGTCGGTGTGACGAGCATCTACACCCCAACGTCCCATTTCCTTTCCAGGTCACCTGTCAAGACAGCACCGTCAGGAGCACTTTGTGGGCCAAGCTGAGAAAAGCCCATTGCCTGACAATGGCCTGCTTTAGAGTCTCAGGAGAGTCTCTCTACCGCCTCTCCGCGTGAATCAGTGGTCGGGCTGGTTGGCTTCTTTCTATTCCAAGGTCATGCCAAGCTCAGTGACTCATAACAAAAAAAACTTTTGCGAGAGGAAATGTTGTTTACTCCGACATGCTCGCAGGCGTAATAGCTTTCCTTCAGAGTCGAGAGCATGTTTCCGATGTCAGGAGTGACACTGTTGGCTTTGAACGTGGAGAGACAGTGTGGTGTAATAGTTACTGGATGGGCAGCAAGTTGGGGGGTTGTCTAGATTCTGGTTCCTCCAGAGGCATGAAGCAACGCGTACCCTGGGTCTGTCAGCTTTGACGATATGGCTCTTTAGGCAGGGAAATAACACAGTTGCACTTTCAGACTCTATTTCTAGTCCGCCATCTTGTCTTTTAAACTATTATTCATGTCTATGTCGATCATATTTACAGTGTATGTTGCCATTTTGACTCTGATTCGATTTTGTGTTTGGCTTTGCACATAATTATGTTCTACATTTGTTACTGAATGTTGTAATTTTCGATTGGATGTGTTTGATGATGTTTTATACTTTTATGTGTCATTGTTCCATTGTGTGTAAACTGGCCTTGTAGCCAAATGGGTGGTATAAAACTTAAACAAACAAACAAAATATTTCTTTTGACAACAAACTGGCTGATCTGCTTTGGTTTGGATTCCTGCCTTGAGCACGGGGTTGGATTCAGTGATCTTATAGGTCCCTTCCAACTTCATGATTCTTTCTTTCTTTCTTTTTCTTCTTTCCTTCCTTCTTTCTCTACCTCACAGATGATGTGAGGAAGGACAAGAACTGTGTATGCCACGTTAAGGTCCTTAGAATAAGTAAATAAGTAAATGCAGGAAATAGCAGGAATACAGCTTCCATGTCCTAAGAGAACAGCACCAGTATCCATAAGCTCAGATCAGGTCGCTGTCCCTAAATCTGTCGATCGGCGATGTTGGAGGACCAGCCCTTCCTCCGTTGACTGAACACGTCCTGCAACTCTCGGGACAATTTGGCGATCCCGCTCACTCACTGTTGATCCTCCTCCTAATCTCAGCCGATAATGCCAGACATGCTTTCTGCATCCCAGACCGGTATTTCTACAGGGAGGGATTTGCAGGCAGGACTTGGAAATACAATTGGTATCAGCCCACAACAGGAATTAAAGCTAGACAGGAGACAACAGGGCAAATGCCAGGCCGGTTCCACAGAGTTTGAGTTGACTGGAGAAGACAGATAATAAAACAGATGGATTTTATTTCTTTCCTGTTATCAGATCAAAATAATTTTTTTTTAATTACTGGAGTTTTCTTCTGAGCAATGCTACCTCCAGTCATTCAGAATTCTTACTTAATGGAGGGGGTCTCTGAATGTGAAGGTATTTAATTTATTACATCGTTATCTCCCTTTTCCTTCACGGAAGCCTTGAAACTATAAGTGGCTCTCTCTGTCATCCCTGTTTTGCCTTAACAACAATTTTGTGAGGTGGGCTAAAAGGTGGGACGTGGCTGACCCAGCCCATGAACTTCACGGCCGAATGGAGACTTAAAAGATAAGCCTCCATTGTTTTTTTGATTGTCGCCCATTCTGCTATACCACACTTGTTTCCGCATTTGTTTTAGACTCTGCCATGCCACCATAAAGGCCGTTGAGGGGGCCACATTGAGATATCTTGGACCCATGCCTCCTATCAATGTCATGAGCGTAAGGCTGTGGTTTGGACAGTGCGAACGACGGCCAAGGAATGACGGATGTGGGATTTGGCCACGTACCCAAAACAATGGGATTAAGTGAGGGTGAGGAAGCATTCCTCTCAGCGGAACGACTGCGAAAACCGGTCTCCACGCCATCTCCGTCTTCAGCTGACTTCAGGGGAGACCACATTTCCCAGTGAGTGAACAAACCCACCCAACACAATCCAGCCACCAAGGAAGAAGAAGAGAGAGAACACTAACGCCTCCCACTTTTCCAAGATGAAAAGGGGAATATACTTCTGTCTGTATTCACCTCCCTCCCATCCCCATCCAGCTCTTAGAATTTGGGGTGGATTACAACTCCCATCATCCCCAAGACTGCATGGCCAGTGGCCACTTTTCCAAGGTCCCCCAATGGACACACAGACTTTTTCTTTCTTTCTTTCTTTCTTTCTTTCTTTCTTTCTTTCTTTCTTTCTTATTTATTTATTTACTTACTTGCTTGCAAACTTACTTGCTTACTTAATGTTATGTTTACGTTTCCTTTCTTTCCAAGGGACCCAAAGCAGCTCCCAACAGATAAAACCATAAAACAAATACAGATTTAAAATACTGTAGAGAGAACTATGTTAAACCTATATTCAGTCGGGTTTGTCTTTTGATGGTGTTTGTTTGTTCCGCCATGACCGTTTCCCGTGTTGCTTTTAAAAATGAAAGGCGCTCTTCATCCTTCAGAGGGCGTCTCTTTTTCTGCTAATGAGAATTTGTCTCTGCATGGCCTTCTTCTAAAGCAAATGAAGTCCACAAGAGGGGGGGGGGCGATGCATTTTAAAGATTCTCCAAGGTTTCTTATCTTGGCAGATCTGAACTGATGGCCTGCATTCACGACCAGGATACTAACGAGGAGGCAGGAGGCGGCGGGGGAAGCCCTCTCATTTAAGTGTGTTATTTCCATGGCTGCCCTTATAGGTTTTATATGTGCTGCTTTGAACATTTTCTCAGATTTCTACACTGCGGCTTGCGAGACGTTTTTAGATCGTTGTACTGTAATTGAGTCGCTTTTATCATGTTTATCAGTTTGGGCAGCTTTTCATGTCTTGCTCCAGAGCTGGAAATTTTAAAAATCCCTTAAAAGATTTTTTTTTTAAAAAAAAGTTATCTTTTGATATGTTTTCAACAGTTCAAAAGATAAGTTTTGTTTGGGGGCATCTCAATGATCTCATAATTTCCAGCTGAGTCAGATTTATCATAGTAGAACATCCCTCAGCAGGCAAAACCAATATCCAAAAGTGGTCAGCAACCTCAGAAGCCAGGCAATACAAGACTTTTTTTCCCTATGATGTCGGATCTGTTGTAATCTTGTCTCCTACATGACTTGGTGCTGCAGCCGCCACAAGATGCCTGGGCATGTGGTCAGTGCTTTATCATTCAGCCAGATTGATTATTATAACTGGGCCTCTATTCCAGCCCACAGATCTCATCCGGGATCAGAAAATCCAGTCATTTTCTGCAATCTTGGTTTTAAAAAGTGAGAGAGAGGTGCCTGTCTAACTCTTAATGGGATATCTAGAAAAGGTGGAGCCCCTTTTTAAATCAGGGGCTTGCTCAAAAAGAAAAACAAAGCCACCTCATTAATTCCCTTTAGTTAAAAAAAAAACAAGGAACATAAACTGGAGCAACAGAATGACCAGAATGCTCAGGATTTCCTTAAAACCATGTTGATTCCAGTCGGAGCTGGTGAATGGCTTTGCAGAAATGGTGAATCCACTCCCAGGCTAGGACTGAACTTTAGAAGATGTATCTGCATAGCTGGATGGTAACATCTGGATTGGAAGTCCAATTTCACGCTGTGCCTTCTTGACAAGGGCCGGACCCCATGATCTATAGGGTCCCATCCAGTTCTGCAGGTCTAAGGTCTCCTAAGATTATCCAAGGCACTGAAGCCGGTTAGCCCTCTTTTTGACGGGTGCCTGATCTCATATTTTTTTTAGGCCAGAGGAGAAGGAATGACACCCTCGCTTTTGGAACGCCCTGTCCCAAGATGACACAAGTTACTTTTCTTGGATTCCAATAACCCTCAGACCCCCATTAGCCAGGCTGCCATGGACAGCTGTTAGCACTGAGATTCAGTGTATTATAGTCTCAAGAAAGGAACTCTTGCTATTTTTGAGTTTTTTAAAAATTACAGCAGATGCTGACAGGTTACAGAATTCGAAATCCTTTTGTTGATTTAGTCCAGTTATTTCGCTTTGCTCTCCCTTGCTTGGATTTTCTGCCCCGATACTGTGAAAGTTCCTGTATCTTTTGGCCTGTTTGGTGTGTTTTGAGTTGCCTTGTGGGATTTTTTTGGTGAAATACTTGCTTTACTGTGCTTTTGTACTTAGGTTTTTTTCTGGTTATGACTGGTTTCTTAAGGCGTGCCATATAATCTCTTGGTATGACTGGTGGTTATTTTAGATGAAAGGTTGTCTGAAAAAATGCTTTCTAAACATAAAATTAGTAAATAAGGAGAAGTCAAATTTTCCCCTCAGACCAAAGCACCTTGTTCAGGCCATGGGCTCCTGTTTCTCTCACCCAAATAAAACTTCAGGGAAGATCTGGTTGTGACCTAGTTCTGAATGCTACTGAAAAAAGGCTGCTGATTTGTCACAGAATAATCAATTTACCACAGATACCAAGCGGGTCATGTGCAGAGCATTTTTAAGGGGAAGACTAGCTTGGCCCATAATTTGTGGGGACTTGTTCAAGACAGAGTCAGCTGATACAACATTGATGGCTTCAAGATAGGGCCCAGATTTGTCACAAGACTGGGAATAAACGCCAAAGTGACGTGGGCCAGACCGACTGCCGTAATGGACTCGCAACATCTATGGAGCCCCCAGTGACTCCGATGGGGAAAGGCTGCGTGCAAAGTCTCACACGCAAGATGACAAGCCAGATCAACCTACCAGAGGAGAAATGGCACCTCTGTCTGGGTCTGAACACAGCCAGCTGGTAAAATCGTAGAATCGTGGTGCTCCATAGGATCCCAAGAGGACTGATCTAAAGCAGGGGTTCCCCGCCTTGGGTGTCCCCAGATGTTCTAGGACTGCAACTCCCAGAAGCCCTGGCCAGCACAGCCAGTGGTGAAGGCTTCTTCTAGGAGTTGTGGTCCAAGAACATCTGGGGACCCCAAGTGGAGAACCACTGACCTATAGATGATCAGCACACTTGAGTAAATAAGGCATTCTGAAGCAGCGATTTATAAACGTGCTGCCCAGAAGCACTTTTTTTCCAGTCTGTTCTGCTTCCCTCTGAATTTAATATGCTTGCTGCAGATCTGTTTAGTCTGCTCACCTTTTTCTTCCCAGTTGCCTAATAATCACCATCATCATGTGCCACCAAGTCAAGTCTGATACAGGGTGCCTTTTCCCAGGGTTTCCTAGGAAGTGGTTTCCCATGGCCGCCTTCTTCCCGGGGAGCCCTGGGACTGTGCAGCTTGCCCAAGGCTACCTGGGAGGCACAGCGGAGGAATTAAACTCCCAGCCTCTTCGCTCTGCAATCAGGGACTATCACTGAGCAACCACAAAACCTTAGCTGATTGCACGGTTCTGCTTTTCGGGGGGGGGTGCAAATTAGCAGACATTGCATGCATTTTGATTTGCGGACTATGTTTTAGTAATGACGGTGCCTGGCCCCTTGCCCCTCCTCTCCCATCCCGCATTTAGAGAATCTGCCTCTTCTGTTATTACAGGCATTTGTGCTTATTTGATTCATGAGTTGATTTTAATTTCTGATTTCTGTTCTAGATGTTTTATTATTCTATTGTTAACCACCCTCTGTCTTTGTGTGTGTGTGTGTGTGTGTGTGTGTGTGTGTGTGTGTGTGTGTGTGTGTGTGTGTGTGTGTGTGTGTGTGTGTGTGTGTGTGTGTGTGTGTGTGTGTGTGTGTGTGTGTGTGTGTGTGTAAAAAAACCATCCGTCCAGGTCACAAGCATGTCTTGACTAATTCAAGCAGCAAAGAAATGCCCTCAAGGAAGGAGATATGCTGAGTTAACTGGGGGAAAGAGGGAAAGAAAGAAAGAAAAAAAGGTCGTAATGATTATTCGGTGCAATGGGATTTAGGGCGGGAAATACGCTATATGATGAACGGATTTAGATCTGAACGGCCGCATATCATATGACAAGCCATGCGAGATATATTTTTGGGGAGCCTTGGAAGGGTTTTAGTGGTAGCCGAGCGCCTGACAGCTTGCTACGATGCAGCGGGTGGCCAAAACCAGCGAGATGAAAACGGCGGGCAAGATGACTTTCCTCTCCCGTACCGAAACTTTTGCCGCGGCACATCGGCTGAGCAGGTAATGGAGGGGCAGAAGGCTTGGGCGATGGAAGGGTCAGTGGTCCGAGAGCCATATTCCACACTCTGAAGCCGCCCCCCTGAGGGAACAAAGCTCAGGGATCCTTGGGGGGAGGAGGAAGGAGACATGGGTATGCGGATGGTTCAGTGGGCAGCAATGAGGAATTGTCGGAGGAATTACACCCTGTCCTTCATGCTACAGGCCCAGGGAACAGCACACAAAAGGCCCATGCACAGCTGAGGGGGCAATTTCTAACCATGCCTGATTGCTCAAGGACACTCTGAAAGTCAAAAGGGGAACTTGTGAGATGTGGGTTTGAGCTGCTGAGTCATATCATGAGAATGACGGAGGGAGCCTGGGATTGTTCACTTGTTTCGGGCTCCCCTACCTTAAAGGGTTGTTGAAGTGGGGATAAAGGAGGGAGGCAGAGAGCCCTACATACACAGCTTTAAGCTCCCCGTGTGTGTCTGTGTGTCTGACCAACCACCCCCCTCTCCATCCATCTCATGTGACAATCAAGTAACTAACCCAGGATCCCAGGGAGATCTGTAGCTACGCGGATGTTTCTGGAGGCTAACCCTGGCCTAACCAGCATGTCTAGTGGTCAGGGTAACCTGAGTTGTGGTCCAAGAACCCCTGGAGTGCTAATTGCAATTCTCTAACCCTTGAATGACATCTTTAAGATCTAACAGGATTCCGCGCCAGTTTACTTATTGGCAAAGATCAGCGCAACAAGACAGAAGGGCAGGAAAGATGGACGGTAAATCCAGATCAGAAAGTAGGAGTGGTGGGCAGACTGCCACAGAAAGAAGAGAGGGGTGCACTTCTAAACAAGTCCGTCGGAAAGCAGGCAATGGATGTTCTGGGTAGAGTCCCAACTGATGTTGCTTGAATCTATCTTCTCGCCGGTTAATGCTTTTATGAATGCACAGGTATCCAACTGGTGTGCCAAAGGCTTTGTGAGAGGATGAATAAGAAAGGCTCAATATAGGCAGGGATAAAAACATTTCTCCCAGCTAATTCTGCTTAGGGAGGCAAAGGCAGCTAAGGGATAGACCACCCACCTGATCCAGAAGGACAATCCAAAATGGTTAACCTCCCTGTGGCAGTCCCAAGAACCAGGCATAAAGCAGAATCCTGCAACCTACAGGGTGATTCTGGGCGGACTGGCATCTGTCAGTGCATGGAACCTTCCCCCTTCCCCTCTAACACAAATAGACACACACACATGTGTGATATTGTATTTACCCACAATTAGATATTTCTGGGGGATTAAAGCAAGTGTAACACAATTAGATTTCACAAGAAGTGTGTTGAATGAGCTCATTATTACTTTAAGGGCATAACCATTAAACCTCTTCCAGTTATTTTTAAAAGTAACTTCGAAAGAGCATTTGCAGGCAGTCTAGAGATATGGGGTTCCAGTTTTTACACCATTCTCTCCACAATCCTAAATTTTGAAAAATAGCAATCCTTTCTGTGACTAAGCCAAAGAGTGACCTCTTAAACACTGGGTGATTCTCTCCCTCTGCCCTCCTGTCTTCCAGCAAATCTTTGAACGATGAGGAAAACAGGAAGCTGTTTGGGAAATGCAACCAGAGCCACGGACATAACTATAAAGGTAAAAAGTCGGGCCACAAAAGCCTATCGTATGTATGGTGAACAAAGTCATCTGTTAAGACACTTTGCTGGATTTTCGTTCCTGCCAAAGACTAACCTGGTTAGGAGAAAACTCGAGGCATATAAACTGAGCTGTTCTTGACATGCTGGCTTTCTACATGAAGGGGAAACTGCTACAGGAGAGACCAAGGCATGTAAACAGATTAAGTGGCTGGAAAGCAATCTTCATGTCCAGGGGGAAAAATCAGGAAAATGTCCGGGTTTCTTCGGCCCTGTTTCAAGAGGAAATGGGATTTAGCTGCTAGAGACCTGTTTTACTCTATTCTTTACTACCACCTTGTGGGACTTATATGGGAAAGCGGTTATTGCTAACAATCTATTTCTCTCTCTCTCACTCTCTCTATTTTGCTGTTCAGTTATGGTGACTGTACGTGGAAAGGTAAGCATTTTCTGTTCTTACCGTGGTCCTTAACTCCATTTCGTTTCGCAGTCTCTTGTTTTAATAAAGTGTGTGCTTTTACAAGAACATAAAAGTGTGAGAGCTGCTATCTCTGGTTTCACTGCCGAGAGACCAGCTGGCTTCACCCAAAGATGTGCTACTGGTAGAAAGGCTTTATTGGCAGGCGGGCAGGCGGGTGGGCGGGGGGGGGGAGAGACTTCAGGGGATCTGTAGTCCAAAAGAGTAACTCTTCCCATCTCTTTGACACCAAATGAATGTGTGGCATTCATTTGGGAATGAAAAGAAACGTACTATACAAAACACACAAGAAAGAGGAATTGTTGTGTTTGGGGAAGCCTCCAGGTTTTCAAAATGACTCTCATAAAGGATCACTGATTTACAGAGTCACCATTAAGGCGTCCACACACCCTGAAAATATTATTATTATTATTATTATTATTATTATTATTATTATTATTATTATTATTATTATTATTATTATTATTATTATTATTATTATTATTATTATTATTATTATTATTATTATTATTATTATGCATTTTAGATTGACCCTATCAGCGGGATGTTCATGAATATTTACCAGCTCCAGGAATATATGCAGGTAATTCCATGGGTTTTGTGGGGGCACAAACCTTTTTGCGCATTGCCATGGATGCTTCTCCGAGATGCCAACTCTGGGCGGGAGAAGGAAAAGGAGGGCCAGGATGTACACCAAGCGCTTTTGCAAAAGAGCCTCCTTGCCATTTTGAGTCGTAAGCGGCACGTGTAAGAACAGAAGAGAAGCCCATTTCCTGGAGCTGAGGAAAACTGGCTTCTTTCACCATCCTGTCTCTCCCACTCGAGGCAAGAGAGAAATAGCCTCACCCGCTCTGGCCTTCTTGCAACTGGTAGCCGGGGGCACGATGTGCCTCAGAGCAAGCGGGTGGCCCCAGTTTTATAGCGGCGGGGAACCCATTTTGTGTTTCACTCCAAAAGCAAAAACAAAAAAGGACCATCCTGTGTGTCGGACTTATTGGGAGGGGGATCAGGTTCAGGACCTCGGACAGATCTTCTAAAGCTTGGACTCAAGAGGGAGCGAATTCAGTGCCCCTGGAACCTCAGAGGCATCTGCCATCCCTAACTAAAACACAAACATTCGTTATGAGTTCCAGACATCCTTCGATAAGAAGATCCAGATTAGCTCTTTGGTCGCTTTGTTTCCAGGGAGTGGGAATTATACTCCTACCGAGCTCAACATGGACTGGGTTTTAAAGGTTCGAAAAAGGAACTGGGAAAACTGGGGAGGTGGAGGGAGAAAGCAACTCCAAGAACCCCCCAGCCAGCATGGCCATGGGTCCAGGGGAATTCTGGGAAGTATAGTCCAAAAAAGCGAGCAAAGAAGGAAGGGGCATTTTTCGGAGATCTGAATACTGTATTGGCTGTTAGAAGCAAACTTCCAGCCTTGGTTGGTTTGGCGAGAGAGGAAGGTGACCGCTTTGACTCGGTTCTCCTCTGTAGGAAGCCATCATGGAGCCACTGGACCACAAGAACCTGGACCAGGATGTGGACTTTTTTGCCGATGTTATAAGGTAGGTAAGCTGGGAAAGGTGCATGTCTGGGCTGCTATAGGGTGGCCGGGTCTTAGGTGAGGGCCTTGATTTCTCAGTCAATGGGACGCTGCTGATCTGGCAGCCCCGATATAGGTTTTGAGTTTCATCCTGATGCCCTGCAGATCGGCCAGAGATCTACAAGGAAATCCGATGTTATTCTTGACACAACTTAGAAAAGGGGGGGGGGCTCAACAAATTTGCCTTTTTTTCCCTCTCACAAGAAGAAACAAGTCCAAAAAAATGGAACTTTCCTAAGCTCCACTTCCAGAGGTTGCCTGGGCCATTTTGTCAGAGCAGAAATCTGGTGGTTTGGGGGTTTTTTGTGTGTGTGGCCCAAACAAACATTCCCTCAGAGTAGAATATATGCGCACTTGAATATAAAGTCACAAGAAAGCAGTCATGGCTGCAGACAAAGACAGGTCGGTAAATAGCATCGGCTTTCTGTAAACACAAAACCCAATTCCATTGACTGTTTTCTCTCCTTGTCCTCCTCAACCCCTCTCCACTCTTCCTTCTTCAGCACAACAGAAAACTTAGCCGTGTACATCTGGAACAACCTTGAAAAAATCCTACCCTCTGGTTGCCTGTACAAAGTCAAGGTCTACGAATCTGACAGAAACTTTATTGTATACAAAGGGAACTAATACCGGAGATGCAAATTTGAAAGGGGAATGTGCCGTGGCTGGGAAAATTATTTCCGCAGATGTTGTATTAGCGCTCCTTATGTGTCCACATTGATAATCCCTGATAAGAACACTTGCAAACTATACAATATAAAGATTACACATTTAGGAAGTGGGCTTGTCCACAAAAACTCACATTAAAATATACCAGGTTTTTTGGCATCATTACATGTTGGTCTTCTTCTTTTTTTAACGTTTCTTTTCTTTTTGGCTCGATATACTGCACATTTAGCTCATCTTTAAACATAGTGTTCCAGTTGGGGGGGGGGGAACAGTAGTTAGAAAGATCTGTACTTTCACAGTTGTATATCCTCACCTTTTGCTCCAGTACCCTAGCAAACAAACAAAAGTTTTGTTTTCACTCAATTCTTTCCCACATGCACTTGATGAGGGACCAGTAAACCTTTAGAGCAAATGAGTTACAAAAGACTGTGCATAGGGGTTGATGTGAAGAGTCTACCGTGATCACATATCAGCGATCACCATAACCCCAACCTCAAAACCAAGCAATACTAGACTTAGACCTTCTGAGTCTACCTTGTCCTCATAAAACCTCACAAGCCAATCTGCCTGAATAAAGAAGCATAGCCTGGATGGTTAATTGGGTGGTTTCATAACACCAGGATTGTTATGATACCTAACGTATGAGATGCTTTGGTGAGATTTTATTGAATAAACAAAGCCTGATGATTTTTTGGGGCTATTAAGCACACAAATTTCAGATGGGCCAGTATAATGGGAAACTGCGCTAATGGCAAGAAAACATCCCGCCCCTTCCATAATTTCTGCACACTAATTAATGATATGAAACCCTTTCACCGAACACAGCACAGTTCATATTACGACGAGAAGAGGAAGAAATAGACGTGATTAAAACCTACCCAACTTCTCAGCTCTGATGAGTGGAGACTCTGGAAGGGATCCTTTATCCACTTCGTCAAAGCCAAACTTACCATGTGACAGAATTTGGAAAAGTTACTTTTAGGAATCTAATTCCCCCAGCAAGTATAGCCAGTGGCCATACTGGTTGTGCGAGTCCAGGAGCTATAAGACCAAAAAAATAAATAGCTTCTCAAAGATCTCCCATGCTAGCCTTTTGTTTATGGTAGCAATCGCCCACCTTTGGGGAAATTATGTTGTTCACGCTGGGACGGGCAGCCCAACAGATAACGCTTCCACAATGAAGCATCAGTTCTTTCCATGTTACTTCGGCACGAACTGTTCCCAGAATGGCCACTCAGTAATCGGTCAGAAAGAACCACGACTGCAGCCACTTTACCAAGGATCAGCCAAAGACGTTTCTCTCCAAAGAGTGAGATGTTGCGTTGCCATCTTTTACATAGAAGTGTACTGGACGGATGGCTGGATTTTACACAACTGAAGGTACAGTACAACTTCCTGCATCACACGGAAGGCGAAAAACAAGCTCAGGGGTGTTGGATCAGATCTAAGAGGCATCACGGCTTGTATTGCAAGCCCTAGATTCCCGTAGTCAGCATGCTAGAGAAAACATGAAGTTGGAAGGGGAACAAAGAAGAACAGCTCTCATGACATGGATTAACTCAACACTCTTGATCCAGGTGACCTGAGCAGGGCTGTTAATGAGAAAACTTTTTGGAAGTCATCCACTCAGGTCAATGTACATCAAAAGCAATTTGATGCCTTTATTTATACTAATTAATAATAATTGTGTGCTATCCATTCCAACTTATGGCAGCCCTTATAGTGACCCTTTCTAGCTAGCGAACACTCAGAAGTGGTTGACCATCCTCTTTTTCTGAGGCTTCCCTGGGACTGTGCAGCTGGCCCAAGGCCACCCAGGCTGGCTCTTCCCACAGGAGACACAGTAGGGAATCAAAGTCCCAACTTCTGGTTCTGCAGCCAGATACTTTAAAAGCAAAGCAAAGTGTGCTGCTTATATACCACCCCATAACGCTTAAAGCACTCACTGGGCGGTTTAGAAGCTAGTTATGCAGACTACACATTGGCCTCCCCCCCCCCAAAACCTGCTACAAGCATTTTTTTACCAGCCTCAGAAGGATGGAAGGCTGAGTCAGCCTTGAGCTGGCTATCTGACGTTGCAGTGGTCCCCAATCTTGGGCCTCCAGATGTTCTTGGACTACAAGTCCCACAAGCCTTCACCACCACCTCTGCTGGCCAGGATTTCTGGGAGTTGGACATCTGGAGACCCAAGGTTGGGGACCACTGTGGTATTGAATGCCAGGTCATGAGAGGAGTTTTGGCTGCAGTACAGCAGTTTAACCACTGTGCCACAAGGCTCACTAAGTCATCCACCCAGCTTAATCTTAATGCTTGTTCTGATGATGTTAATGTTCTTGCTTGAAAAAGTAGGCACAACGTTAATATCACAGGAAGCCACACAGAAAGTAAAAGTGTTGGACTGATTCAAATAAGCCTTTGTGTTACAGATGTGGTCACTTTAAAAATGTTCACATGCACCCATTTTATCAGTGAAGCAAATTTCACAGTAAAAGATCATAAAATTTGGCTTATTGTTGTCTTATGAACAAGTCAACCACTTTTTTAATGGGTTTATCCATACACATCAGCATTCATAATTTTCAGCATGACTGCCTAGCAGAAAAGCATGTCCTGGAAGAGGACGGAGACAACCAGCATCCATCCAACTTGCAGGATATTCTCTGTTTGGAAGCCATTCTTTCACAGCTAGGCAAGGATCCCAGCGTACTGCCTTCAAGCTATGACAGAATATTCTATTACTTGCTCTAGATGGTGTCGTCCTGAACTCTACAGTTATACTAATAAAAAATGTCAGATGTTGGTCTTGCAAACAAGAGACTCCCCTATAAGTAGATGAACACGCCGCCGCCCCCACACTTTCTCTACAGGAAAGAGACAATGTTGGGAAGAGTGAGCCAAATTTGGGCCTCGAGTGGGTCAGATCGAGATCCAGACCCTTCAGGAGACCGGATGAGACATGCGTGTTGGTGCTTTGCTTCCCCGGTTCTCTCTAACGCACTGCTTCCTGTAAGAAGGGGTCGTAATCCACTCTCCAGGACAGTCGTTCCCAACTTTGGGTCCCCAGATGTTCTTGGACTCCAACTCCCAGACGTCCTTTGCCAGCTGGGCTAGTGATGAAGGCTTCTGGGTGTTTTAGTCCAAGAATATCCGGAGATCCAAATTTGGGAACTTCTGCTCCAGGACTTCAGACATGAGAAACAAGGGACTGAAACTCGGGTCTCGTTTGCACTAAACAGTTGCTCTAAGATCTAACTCACAAGGTCATCATACGTTGCTAGTCCCGCATCCTCTGGACTAGGATTTCCCCGCCGGCAGGTGGTTCGGTTTTGCTTTCTTCCCACTATAGTGATGGGAGAAGCTCTCTACCTGTGCTATGTCTGCCTCTGGAATGCCATTCAGCCATGAATTTTACTACAAGAAGGCTGGTCCCTTTCAGAGCGCACTGCTTTACACCACAAGGATGGGGTAAGGAACGCTCAAGGGGCCACCGTGGGAGGAAAGGCCAGCCACAAACAGGCCCAATAAGAAAACGACAGTCCTGGATCTTTGTGGACATCTAGGGCACCGTCGGCCCTCCAGATGTTTGGGGTCGCGGTTTAGCTGTCCCCCAGCACGCTCAGGAATCGGGTGATGAGAGAGCCCCACATCCCCACCGTCGTCACAGCCTCCTTGCTAGGCACCCTCCTTTTAAAAGCACAGGAGTGGCGTTGCTGAGGACCGAAACTGGCAAGGCTCCCAGGGAATGCACAGGAATGGGAACCGCTTCGAGATGCCAGGAGCAAGCCAGGTGGGTCCACACTGCTCCCGATGCTGAGCATATGCCTCGCAAGGGCTGCCACTGAGGCCGTGGCCTCCCTTTGGGGGGGGGGGCGAGCTGCATGAAGGCTCACCCACAACCCACACATCTGGCTGCAACGTGGGACACACACACACACACACACACACACACACACACACACCGGTGTGCATGCAACCGTGGCTGCCCTGTTTGCAAGCATTTAAGGCAGGATTGGGGGGGGGCGTGCATTTCTCCAAATGCCTTCTGGGCTGCCTCAGCACCCCTCAGGGCGAGCTCAGGGTGCAAGGGATCCATGCATCGACCAGGAGCAGCGCTGGCAAAGAGAGCGCAAAGCTTCGTGCCCACCCGTAAGGCAAGCAAGCCTTCTTTGGCCTCAGCTCCGAATGAAATGAGGTCTTTGCTCTTGCTCGGGCTGCAACCTCGGCTCCTTCCTTCCCTGGCAGGCAGAAGCGCTCCTCCCCCGCCCGCCCAGCTCCCTCAGCCCAGCTCGCCTGCCCGCTGCCCTTCGAAGGGCAAGGGCTACAGGGACGGACTGCGCATGCTTCCTCTTGCCTAGCTCTGCAAACCCCCCCCCATTTCCCCTCCAAATATGCGGGGGCTTCAGCGACCCTACTACTGCGCACGCTCCCGCGAGGCAGGGCGCATGCCCAGTCACGTTCCGCGCCGGGGCCGCTCGTTGCTATGGCGCCGCCGGGGCGCTCTCCGAGGCCTAGTCCCCTGGCGAGGGTTTCTCGCTGCGTCTCGTTCAGCGCCTGCCACCGGCTGCACAGGTGAGGGAAGGAGGGGGGGGAGAAGGAGAAAGGGGTCCGGCCGGCGGTGGGGAGGAGGAGAGGCAACCCTCACGGCCGGGCTGCCTGCCCCCAAAAGCGGGGGGGGGGGAGAGAGAAAAAATGGACCAGGTGAGCTTATGCGCATGCGCGAGGCTTGGTCCGGGGGGGGTAGCTCTGTGTGGGGCGGGAGGGGGGCCGCCCTAGAACCTCCAGTATTCGCTACTTCTTTCATTTACGGCGTGCTTTGATGTCTCCCCTTTCCTGCAGCTCAAGGTAGGGTCCAGGGCTCTCCTTCCTCCCCCCCCCCGTGTCTCTGCACAACCACCCTGCGAGGTGGTTGCAATGGCCGGGGCCTTTGGCCGAGGTGGTGATGGGGACGATAAAAGCACCCCGAGCATGCACAGAGTGCAGAGCAAATTACTATGGGGGAAGCAAATGTCCCATTAAGAAGGCTTCCTTTTTTTAAAAAAAATCATCCACACTAGTAGACATAAATTCATGTATGTAGGGAGGAGGGATAATTTGTTGCCCCCACCTCTCTCTCACACACACACACACAAACACACACACTTGTGTGTGTATACTTGCATGCGTGCATATGACCATCAAAGGGGCTGTTAGCATCCAGGATCCACCACATCAAAAGTGAACTCATGAGCGACTGTGCGAATGTCAAGAATAAGGACAAAGATACCTTTAAGCATGTGCAAAGTGCTCTCCCGCCCACTGCCCCAGTGCAAATAGATCCAAAAGCACCTCTTCTTTCTCTCCCCCATTTGCTAGGGCTCATTGATCCCCAGAGCCAACCCCCCCCCCACAAGGTTGTAACAGCCAAATATAATTATAAAACTTGCATTGGAGGAGGGTACGAGCAGGGTTTGCCCATTGGGCAGCTGCCATCTGCTGAATTGCTTGCGGTGTGAATTGTGTGTTTTTTGTCCTGGCTTTTTTCAGCCCTTGCACACTTATTAGGAGAGATTTGACTGATCACAGTGGGGCTTGAATCACGGGTTGGCCTTGAATCAGCTAATCTGAACCCTGGTGGTTTACAAATTATAGTCACAGCTAGTGACTTTATCTTCAATAACAAGGAGTCTTGTAGTATTTTAAAAATAGAGACGTTTTGCCTACATAAGTTCTATCCCGCCGCATCTCCTTTCAGCTCTTCCACTGAACAAAGGGGACTGCAGTTTGCAAAAGCTTTTTCTGACAAATGAAATGTATTCATCCTTAAGGTATCACAAGACTCTTGGTTGTTTTTCCATACAGCAGACGTGTAGGAAGTAAGTCTTTAATGCATTTCTTCCCCTCAACAGTAAGTTGCTGAGCGACGAAGAGAACCAGAAACTTTTTGGGAAGTGCAACAATCCGAATGGACATGGTCACAACTACAAAGGTGAGAAACAGCTAGCCCGTGGAGAACATCAGCCTGGCAAAGCCTTCCTCAAACTCTTTTGAGTCTGCTCCCAATCCACAGCTTTTCAAAGCCACTTTTTAAATCCTTTGTTTTTTTTTGGGGGGGGGGATAGGGGTGATTTAAAGAGCTGCTGTCCCAAAGTCTCAGCTAAGAGGATGTGTACATGCACTCCCACCGCTCAAAGCAGCTCTTCAGTTGTGTGGGAAGCTGTTTTCTATGTACTTTCAAGTATTCATTTTGCACAACTGGAAATGCCCTCCAGCTCTTACCCAGAGGGATCGCTTGCCAAACATCCAACAACAACAAACACACAATTAGTTGTAATAGAGCTAAAGATCAAGGGGAGTTGGTGCCATGCATTCTTAACCAAATGTAAGAAATATAGCAGGTACAGCTCCACAATGTATTGGTCTTTCAGGAGAGCAAGAGCAATAACTAATCTAAGAGACTTTTCCCCCTTGGCTGGAATTATCTTTGCTTTTCAATTAACATTTGAAATGATGTGTGTCTGTGTTTCATTTTGGAGGTGGTTGTTTAAGCTTGAAGTTCACCATGTGGTTTTCCTTGTTTGATCCATCTTATTTTCCTCTTTTCCTAGTGGAAGTGACTGTCCGTGGAGAAGTAAGTGTCTACCATTCATGATTTGAAATAGATTTTGGAATTTTTGGGTATCTCTTCTCTGCAACAACCAACAGAGATTTATCTGGCCTTTAGCTGTGGACGGTTTGGCTAAGTCCTGTTGTTGAGATAGGTTTCATTGCACTTGCCCGAGGCCAGACATCTTGAGCAAAATTGGTGGTACCTTCAGGTATAAGGCTGAGCCTATCCCAACCCATCTTTCTCAGAATTCCTCTGAGATATTTAACTCTTACACATACACTTTTTATATAGGAGAATGTAGTGTTTTGTGGATTGTTTTATTTGTGGATGTTGGTCATTGACTGTATTAAAGGTGCCTTGATTTGACTTTTTCTGGAGAGCAGTGGAATTCCCACACAAGTATGTTTCTGGCACTGTCGTTTTGTTGTTTGCCTTGTAGATCGATCCTACTACGGGGATGGTGATCAACCTCACTGACCTGAAAGACTACATGGAGGTAAAGGACACTGTTTTCATACTCATGGCCAAAAATAATCTAAAGTGTCCCATGTGTGGCGGGAAAAAGTGGGTGTCTAATACAAGATCAATCAAATGTGGGGGGAGGTGTATAGAGCACAACCTGAGGAATTCTGCTTCCCCTTGTAAATCAGTATAGGATAAGGGGGAGGTGGACGGGGCACTACAGACTCTCAAACTGGGACCAGTGATGGCTGGGGCCAGACCGATTACTTGACACACACACACACACACCAAGACCATGGATTGAGATGCTCTTCCCCCTGGAAGATGTTCTGAATGCTTTGCAAGACTTTGCAGTTTTCTATGCAAAACAGAGCTCAATGACAGGGAAAAATAGTTACTTATCAACACAATGTGTTCCCTGTGTGGTACAGTGGATAGAGAGACAGACTAGGACTCTGGAGAACAGGGTTCAAATTTGCGCTCAGCCATGGAAATGGATTTGAGGAGTGGAACTGGTAAAACCACTTCTTAAAGAGCTCATGAGTCCCCTGTTAAGAGTCGCTATAAGTCATTTCCAGCTTGACAGCACATAACAACGACATTATCTGGAAGTTGAGGGATGTATCAGGGATCTCCTACCGACTCTCCTCAGACTGAAGATGCAGCTTGGAGGAGTAGCAAAACGTTTCAACCTAACAAGAAAGAAGTCCAGTCGCCATGACTCAACTTCCAGATAACCACACCTGGATGACTTGAGAATCTTCACAGAAACGACAACAAATTGATGTAATAGAAATCAACAGCCACTCTACCACCAGAGCAGGCTCTGCTCTTGTTGTGCAGGACAATTCATGGCCACCTTTTCTTCTCTCTGCCTGCAGGAAGCCATCATGGAACCTCTTGACCACAAGAACCTGGACAAGGACGTCCCCTACTTTGCTGATGTCGTAAGGTAGGGGACTCCCCGTGTGCCACAGTTAGCAAGGTCCCTTCCTGCCAAAAGCTGTCTTCAAAGTTCCTCTTTGCAAACTTGCCTTTCCATGCAAAACAGACCCAGAAAACGTTCCTCTGGTTTCTCCTCCAGTTTCTCAGCCCCTTGCACCATATTGTCTGCACACATATACACTTTCCTGTGTTGGCGAGGAGGGCTGGAAGTTTGTTCTTTTATACCTAATGGAGCCTCCATCCTCTACACCATACGGAAGGGTGTTTGCTTTTTTTTAATGTATGTGTCTATTTAATTCTGGGATAATGGGCTGTGGTGAGCAATGTGGGGAGTTAGTGTAGCATTTCTTAATTTTTGAGAGTTATTTGGAGGGTTTGTAGAATACCCTTGCATTCTTGTTATTCTGGGCTGTGTGCTTATATGGATCAAGGAATGCCACACTGTTTTGGTGGGAAATACGCCCTGATGTAATGTTGGTGCTGAGCTAGACCTTGGTGGCTTATGCTTGATTAAAGAGATTTGCCCTTCCAAGGAAACAGTTTCATGTATGAATGTGAAGAAGCCTGCTTTGATCAAAGAAAATATTAAAAGGAGCATGGATGGAGGATAAAGGGTGTATCAACATAGCAGTCTTATACATAATTGACAATGATCCATAGAGGCAAACAGAAAGAGCAGGAGCAGCTTTGATGTAGATGTCAAAAATGTTAATTGGAAGGCCAAAATAACTTTTTTTAAGTCTTGCCATTTTCCTCACAGTACTACGGAGAATGTTGCCGTGTTCATCTGGGAAAACCTGCACAAACGCCTTCCTGAAGGAACTCTTTACAAAGTCAAGGTTTACGAAACAGACAAGAACATTGTGGTTTATAAAGGAGAGGCGTCTGTTCCGGGAAAATGAGATTTGAGTTGTTTGATGCCTTTGATCGAGAATGAAAAGAAAACAAAGGAACCAGTCAGTCATTCAGTGGATTTGGAATATATCTGACTTCCATAGCCATCAAATGTGTAGGAACAACTGTCTCCAGTAGATAATTAAAGAGAATAGCACAGGTTCATTTAAGCAAGAAGTGGATATGTTGTATTATTCATGAGGAGCTGCGGGTCTTCTCTTGAATCTGAGCCAATAGATTCTGAACCAAAGAATTCCCATTTTTGAGACATTGGGAAAGGTGCAGGTTCTGTGCCCCATCATGTCTCTTTCTGCTTTGATGGCCCAAGAGAAGATTAATAACCTTGAGTACACCTTTTACTTGCTCTGAAAAATCAAGATTACATCCTGTACCTGCTTTCCAGGTTCTCAGACAAACCCCATCCTCTTTTACCTGTCTTTTCAGCCTGAGATTGAATCTGAAGGTGATGGTGACTATGATGATTGTGATAGTTCTGTGATGTTTCCACTGTGGTGTTAGAACTGGTCTAGCTCACACTGAGCCATGAAACTCACTGGACAATGTTGGGCCAGCCACATACTGCCTCAGTGTGACCTTCTTCATAGGCCTGCTGCAAGGACCAGAGAAGGGTGGTGGTGGAAGAGCCATGTATCTCACTGGAGGAAAACGAGGGATATGAATGTAACCAGTAATCAAATAAATGTATTTTTTTTCAACCACTAGTCACGAGATCTTGATATATGTGTGTGTGGGAGCGGGGGGGGGGGAGAGAATGATGAGAAATTAGAAAATGTGATGATTGCTATTACATCAGAGTGCTTTTAAAAGTGGATGACCATAAGCTGCTAGTCCAGTGTGCTCTCTCTGCGAGTGTTCAGAGATAGGCCTCTGATTAAAGCAGAGACAAACAGCAAAAGTGGACTGCTTTATCCAGGTCAGCAAATAAAATACTACGGCCAGGCTTCCAAGTATGGGAAAACATGTCCTGTGGCTGGACATCCTATTGTTGCGGTATGTGGGGCAATTATCCAGTACACACGATTGCAGAGGACCTCGAAAACTTTGATTCCAATCTGCCATCAGTCTGTAGCAAAGGGTTTACTTCCTGGGTGCTTCTGTGTGACTGCATAACAAGTAATCGTAATTACAGCCTGGCCCTCACAAAGAACCAGTTTTTCTCATAACTTGGACATTTGTCCTCCTGTTAACGCTGCCTGAGACCACCTTGGCTTTTTTACTTTTAGCAGCCACATCCTACTGCCAGCTCATCTTCCACATGTATAGAAGAGTTTCTTTTTCCCCCGTAGCCCACCTGCTACCTGAGAATGAGACTTTTTCAAACTGCTGTTCTCTCTTACCAAGCAAAGCATGACCTCTCAATTGAAAAAAATGGCCCCTCTGAATCAATTGATTGGTTCCTCTACCCATCCCGTGGTCTTAGTTTTAATAAATAGTTCTTTCCTAGCTTGATCACATGGTAGGCAGCTGGTTTTTTTTACTAACATTGTGGAGCTTCAGCAACTTATATAGAAGGCTTTTCCTGTCCTCTTGGCTTCAGCAATGGAGATTTCAAGGGTTCCAGGAGAAGCTGTGCAAGTGATAGCTCCTCGGAGGACAGCTACTTTTTCCAGGATAGACACATTTAGCGCTTCTCACAGGCTGGCCTGGTAACTTCCTTCCTAATCTTTATTTATCTACCTAGGCATGTGTTATTGTGCTTACCTATCCTGCCTTTCCTCTGAGCAGCTGAAGGGGGCATTCTTGCATAGTCCAGTCCATATTTTATCTTAACCACCACTTTACGAAGCGTTAGGCTGAGTTGGCTGACTAGTTCAAACTTGCAGTGGCTTAGTTCATGGCTAAGCAGGAAATTGGTCCTCATTTGGGGAGGACAGGCACAATCAAAGAGAGGCAAGCAAAGGAGAAGGCTGATTTGCATGTAAAGACATAGGCTAATTTATACGTAGAGATGCAAATTTAGAAATGATTTTTATAAGTTGAACAGCATTGTGACAGGCTTCACTCAAGAGAACCAGATGAGGACCAGGTGAACTGCATCTACCTGCTGGGGCCGCTGTCCATGGTGCTGCTCGCTGTGGATGGTTAAGGTTACAGGTTGTGATCACTCTCTTTTTGCTACTTTCTCTTTCAATTGCACTTCGCCTAGACAGTCCTTAAAACTGAGCCTGTCTTCAAAAGGAGGATTGACCTCAGGCAGCCCTGAAAATAGAGGACTGAGGAGGTGTGCCCACCCTAAGTCTAATGCTTACGCCAGGCTTACAGTTGAGCTGGAGGAAAAAAATTGTCCAACTCTGCTCAGAATTCCTAAATGTGGGTGGTGGAGCCTTTATTATTCAATGCCAGTATCCAGAAATGGAGAAAAATATGTTCCTGTCTCGTCCATACTGACCACAATAACAGGGTGTTCTCCTGTTCATTTTTGCAGCTATCCCACCTTGCAAATAAACTGATAGGAAGATTGAGGCAGCTGGTTCTGGAAGGTGATGGTGGATACCACAAAAGGATAGCATTTATTTAACTTATAAAAATTATATTTTATGGGGAGATGAGCCTGTGGGATTTTTCTGTCTGTCTTAGGCACCAAATAATTTGGTCGCTCAGATGGATCTTAATTTAACGGGTTGATGGGAAAGGGCCATCTGGCAGGAAAACATCTCAGATGAGCTCTGTGAACATTCTGAAGAACAACCTGGCTACGACTGCTTGAAAGCAGAGAAGGCAGTGGCACCATCTGGACAGGTTGTGGGCCAGTCACAACTTTGAAACTAACAGGATAAGTGGGAAGTGTTGTGGATGCGGGGAAGAGAAGTCTGTCTGGTTTCTCTGGGAGAATGAGAGGGAGCGGCTTCCAAATTCACAGCCAGTACCTTCTCAGAGAGATTCCCCTCCAGAGGGTCTGGGAAGTGCAGCCGAGAGGGTGCATGGATGACACTGCACACTCCTTAAAGGTCTGCCGTAGATGGGACCAGAAGAGGCGTACAGAGGTCGTCCTAGGAACTGCTGGTGGACTAGGAGCTCCTCCAGACCACAGATCTGTTTTTCACTTGTTGCAGTAAAGAAAAGAGAGAACAAGCAGATCTGACTCTCATCCTGTGCTCATCCCTGCATCTCTTTCCTTTCAGCAAGTCACTGAGTGATGCAGAAAATAAGAAGCTGTTTGGGCCCTGCAGTCAGAGGCATGGGCACAATTATAAAGGTGAGAAGCCACATGACTTAATCTGTCCTGTTTATTTACAAGCTCAGTGGTTCCCAATCTTGGTTAATCCAGATGTGCTCGGACTGCAACTCCCAGAAATCTCAGCCGATACAGCTGGTGGGGAAGGCTTCTGGGAATTACAGTCCAAGAACATCTGGATTACCCAAGGTTGGGAACTCCTGCCTTGACTGGAAAGGAACTGAAAATGTCTACCAGTCCGTTGCACAAGTGGCTGAACCCTTTCGGGGTTGGCACAGAAAAGTACCTGGCATTTCTCTGCAAAACCATAAGCTCTGCACATTTCAATGGGTGATCTGGCCGTCTGGAGATCACGTGGAGCACTCTGCCAACAAAGCGATACACTCCACATGATCAACAGGGATATTGGATACTGGTGTTAAACCCTTTTATTGTAAAATGAGCTTTTATGAATTATAGTCCACTTTATCAGCTGTGCAAAGTGCCTTTCAGGATTCAGAGATGTGTACAGTGGGTTCAACTGGAATAACAGGCACTTACTGTGCATCAAATGCATGCATTAATTGGTGTAACCTGATGCCAGGATGTATTATTAGCAGCATGAAATTTCTGAATGGAGAATTTTAAAAATAACCATTGTTACTATCAGAACTTTGTGCATCTAATTTCTCTCTGGTCTCATTATCTGCAGTTCCATCTCTAATTAGATGCTCCGTGCATTTCTGTTTTGAAGGACACTTTGTCCCTCTAATGAGGTGGGCTACAGTCCACAAAAAAAAGCACACTGTGAAAAAAACATTAGTTTTAAGATGTCACGGATCACTTGCTTCTTGCTTTTCCTTTATTGCAACAAACTAACAAGGCCACCCCTTTAGAAACTGCTTCAATAGGATGACTTAATGTTCACTGTCCAACCTTGGGTAAACCTGCCCATTTCTGCAGGCTGATGTTGAGAATGCAACCCTGCCCCGTTCTCGTTCCTGAAGATCAAGAAAAAGGCAGTCAGGATGATCTACAAGCTCCACTGATCTTGGACCATTAAGTGATGTGTCTGACTTGTCTTTTTGTGTGTTTTCCCCCCTCCTTTCTAGTTGTGGTGACTGTCCGTGGAGAAGTAAGTGAAGCAACAGCTGGTATGGAGAAGGTTTTGGGGGGGCAGTTGGATGCAACTGGGGACCACCTGGCATTAGCATGGGCCACAATTCAGAAACACTGCAGGAGGGGCGCCCACGTAATGAGGGTCAACTAGACATACTGTCTGGCCTCAGCACCATGCATGGGGCCCTTGAAATAACAGCAGCTATCTTACTGACATGACTCATTTAATGGAACTCCTCTCTAATCAATTGGCTTCTTCAATTCCTATGCCTTTCCTGCCTGTCAATTCTGAGCCGCCCCCTCGCTCTTTAATGTTGTAGGAAACTGCAGTAATCACTCGGAATCCCATGTACAGTTTTTGTTCTCCCAAAGTACTTGTCCATAGATTTCTGAGATGCTCACTTATATTCCTTCCAGATTGACCCCATGTCAGGAATGGTGGTGGATCTGACAGATTTGAAAGCCTACATGAAGGTAAAGGCACCTGCGTCTGCGGGGCTCCTCCATCGGGGAACCAGTGGCATGAAAAACGGGAACAGGCGTGAGAGATGCTTCTCTCCTCCTTCCTGCTCAACACCTTCTAGTCTTTTTCTTGCAAGAGAATGCCTGCTGGATCTTGAGAGACAAGCCTCGCCCCGTTTATTTTGACAGCAGATGGTAAACTATGACATCCACCATAGAACAAGTCTTAATAATTTCAGATCGCAATGCAGTGGTTTTCCACCACCACCACCCTGGGGAGACAGGAAGAGAGAGGAGGAAATTTTTTTGGTAGAAATGAGTATAAAGTAAGAATAGGCAAGCTTTGCTAGAAATGCTCATTTTCTCCAGCGTCACCTAAAAAATGGCTTCAAACGTGATAGAAGAATGACACCTCAGAGGAGTAATGCCTGTGGAGGTGGCATATCGCAGCCACTGACAAAACTTTCTTCTAATTGCCTTTTGAAGCCATCCATTATTTTATTTATTTATTTAAAATATTTTGCCCCACCTTTCTCCTTAGGTAAAGGTAATAGTTCCCCTTGACATTTAGTCCAGGTAAAGGTAATAGTTCCCCTTGACATTTAGGGAGTGGTGCTCATCCGCATTTCCAAGCTGTAGAGCCAGCGTTTGTCCATAGACAGTTTCCGTGGTCACGTGGCCAGCGCGACTAGACACGGGACACCGTGACCTTCCCACCAAGATGGTACCTATTTATCTCCTTAAAAGGACCCAGATTCGTAGCTGTCGCCAGGTCTTCTGTAAGTAGTGAGTTCTGTAAATTAATCCTTACAGAATTAACCGGCTTGGGTTCCTTTTGAGGAGAATTAATATTTTAAATGAATAAATAAATTCTGATGTGTGGAAGAGAAATAAAAGTGATGAGAGCCACTCTATTACACCACAAGTTGAAAGAGCTGAGATTAAGGCAAATGTCAAAGGAGAAATGACAAGCAGTATCCAGAGCTCTCGGCACACCTTGTGTATATGCTACAGCCAGAGATTTCTACATTTGTAACTTTGTGCTGAACATAAATCTCAGCCTTCTGAAATACATTGGGGGTTTCAAAAGTTTCCAATAACAAAAGCGAGTCTCTGCCTCTTATGCCCCCAAAATAGTTGTGAAAGTATTTGGTGAGATGTGCAAAAGTGGAGACATTAGGCCAGAGGTATTAACAATATTTTCTGCTGTCCGTGGCTAAACTTCCATTGCATTGCATTGCATTGCTCTGTGCTATGACTCTATGCTCCCTTCTACAAACATATAATTACAGGTTTATTTCTTTATCCATGCTGAAGAATTAAACGACACAGTATGTAAGATTTGGTTTGCCATGGTACACAATTTTGGCTTCTCAACTCCATTTTGGGACAACTGTAGGGTTGTGTCAGCTCCTTTTGTTATTCATTTTATCCTCTTGGACACACACGACTTAAATAGATCTTCCTTTCTCCACCCAGCAGGCAATCACGAATCCCCTTGACAAAAAGCATTTGGATCAAGATGTCCCTTATTTTGCCAATGTTGCAAGGTAAGGAGATGGGACTTGGGAATGGTGGAAATTCAGCAGGGGTGGCACTATGTGTATGATTTAAGTCCCTTGTTAGCTATTTGCCAAGAGCTCATAACCTGTTTGAATTACCGGTCCCGACAAGGCTGCCTAGCATTTCCAAACATGTGCAGGCATTTCTTTAATTCAAGGAAGCTTTTTCATCCCAAAGCCTGAGCTTGGTTTCAGAAATGTTCTTTCTGAGGTGGGAATGAAAGTCACGAGCCTCTTTTAACCTATAATTCCAACAGCCATAAATGAAAGTCTCAGAAAATGCATTTCAACCGCTTAGAGCAAGGGGGGGGGGACGTAAAAGCTAGATATGGGATGATATAATAGGGAAAGAGGCATGAGTATATGGGGAACCTCAGAGGAGGCTGATTCAGGTGTCAGACCAGGTGAATTTGGCCCTCGGACCTGAGGTTCCCCACCGTACCTTCTTTCAACAAGGCCTTCAAATCATCCCGTCCCTTTGTCCTCTAAGTCGCATCCAAGAAAGACACAAGGGAGCCTAACGCCCTGCTTCCGTCTCCCACGTCTCCAGCACAACGGAGAACCTCGCTATGTTCATCTGGGAGAGTCTCCAGAAGCATTTGCCTGAGAACACTCTCCACAAAATAAAAGTCTATGAAATGGATGAGCTCAGCGTCACCTATAAAGGCGAAGCAGCATCTCCATCACCATGCCTGGGTGTATGCACAGTACGCGGATTCCCCGCAGAGGAACTGAATTCCCCGCATGAGAGAAGGAATTGAAGACTGGGATGGGAAACCAATGGTGCCATCCTGGCTTGGACAAATAGCAGTGATTATCATTTCCTGCTGCAGATCCAGCACTTTGTAGACACGTAACTCTTTACCTGGTCACCTGGGGTGAGTAAAAGTAGCCTCCAGGAAACCAAACAAGGAATTTGTTATCAAACCACAATGCTTTTGTTGTTGTTTTTCTTTTAAAAGTCACAAATGATTACCAAAGGCATACAGCAGATAGACAGAAAGGTAAAAATAAAGTATGGACAATATTTGTGGACTTACTTGCAAGACTGCCTAATGAAGCCATCAATCTACTTGGGATGTCACCACAGGAAGGTGAGAGTCACCACTGACAATATGCATGCATGTTGAGCAAAAAAGCAGGCCAGAAGAAGGTCGGAGGTAAATATCCCCAGGCACTCCGGCCATTCTGTGGTGCCCTTCAGACCCTGCTGCTCCTCTCCCTGTGTTTTTGTGCCTACGCCGGGCATGGACGTGGTGACAAGAGTGAGGGGATGAGGTCGTATAACCAATCCATAGTAGCGAACTACTTAATCAGTCCGAAAGAATTTGTTCTTTTCATAATTAACCTGATTCATTCTTAGCATGCCACTTCCTGGAGAGAAAATGCCTTTCTATTTTCCTGTACAAGTGAATGTTATATGAAAAGAGGTAGTGAAAGAGAAGTAAGTCATCCTCTATGATTTTTTGAGAATACCCTCCAATCGAAATGTGCAAAAGATTTTAGAGCAGGTCTGAT
Source organism: Pogona vitticeps (assembly GCF_051106095.1). Lineage (NCBI taxonomy): Eukaryota > Metazoa > Chordata > Lepidosauria > Squamata > Agamidae > Pogona > Pogona vitticeps. The sequence continues at coordinate 27,511,959 of NC_135790.1, read as the reverse complement.
AGCATTGTAAATACTTCTTAAAATGCATAAATACACCCAAGGGCTCCAATCACATTAGTTTAATACAGCAAAAATAAAGGCTATGTTATTAAATTTTCTCTATAATAAATCGCAATAGAGATAATCATTTAAAAAAATAGCAGAGAATAGAATGTTCATTTTAAAGATCACAATCCATGACAGCCTCCTCTAAATAAATCCTTTTTATCCGGGCTGTGTTCATCTATCTTTCACTGGCAAAACACATCCTAGTCACAAAGAAGTTTTTTCTCACGTTATCTCTACAGATTGAGGTTACTTATTCAGATCCCACTAGATCAATCAGGAAGCCAACACTTGTTAAGATTAAGCAATTCGCCAGAGGTCATGAGAAAGAACTCATGAAGATTATCAGGGAGCAGGTGTCTTCAGATCTCCTCCGCAGGTGGGGAGAGGCCGACGGAAACTTTTTTAACGTGGGACAAAAACCCCATGGAAGCCATAGGGGATCTGCACCGGCACTTCTGCCCGACCCAATTCCGTGAAATTCTTAGCATCCAGAATGAGCAGGAAACTGCCTTGATTCTGAAACAAGGACCAAAGACAATCAAGCGACAATGTGGATGGGCATGTTCTGTAGTTCTCTTCATCAGATGCAGAGAGTACCTGATTCTCTGTGTCTACTGCTGAGGCTCTGCTCCTTCCATCTGATGAAGCAGGCTGCAAAGCTTGAACGCTTGTGCAAATAAAACTTGTTATTCTTTAAGATGCTACAAGACTCCCTGTTGGTTTTGTTGCAACAGATTAATGCCACTAATCCTTTGTAAGTCAGGAAGATGAAATGGAGAGAAATGCAGAAGCCATGCAAAGTTTTGACATTTTAAATCAGGGGTCCCCAACCTTGGGTCCGCAGATGTTCTTGGACTGCAACTCCCAGAAATCTTGGCCAGCAGATGTGGTGGTGGTGGTGAAGGCTTCTGGGAGTTGCAGTGCAAGAACACCTGGGTTACCTAAGGCTGGGAACTACTGTTTTAAAGAAAAATGTACTATCCTGCCATGTATGCCCATGTTCACTAGAGGGCATGATACAATTTGATTTCAGGAGTACAGTACAGGTACTCAGATTAATGTTGAAATGTGGACCATTTATCCAGGCTGTGAAAACTAAATTACCTGCTTGGGTGTGAGCACAACAGAGAGAATGATTCCGCTGTCTTCAGCAGCAGAGTTAGGTTCTGGCACAAACACGGGTTCAGAGGGATACATTCCATCCTCTTTCCAAATCTAGTGGGAGGACAAAGGAAATGGAATGGGATATCTCTTGTTTGTCGCTTTTTAGGACTGGATTTCCCACACTTTATCCCGGGGGTGGGGGGGGAGGGAAACGACATCACAGAAAAGGAGAGGGACAGAGATTTACCTTCATCTCCTTGGTTTGTACGTCTGTTTTGATCAACGAGTCTCCAATTATATGCCCAAAGCCGCAGCCGTAGAAGTAGCGGTATTTCTTCCCATTGTAACGAGCATAGTTAATCTGGGGAAATTCCAGGCCTCCTTTTGCTTCAAGAGTCTCATTATGTAGACTTTCATAGGTGCACCAGATCTGGAAGAGGAATCAGCACACTTTTTATTAAAAAAAAAAAACCTGTCCTTCCAGGTCAACACGAGCTATTCTAATTCATAGTAGCTCTTTAGTGTCACACTCAGAGGAACCTTCTTTCCCATCATCAGCTTCTTGATCATTTCAGGATGAAAAGGACCAAATCTGGAAACGAGCAAAGAGGGACTCTCGACAACCGGACTATGGTTCCTCCTCTCAGTCTCTGGAGGCTGTTCCCCAAGGCATTGCTCAGAGGGGTAAGGGGGTTTTAGCATTTAAAAAAATAAATACATAAAGGCCCCCATCTCTGGGTACAGACTGGACAGGAGGGCAGCCTTCACCTATTCCACAGGTTTTCCTTCCATTGTACAAAAGGGGAAGCCAAACCTTCTGGGGACACAAGAAGAGGAAAATCCATCTCCAGGTGCCTTGTTTGCCCTGAAGTTCAAATTTGGTCCGATATAGGAAAACAATCCCTAGGCTTACTTGTACTCAATATATGTGGTTTTATTTTTGTTTTGTTTGGGAAGAAGCGGCGAGTGGAGCAAGCTGGTGTGGAACGTAGCCACTTGCCCCACAGAAAAGCCTCCCAAGCATCCGTCTGTACACAGAACACATGTACCTTCCCGTCAGCCTCCTTCACGGCTGTAGCAGATGTGTAGGACAGAGGGCTGAGATTCTGCCCCACTGGTTTCTTGGCGTCTACACTGAGCGGCAGAACGAAGCGCCGTGGATAGGGCCTTCCCATGGAATTATAGGCCTGTGTAAAGGAGACAAAAAGGGAACACACAAGGATGAAGGACACCCAACAGCCCTGGTCTGGCCACAGGGAGCACTTAGCTCCATGACCAAGATTCAGCATGTGGGGCATGGGACGAATGCCTGCGTTCATGTTTGGGTGTGGATTTTGACTGGCTAGGCCAAAAGTGGAGCGTTAGGGGTCTGTTTTATGCCTTGCCACCATGTTGTCCCCTTTTTTAATTCCACCTGTGAGCGTGGTGGCACAAATCCCATTTGCCAAGAAGGTAGGTGCCTGTGGAGAGAATTCATACATTTTGAGGCAGAGAAGTGCCAGCAATATTTCCAGTTTGATTAAATGTGAATACCTTGTCTGGTATGAACATGGAGAGCATTCACTGGATGGCAGAAGATTTTGGAGGAAAGAGCAGCATGAGATAGACAATAACGTGAGACATGATATACATCCACCTCCCTGTTTCTGTCTACATGTCTGACCACTGGGACATGAGAAACCGGGTGCTTCGTAAGTCCAGAATAACGACAGCCACTGATGAGCCTTTCCTTGCTTCTATACCCTTCTCACTGCCAAATGGCTTTGAATTCAGTATTGCATACGATCATGACAAGGTGCATTGCTACCTGGTCAAGGGCTTCCCCCGCCTTGTGGAGGTTCTGCAGACGGTAAACGTCAAGAGCTCCTCCTTGGTCGTGACAGCAGAGGTCAAGGACAATGCACCCTTCATCTTCAAAGGCATTGATTTGATGGAAAGAAAAGAAGGCTTTGCTGTACAATGGCACAGGCAGCACCTGTTCAAGGAAGAGGAGAAACACCTGTGAAAATCTTAGCCCTTTGGTGCCGCCCAGAAAATGTCTCACAGAACACCCTCTCGGAAAAAACGCCAATTATAGGAATGCTTTTTTGAAAAGAGGAACAGAATAATGAGTCTACAAGTCAGTCCCCTGCTTCCTAGCATATTCCTGGTACTGTGTATGGCCTAACTACGAGTTTATGTGGAAGAGGGATAAAGGGGTGATCCATGCGGTCACACAAAAGGCACCCTAAACCTGTCCAAAAATGACACATGGAGACAATGATACATGGAGAAGCTGACACCCCCCCACACACACACACCAAATCTCCATCAAACATAATTCCCCTGGGTAACTCCTAGAGACATTTTTGCAGGACCCACCCGGACTGTTTTTCACAGAATCTCACCACTCTAGCAAAAGAATAGCTTTAGAAGAGTTTGCTGCCAACCAATTAAAGCCATACTACATTGCTCTAGAGAAAAAGAGAGCACGGTGAACATTTGTGAACATACAAACTGCCTTCCCAGATCAGCCCAAAGTCAATATAATCTGACTTTTTGTTTCCATGGATAGCCAGAGGCTTCTACAAGCTCACACGTAGGACGTGAAGGCAGTGAGGGTCTTGCCCGCTTGTGCTTTTGTTTTTAGTACTATTGCCGTTACCATTATTGCTGTCCTTTCTTTCCCCTCCATTATTATTGTTGTCACTGCAGCAGTTGTTGTTACCCACAGATAAAATCACAAATACAAAAGTTTAAATAACTTGGTAGTACCTTATGCAAGAACCACATTCTTGCAACTACATTTAAGACTAAGTACGCATCCTTAATATGGGTCCCCCAACAGGATCCTGTTGACCTGCTTGGCGACTGAACAGTTCTGCCAAACCTACGGCCCCAAAGCCAACTCTGGCCAGCTCCCAAATGCAAAAGATGTACCTGTCCAGTGATCTTGTTCACTACATGGAATCGAACATTTTTCTGAGGTTCCCAGCTGATCCCATCCAAAAAAGATCTCCCCATAGCCTTGGCCGCCATAAACTTCCACAGGGTCATTTTCAGAGGCTGCTCGAGAAAGATCACATAGTTCTCACTCATTCCTAGAAGGGAAAAGGGACAGCAATCTTTATACCAACCCTTGTCATAACATAACCAAGCCCTCCTTCCACATTTTATTTCATGGCCCAACACACTCCTGCCTTTATTCCATCAGCTTAACCAGTCCTGTCCAAGAGAATTTCAATGCGTCCAGTATAATGCCCTGAAATCTTAAAATATTATATTTATTTTACATATATTTATTTCAATCAGGACACTACATCCCAAGTCATTAGGGACATTAAGATTGGGCATGCTTTGTCCACTCGCTCTTGACAGGACGACCACCCAATCATGCACCCATTGCCATCTTGCATTTTCCTCCTAGTTCTACTCGGAAGCACAGGAGAGCCGCTCCATATCCACCCAAGTAGACAAATACCTTTAGGACTACTCTTCCAATTTCTTAAAAAAGGTCAGGACTTCATGTGGAAGAGCTCAGCACGTGTTCCATAGAAAGAGGCTCATAGGAACTCAGTGGCACAGACGGTTGAGTGAGACAAGGGATGAGGGAGAAGGAGAACTGGCTGCTGAAACAAAATGGCTGACAAGCCTCATTGGGGTGTTCTTCAAATGAACGGAGGGGAACGTGCTAGCCCTGCACTTCTCCACCCTCAGTTTGCTTGTGTGAACAAAGAAGGGTGTGAAGAGGGTCCCTGGGGAGGTGCTCCACATGAGCCAGAACCCTGGTTTTTCCCCCCCCACATTTCAGTTCACATGGAATGCCTCCACAGAGAAAAGTGTTTCTCCTCTCCAAACCCACTTCTTTTCATGTGGCTAAAACAAGGAGGGAGGGAGGGTGGCAGGGCTCCCCCCCTTTCTTTGTGTTGACTAAATACACCTAGGAACAGGTGAAGAGGGCTAGGGAAAGGCAGCCACACAAAGGGAAGAACAGCTCGTTATCTGCACAGGTGTCTCTTCCTTATGAGCAGACGCACGTGGTCCATTGAAAAAGAGGGTAGCCCTCACCGAAGCTGTGGTAATAGGAGGGTCTCATCCTGTCTTCTGGCTCAATGGTGCACAACACTTTTGCACCTTCCAGGCTGGAGTCACTGGAGCCAGGCGTTTGTGGAGGAACACAGATGATGTTATAGTTGGAGCCTGGAAGAGAGAAAGCATATCCATCAGGAACAGTCCTGCCAGCAGCACAGCAGCAAGTGGTTCTGAACATGATGTGCCTAGAATCTCCAGAAAAGACAAATGGGAGCCTTCATCTTAACAATGGAGAGCTAGTTACACACTTCCCAGCACTCCCACTACTTTGATATCAGAAACAGGGGGAGAAAAGGCCAATGGATTAGGAAACATAGAAACTAGTGTGCTGTCATTCGTGGTATTTATTACTAATCCATATGGTACAGTATATCTGTGAATGTCTCTTCTTTCTAGTTAATATCCTGAAACGGCCTGCTTATTAAGCCACCTCCAGAAATCCCAGGAATCCAGGAAAATGCTAAGAGGGTTCTCCAAACAAGTCAAACAAGTATATCTCTCTCTCTGAGCCATCTGGCCTCACCATGTTTCCCATAGGAGTTGCCCATATTGTATGCCGTCCCGTCTGGGTCATAATGTGGGTGGGCAGTTGCTCCGTTCACTGCAATATACTTTTCCCAATTCACCTGCAAGTAAAAAGATGTTGACCTTGTTAGGGTCAGACTGGAAACTAATGGTTTACATATATGTTTTCAGTCTTGATGAACCAATAACTGCACAGAACCTTCAATTCTACCCTAAAAATGCTCCGGTCAAGTTTCTTCCTTCTGAGCCTCTCTCCCTTCATTTCCCAAAAACCTAAGAGCTGTGCTAGACCAGATGAAAGCAACATCTGCCCCAGCACATTGTTTTTTTTTCTTCCTGGTTGACCAGATGCCTTTGGCAAGATCAGAAATAAATCACATGAAAGCAACTGTCCTCTCCTGCCCATGGACACCAGTTAACTGTCAACTGCTTCTTGACAGGATGGTTCTATGCACCTATTATGGCCATAAGAAAAATCCTTCAAGATCAGTCCAGATGACTACAGTGGCCAACCAGACACCCTCCTCCTCAGATTTGCAAGCAATTGGTGACTGGCTCAGAAGCATATCTTAGCTCAGTTCTACAGCACATGCTTTGCCTGCAAACAGCTCCAGGTTCAATTTGTGACATCCCAAAAGAATCCTCTAAAACTGCTGGGAATTCCTTGACCACTACTGCTGGTAAGAGCAGATAATAATGGATGAAAGGAAACAAATGACGACACATGATTGATTGATTGATTGATTGATTGATTGATTGATTTGATTTGATTTGATTTGATTTGATTTGATTTGATTTGATTTGATTTGATTTGATTTATATCCCACCCATTTGGTCTATTCGATAAAAGGCAACTTTTTTTTTTACCTTCCCTTTTGATTTAAGAGTTTCCAGATCCACTTTGTGCATTACGTTGGTCTCTGTGCTGGCATAATAGTCACCTTTGTAGACCGTAAAGTTGACACTGCAGTTGTCTGTTGGTTCTGCAATAAAAATGACACATGGGTGTGGCTTGCCGGAGGTGCTACAAAAACTTCAACCTCAGTGAAGTGACACAACAGGTTTGCATCAAATCCACCCACACACCCTGTTCACTGGGGTGGCAAAAATGCCTACAAAGGAACTGTTCCCTGTGTCCCTGTGCTAAACACTGCGCTTCAAAAAGTGCACCCTTCGGAGAAGGGAGTGGTGCCAGTCTGCTCAATTAACGGTAATCGTCATGAGATAATTGGTGGTTTTTTTTGTATCAATGAATGAAACCATCTCTTCTTATATCAACGTCTCCTTGCAAACAAATGAGTCACAGAGAAAAGTGATTCAGAATAATATGCGATACTTAGGTTCCCTAGATTTTTTTTTTTTACAGCCAGCTCCATATACCCAGCAGGAAACAAAAGTATGAAGGCATCTTGTAAGAGATCTCCCTACCATTCCCCTGGTTATTTAATAATTAAGTTTCTATCTTTCCGCAAGAACTAAACCAAGACATCAAAAACCAATAAAATAATTTGATTTATTTCTGTTCCTATTTCTGCAAATCAAAAGGATATGTATTGATTTCTGGTTTGAAGTAAAAAATAGCAGGAATGGAGCTCAAGGGAATATAATAAAAGTCCAAGCAGCCGTTTGGCTAGGGGATTCTGGATTTTGTGGTCCAGAAAAGGGCACTTCTCCAAAATCTTGACTTCCATGACCTTTCCTTAAGCACCATATATGTAATTTTTAACCCCAACCAAACACTTACGTCTCTTGAACTACACAAATGGGAAATAACAATTTTCAGAACTGCAAAGAGATGGTAACAAATTGGGGTTGTGTGAGCGAGAGACAAAAAGTGTGCCGTCCTCCATGAGAGAACAGACTGAAGTGAACGAGGGCTGCGTCATGGGAGAGTTGATTAAAATTGAAGATACAGAGAGAGGGAGTAATAGAGCGGTGGAAGTGTTCCTAGCAGAAGGCAGGCAAAAGAATGAGGGGGATGAGTTAGATCTCTTGAGGTGGGATGAGATAAAAGAGGACAGGAGGAAGGAGGAGGGGCAGACAGAACGGGAAGGCAGAGGGATGCAGATGGATGAAAGGGGGGAAGAAAGAGATAGATTGGCAAAGCTACTAAAAGACTTTCTGAATCTTATGACTGGCGGAGGACTGCTCCCTATCCCCACCGACACAGTTAAGAGAGATAATTACAAGGCAGGAGTGGGATGGAATTTGGGAAAAGCCTCTCTTACACAGGCTTCGGGGATGAAGGAGACCCACTTTGGTTTCAGCCCGTATCTCCCACGGTTAGAGGGGAAACACGTGAAGCATCTGTGCTGCGGGACAATATGCACAGTGCTGAGCGCTCCCGCACAGAACCAAGTTATGACCTGTATCCATGGAGCGAAGAAAATGTAAAAGAAGATAAAAATGTTGACACAATTAAAGGGAAACGTTATAAGTTGTTGCCTGAGGTTGAACTGTTAGATCCGTTTGGTTTGGGGATTCCTGATGTTAAGCTTAATAAAGAACCATTTTTTGTACCTGCTGCTTCTTCTCCGTCTATTCTTCCCACCGAAACCCCGGGCCCGCCTCCACTTATGAAAGAATGCAATCACAGGTTGCAAGGACGAAGGGAACCATCCTGCCTGAGGGATTCTTCAAGTTCTGCCCAGGTCAACTGAGCTTCGTAGTGGAAGCCTATCCCTTTCTCATGTAGCTTCCGGCAAGAGATACAGGATGGTGTGCAACTTCAGCATTTGTCTAAGTAAAATACTAGCATTAAAGGCAGGGCATGGACACAGCCGATCTAAGAACAACACATACTTGGCATTTCGAACGTTGACATGAAGCGCTCAAAAACAGTCTTGCAAGGATCTGGCACGGCCATGGTTCCAAACTCAGCAATCATGATCCGGTTGTGCTTGCTATTAGTCACGTAGGAATCGCTCCTTAGGAACTTGCTGCTGTACTTCACGATGCCATCTTCAATTTCGAACTTGTGTAACAGGGCCATGCCATCAAACCAGTGATTATACCTTCGATGGGAAAGGAGAAGCCAGGTCAAAGAAAAATAAAGGGATCTGTAGTCTCCTCGCTGCCCGATAACCAGGGATGTTGGCAAGTCTTTGGGTGCATCCCCCAAAGCCAAGTGTTTGGTACTAAGTGCTTTTTCCCCAGAAAAAAAGGGAGGGGAGGGTGGGCTCTGAGTCATGAAAAAAAGAAGAAAGAGCTGAGCCACTGGTGCGACTTAAGACCCACTTGGCAGTGAGTTACACAACTTGATTCTCTATTTCTGCCCATAACAAATCCTCTCAGCTTTCTATATTCAGTCACACCGATTCAATTCATCTAAGCTACTGGAGGGTGTGCATGGAGTTACAGGATCAAAAAAAAAAAAATTTTTTTTGTAAAGGTGCTATAAAATTATTCATTGAAGACGCAGCAAGAGAAGGAGAATGCAGACGTCTGGGAGATGGCTCTGGAGAGGATTCACACAAGGGCTCTCCTCTTTACCCCTAGTAAGCTCAGCATCCGGGAGAGAATACAGAACGCAAACTGCAGGAATCCAAGGAACACTGAATTATAAATGTAGCTCATGAATAGCTAATAATAAACGGAGGGGTGGATGTGTCCGTGCGTTGCAGCCAAACCAACAAAGCCTCTTGTGACCGCATAAAGACTAACACATTTTGTTTGGCGTAAGCTTTGTAGACCTCCAGCCTAGCCACACCCCTCTTCGTTCTTACCAAAAAGAAATAGTATCCTTAGGTGTTGTAGTAAAATTTATCCCTTTCTTACACAACTCCTTGTCAAGGATAATGTTCTATAAAACATGCCCCTTTTCTTTATGTGACAGCATATCTGTGTTATACTTGCAACTTCTGGATGGCACTACAGTGAGATCTGAATGACCTACTCAATTTTCCCAGGTGGGGCAGCTGAGAACATTGGCCCTAAGAGAGGCACAGAAAGAGGAGACCAGAATCCAGTTGCTCTCCACCTTTGGAATAAAATCCTGCCCAAAATACACCTGGGAATTTTTAAGAGATCTTTGAAATCATGGCTATTTAGAGAGGCTTTCTCAGATATTATATCGACAGAGTGCAGTGCTGCTTAAAGTCCTTAAGTCAATTGCTCCGCCATCTTGTTTTTTTATTGTTTTCATAATTTCATCTTGTCTTTTCCCTAGTTTTAAGTTGATTGATATGTTTAATTTGATTTTGTATATTGTTCTGTTTCTGGATGTTATTTAAAGTGTTACATGTTGTTTTATTATGTTGCGAACCACCCAGGTAGCCAGATGGGTGGTATAGAAATTGAATAATTAAATACCATATTTTTCGCACCATAAGACGCACTTTTTTCCCCACAAAACAGGGGGGTGGAAAGTCTGTGCGTCTTATGGAGCGAAGAAAACAGATTATATTTTCCTGTTTTCTTCTCCTAAAAAATTGGTGCATCTTATGGAAAGGTGTGTCTTATGGAGCGAAAAATACGGTAAATACTACACACTTTATTTAGAATTAATGATCATCCGCAAAACCGAGAGCCTCAACAATCAAAGAAACAAACAAGCCTTACTTGTCGTCCCCAAACTCAAACTTCCCTGGCCCATTCCTCAGCAGCCTGCCCTTGAGCCACTTGGGAACGTGGCCTTGAATCTTTGTGGGGATGACGTGAGGGGTCTCCTCCACACTGGAGAAAAATGGGGAGATGCATTCCAGGCCCTTCCGGTTGCTGAAGTTGGTGACTGCCTGTTGTTTCTGGCTCAGCACGAGGCTGTCTATAACTGGGGAGAGAAAACGGTAATGAGCAAGAAAGGAAGAGCATTTTTGGCCCCTGTATGCAGAGTTCTCGGGAAGGAGCTGATTGCCTTTTTCCTCCTTAAAAGAAAAACATTGTGCTTTTCTACAGCAAGGCAGGAACTCATATACAGCTTCAATTCCGCTTTGAAATTAGAAGCTTCTGTGGTGATTACTAGGCTAGTCAGGTGACCTTATGGCTATGGATTGGAAACAATCATTCCAGAAATCACAGTGAGGTATAAGAAAACCCCTGACATGTATTATTACATAAAATGCATTCAGGATAAACCCTACTCTTGAGTACAGAAGTCCTTTGAGATGATTTCCATGTGTGATATGCATAGTCCCAATTCATAATCATTAATAATAATAATAATAATAATAATAATAATAATTTATTGTCATTGTAAGTATATACACATACAACGAAATTCACAATATTCAAATAATTCACCTTATTTGTTTGCTGCATTCAGCCAGTGCAGTTAACTAATAAATTTCTGCAGACTTGAGGTCTCCTTAGAAGTAGGCATGAAGGCAAAACAGGCCTGTTGGTTTGTATTACAACAGACTTTGGTTTTACAGTATATCCCGCCAAGATTTTCTTTTTTTAAGGTTGATCTTCGTGCTTTTTGTTTATGTGCTTTATGTTTCTGTTGCAATTTTGATGGATTATATATGGACCTGAGAGATCATGTTGAAGGGTAACCTAGATGTAGAAGACATATAAATGCATGAGAGAGAGAGAAAGCCTGGATCACTAAGATGACCGAGCAGCTAAAGACTTAAAGCAATTATCTCTTCAGCAGCTTCTCCTCTCCAAGGGCAATTAAATTCCGCTGAAATCCTGTCTAATACCCTGAATCCAATGCTCCTTTCTGTACTAGCATGATGGGATGGAGGATGACGCTTTTAACAGGGTTGGCAAATATGGCAAATACAGAGGGAAGAGAAAACAGAGCTAAATGGCCGTCCAAGGTCAATTTACCAAAAGATTATCATTTTATTCCACTTCTGTAAGTTATCAGTCAGTATGTAAAATACTGGTTGCACCCTTGCCTTGAACATTATTCATAGAAGCAATTATTTTACTATGTGCCATCTTGTTTAGCCTCCTCTTGTCCAGCCAGCCAAGATGGATACTCTGAAATTTCATCCTACACCTCTAAGGATCAAGAAGCTAGCAGAAATCTACCTGCAGGATTAAAGTGCCTATTCTTTCAGGAGCTAAACTCGGGCAAAATAGCTCTAAAGCAAAAAAAATTAAATACACTGAGATTATCAATGAGAGTGTAACAGCATGAGATGGGAAGCTTCCAACATATTCCAATTAGGTATGAAATGTACTTCAGAGGAATTTCAAACCAACATAGCTCAGATTTTTAATTTGTATTTAAATTGGACATTCTTGCTTCTCAGATTTCAAATAATTGGATAGATGTGGATCTGGGAGATCAGAGTAGATCTATGTAAATAAAATGACTTCGTCATTGATTCTCTTGCTAATTTCAGTAAATCTGTTCAAAGCATTTCTAAGGGTGCAGTTACCCGATGAAAATTACTCAGGAGATGGATCAGGGGTTTTGAAGTTGGCATAAAGTCATGTGGTTTTCAATGTGTGCATCCTCTTGGGAATTTTTAAATCCATTTTTAAATTGTGCTGTATATCAGTTGAGTGGGCTACCTGGGCTTTTAGAATCATTGCATTTGAGGCTTTGTCCTATGCCTACTCACTCTCATGCTGGCTGCCTCTCTCAGTCACTAGCTGTTGCTGCTGTGGTATTATTATTTTTTTAAACTTTTTATTTTATTTCTTGCAATCTGGCATAGTGCTAGTTCAGTATGACTGATAGAAAAAAATTAAAACAGATTAGACTGCAAGTTTTTCCTCCAGCCTCACTCACTCACTCACTCACACTCACTCACACACACACCACAGATGGAAGAGGATAGGGAGCAGGGAACCTGCAGCTGGGGCTGGCTAGAGGGAAGGCATGCTCAGGAGTGCAAAGAGAAACTGACATTAGAAATGGACAAGATTGGCAGCTTCTGGGCTGGAGAAGGAAGGAGCAATTTCCTCCACCCAACCTTCTCTCTCTCTCTCTGTTGGCTCTCTTTCCAGATTGGATGCAAGATTTTCCTGCAATCTGAAATCCACAATCCTGGCATTCATTACTTCACAAACTCCACAGACACAGTTTACACTAACAGGGGCATTCACATATGCCAAAACAATTTAAAATAAATTGGATTTCACAAGTGATTTAAACTAAAAGACCTTCTCGTGACTGAGTAAAATACCTCACTTTCCAATCAAAAACACCCTTCCCAGGCAAATAAAAGCACTGCTTTCCTGTGCATCATGTAGTCAGCATTTTTAAAATTTATTTCAAACATGTTAAACTCAATTGAAAAACATGGTTGTTGTTGTTCATGTATAATCAAGCCCTCAGTTAGCACCAACTCATAATATTGGGGGTTCCCCACCACCACCAATATTGTGATAATGCAACATGTCTATTTGATCTGTTGCTCTCAGATTTTTTTTTTTATTTTCTTTGTAGAATGCCAGCCTGGTACATTCTGCAGTCTGTCTCTCCCACGTTGCCTGACAATGGTTTCTCTTTTCATTGTCTGCTGAAAGTTTGGTGTCCTCTGATTTACCTTAGTGGAGTGAATCCTGGTAGTTCATCATATTGCCCATGTCGGCAAAGTGTACCAATGGCAGGGAACCAGAACTACACTATTTCTTGGAGTCTCAACTGCTACCATTAAGCTCCCTCGAGGTCACAGTATTCGAAGCTTTAGCTGTGCTGAAGTAAGAAGTCACAGAAAATAGTGTAGCTATTGGACATGTCAATCTTTATTGCTGTTTGATCCAACTTCATCTTTCAGAAGGCAATGGAATATCTGGAAAGCTACATACTCAAACCATTGGCACTATAAACAGTCAGCTGTGGAGGCTATTTCTAAGGCACCTGGACAGTTGAGGAAGATTTAAAGACTTCAATTTTAAGCATCAAATGGCAGCTCTGTTTGGCTATTCTGCTTTTAACGTGGGTTAAGCTTGGGATAAAATGTCATCCTTTGTGACTTTTTTTTTTGTTAATTTTAGTTTATTGGTGAGGGTTGTAACACCAGTATGTGTGGAGTTGACTACTGGCATTTTTGTTAATTTGTTATTTGGAATTCTGTCTCTTCTTGGTTATTGTGAACTGATTTTGCTCCAACTAGCAAAATCAGTTAGTAACTAAACAGCTATAGAATGCTCAAAGCCTTACTTAGATTAATTTAATTTAAATTACCAAACTTAAATTAATTTTTAAATGACCCTTAATTGTATGGGTTTATTTTGCTTTATTGGCCTTTTTCTACACTGAAACTTGGGGTGGGTTAGTGTAGTTAATGAGGACCATCAAATGTACTGAAACATCAAATGTCACCCATTACCACTACAACCTTTTTTCATCATAGGCAGATTGCCCAAATTCACCCGTCTGGATGAGAGATTCCTGACAACTTTGATCCATCCAATATATTCTTGCAGGAGAAAAGCAGCAGCAATCTTGAGAACTGACTGCTGTCATGCTCTCTATATGGGGCTTACCCTGACAATGGTACAGAAGTTTCAGCAGGTTCAAAATGCAGCAGCCAGGTTGATCTCTGGGTCTAGGAGATTTGATCATATTTCCCCTATCCTAGCATACCTACTCTGCTTGCCTGTCCACTTTTAAGATGTTAGTGAGCTTGCTTTCAAGTTTTACAGAACTCATTCGCAGCCTGAACTTAAAAGAAAAAAGCAGGGATGTGGTATTTTTCTGAGCATTGATAAAAGGCATAGTGGAGGTCTTGTCTACAATAGTAATAGAAGCATTCTGCATCCTAATTTGAATTGTGCACAGTAGAAATGATATCATGTTGCACCAGATCATATTATGGCAATAGAGCAATGGCAATCTAAAAGCCATATTTATTGCTAACACTAATCAGCATATATCTTTGCAGGAGAAAGACAGCAGACATGAAGCAAAACGTGACAGTCCACATATTAGCAAAACTATCTCTAGTTTTAGATGAGGCACTAGATACAGAGTGTTATTTTAAAATGTTTTCATGATAAGCATTTGTAAGAGAGACATTTTGAATTATTGCTGCAATTAGGAGGAACATTTCCACAACTTCCAGAAGTCTGTTGCAACTGAATACCCACAACTCTTGCTCACAAAGGATAATATGAGGGTAGAACAGTTTATGGAGATAAAATTAAATTGCTCAAGGCAAGCATCTGTTCTCATCAAAGCTACAATGTTGTAGCAGATGCTTATGTAACACAAGAGCTTGCTCTGACCAAGCACACTTAGTTCACTATTTATGGACAATTCCTTCATTGCTTTCCTCCTGAAAAACAAACAGATTATAGTAATTTCATGTCAAGGACTCATCAAAATAAGGACAGATTGTCTAAAAGAACATGATCTAATTGTGCCTTTAGGCAATGATGAGAACCTTCAGAAACTGAGCCCTCTTGATGCCTGTGAAAAGCCTGTTGCACAGGGTACGCACCATATTTTTAAATTTTTACAACATGGAAAGTAGGGGGCAAATTCAGTTAGATGTTTCATGCTTTGAAGAACGGTGCTTTTAAAAACATAGCTTGCTAATTGGCAGCTGTTTAGACATGTTTGCTATTTACTGACAGACCCAAATCTATGCTCTCTAAATTAGAGAACCCGTCACAAACAGCATCTGCCTTCTGAAAGATAATTGGATTCTTATCTTTCATGTAACAGGCAGAATTGCAAACAAACGTCTATATCCTGCAGCCCATCCAGATTCAAATGCTTTCAAAATTTTTAAAACATTCCCTATCAAGAGAATATTGAAATCTTACCTGGGATGTATTGAAGCAATGACCAAAGAAAAAGAGCCACATTCTTAGATAGGAGACTGATGAACGAAAGGATGTAGGAAAGCATCTGTGTGATGCTGAGCACGAACAAAAGCAGGAGCTCTCAAATAACCTGCATAAACCGTCTGACAAAGATGGCACAGTGTATCTGGCACTGATGGGAATGCAGAGCAAGGCTGGCTGAACACATCGTTTCAGAATAAAAGCCTGGCTCAGCCTTTTCTGCCTGAACATGGGCAGCAGGAACGAGGCTGCACAGACAGAACTGGCAGAAGCAGTGATACTGGTTTCTCGGCCTTCTGTGTTTCATTATGGTTTTAACCTGCTGTTGAACCACCCAAAATAGTGCTTTAGCACTAATGGGGTGGTACATAGATAAAATAAAATAAAATAAGGCGAATCTGTTCTAAAACCCACTCTCTTTAAAGAACAAAAAGCAGAACAAAAACAGAAGAACATCGGAAGAATCATGCTGGATCAAGTAAAAATCCAGTTTACTATTTCCACGTTGGCAAACCATATGCCCATTTCTCACAAACATTCCGGTATTTAAGAGCCTTTGCCTGCCAGTTAACAGATCACTACACTTGAAACAAAGCATGCATTGCAAATTATCTCTGGTGGGGCTTAATTCTGGAATTGTACTAATAGGAATTATTACAGGTGAAATTTTCATTGAAATACATATAGATTCTTAGGGGAACTCAAGGTGTCTAGGCTAAAGCAATACTTCTTATCAGTAAGAAATATTGACACATTCAAAATCTTAAAGTTTGCTATGAAGTAGTGTAGTGTTATTAATTTAAAAACTAAAAGAAGAGCTCTTAATTCCAAATTTCTTACCAAGATTAGGTTGAGATTCATCAGCTGACAATTTGAGCATAACGAGCTCCTGCTAATGAAGCTGACATTACACCTTCAGAACATATTTATATACTCTCCACATTACTTTATTGTTAAGAATTCTCTACACTTTTGCATATTTGGGCTCAGCCTTAAAGCCTCAAGATTTCCAATGAAAGTAAAACTTATAGTACGTAGAGGCTTCAGTCAATTACCTTGTTGCCAGGATGTTTATGTAAAAAGCATTTTGAAAGCTAATTACCAATACAGTATTAACAACAATTTGTCATCTTCTGTATCCCATTTCAGTTTGTCCTCCCATCCACACAAACATGTGAAGCATGTATATAAACCTGTGGCTTAAATATTGTACTCTATGTATCTAAGGAAGCAGATTGTAACTTACATTAAAATAAACCCGTCACAGGTGCCATAAGACTTGTCTTGTTCTCATGTTTTTGCCATGATTGTTGCTCTTCCTTTCTATATTTATTCCATCAATTACAAAACATTAGTGCTAACCGCAGGAAGATTAAATCTTTTGGCATGAGTAAATGGTATGTTTTGTTGGGAGAAGAGGGGCTTGTGTTTTTTATAGTGTTTCCAGTTGCACTAGACATTTTGCTTTTGTCTTATGTGATTGGATGTCTTGGGCCTTTTAGGGCACTTTCTGAGCATGTCCAGAGGTCATCACTGATGATGCACAGAGGCATGGTGTGGGAGTGAACCCTACACTTTTTGCCTGCCTTCTATTGAAATGGTAAGGATGAAAAGTGCAATTAACTTCCTAAATTGGATTTAAAAAACAAAGAAACGCCGTAGCACTAAAGTGGTATGGCAAGAATTCAGCTGCTTACCACTGTGTTGTCTGTTTAATGTTTTTTAACTTGTGAAACATTTAAAAAATGAAATTTGAAAAGGCTGAGTGAGAGGGTGGTGATCATGCCAAAGAAGTATTTATTCATTCATTCATTCGTTTGTTCGTTTATTTGTTTATTTATTTATTTGTGAGTGAGTGAGTGAGTGAGTGAGTGAGTGAATAGCCACAGTGGCTTAAATGCAAGGATGTGATACAGAGAAGTTCTTATCAACCAGGGAGAAACGTTCACGCTCAGAGTAACAGAGCTTTGAAAATTCTAATAAACTTTGCATTAAGTTTTAAAACTCTTAGCTTCCCAAATACAGTAATCATTGCCTTGGAGTGGGCATAACACTTTTTCTATTATTTACACCACCTTTCCAGTTATATATTGATACAAGATCTTTAAGTAATCCACACATTCAAAGCTCCATCCAGTGTCACTAATACAATTCTCATCTTCTGTATGACATTTCACTCTGTCCCTGCCCCCACAGTCTTGTACACTATGTGTGGCCTGAATATTGTGTTCCATGTGTATGAAAAAGGAGATTAAAATCCAGGAGAGTTAGCACTTAAATAAATTGATAGGTGCCACATGACTTTTTCTTTCAGCTTGTTAAACCATGCTGAGAGCCACAATACTTAGAAGCCAAGTTGCCTCATAACTATTGCAGGCAATTTCTGCTAGTGCCCTGGACAAACACACAAATGAAAAAGAACCTCATCATAGTTTATTGGAAGGTGCTGGTTTGTGAGGATTTTAAGCCAGTTGCCGCTATCTACTACTAGAGGTGCCACCGTTTAAACAACAGGATGGAAAACATTAGAGGACAAGTTAATTAGCAGCTAAGCTCTGCTGATGAGATATGACAGGTTTAACCCCAATTAATTATCAGTTCAAACCTCACCCACTAAGAAGAAGAAAAGTGGATTATGGAAGGAAAAGTTAGGAAACACAGATCTTTATAAAATGCATTTCTCAGAAACAAGGAAAAATAGTTTGCCAGCATTGCTGACACATTGATTTTACTAACAATGGTTTAAGAGTATATATTCACCGTTGTTAACAGCTATCAGGCTACTTTTGACTTATAGTGATTCTAATAGGTTTTTCAGGGTACATGAAATGTTCAAGGATTGGTTTACCATTTGCGACCCACCATGAGTTTCCATGGACGAGCAGGGATTTAAGCCCAGTCCAACACTATTCACTGCCCCATACTAGCTCTCAAGTGTACTTATACACTGTGGAAAGTAATTTTCCCCATTTTGATATCATTTGGAAGACAAGGAGGCACAACTGTCAGAGTATAGGTAGTTCTTGGCGGTATTGTATACAAACAAAATAGGATAACCTTCCTCTTCCTTTCATTTTCATCGGCTGAATTTTCAAAATTCAAAAAATTACTAAAGGAAAAACTTCCCCAAAAATTCACCAAGAAAAATGCTCCTTTATTTAACAGAAATATGGGTGTCTTGTAAAAATATCCAAAGCACAATTCAACTAGAGTTCAGCACTGTTTAGTTCCAAAAGATTTAGTGTGACAATTAAGAATATGTTTAACTCTCCTCTCTTGAAATCAAGATTTTAAAATACAAAATTATATAAATTATGTACCCATTGTGGCCCACAATATGGAAACATTAGTCATTTCCACAATATGGAAACAATGGGACTTTTTATGTAATGTGATTGTTGTATAAAATACTCATAACCTTCTAGTCCTCCTTTTCACTGAAAACTGCATTTTGGGCCAAGCATATGAGAATTTGCTTGTTGTGTTTTTTTTCCGGCTGTTTGGCTGTGTTCTGGAGGTTTTTCTTCCTAACGCTTTGCCAGTCTCTGTGGCCAGCATCTTCAGAGGACAGGAATTAGAACTCTATCTGTTTTCTGGTGTAGTGTGTGGAATAGTTGAGTATTTGTAGCTGTGGGATCAGCTTTTGTCCTTTTGTTGTGGTGGTGGGGAGATGATCACTCCACACAAAAGACTAGCTAACGACACCCATCAATCACAGGGATGGATCATCTCCCCCTTTATTACAACAATACACCAATAACAACAAAAACAAGAACAACATCCTGATCACAATAATCTCCCAATCCCCTGAAAAGAACAAAAAGCTGATCCCACAGCTACAAACAATCCTATACACTACAACAGAACACAGACAGAGTTCTAACTCCTGTTCTCTGAAGATGCCGGCCACAGAGACTGGCAAAGCGTTAGGAAGAAAAACCTCCAGAACATGGCCAAATAGCCCAAAAAACCTACTACAACCATCAGACCCCAGCCATGAAAGTCTTTGAGAACACACATGAGAATTCTCTCCTCTTTGTATTTCTGATATATCTGATGACACTAAGCAGAAAAGGAGAAAATTTCACAATTAAACTCAATACTGTAGGTAACTGCCTTTTCATAAAAACTCAACATTACACAACTCTTCTGAGACCAATATCCAAATTACTTTTTTCACTTTAATTGGTGACATTCTTTAAAATAATGTTACAATGCTTCGAAAAGAGTTGGGACATTTCTTAAATCAATAAAAATAGGTTCACAAATTAAGGTAACTAAAATGATACTGCATTCTCTATTAATGTAGAGCAGATATAAACGTAAACATGCAGTTAGTGCCTCAGATTTTGGGTCATTTGCCAGACAATCCATTTTCACTTTGTGGAGGCCCTGCAAGAGCTGCAAACCTGAGCCTTAGATTCTCTCTTTTCAATTTCAAGTGATGTTCTATAGAACATGCTTCCTTCAGGATTCCTTCAAGCTCTGCTATATATGACGCATCCATTGCTGCTCTCTCACTTAATTTAAAAAAACAAAGAAGAAAGAACATCTACAGTCAAATTAGATATGCAGAGATCTTTGATATCTACTTATCTTTGATACCTACTTATCTACTCGGTTCGGATCATTTCTACAAAAATGCAATATTTGCATTGTAACAATGTTGAATACAGCTGTGTTAATGGGGAGGGTTAGACTACAACTCCCAGAATTCCCCAAGAAGCACAGCCACTGGCCACATTAAGGAATTCTGAGACATAAATATAATTTCAAAGATATAAATAATTTAGCAAGCTATGTGGTAGGAAGGGAAATAAACTAAATATAATAGAATACTTGCCTTAGAATATGAGCATATTTTGATAACAGAACATTGATTTCTTTGCTTGTATCTGTTAACATAAATATTTGTTTTAATTTTAAAAAGCAGATGTAACTATAAAAGTGACAAATAAGAAGGGCCAATATTCTTTCAAAAATATCACCATTTAAAACTGTTTCCAGCGCTTCTGTTCTGTGGGAGCTTTCAGAAAGAGCCAAATCTGTTTTTTCGAAAGAAGTCAACTGTGAATTTTCTGAAACTTCATTCTAACAACAGAAAACAAACAGCAAAAAGTTAGGACAACCTTCTGGTTTTGCAGGACTCTGCTCGCAAATTTACACAATGTCCTTGGCAAATGATGTTTACAAACCACACACAGAGATACACAAATTAACACTGACTGCAGTTTTTGAACATAAAAACACTAGGTAGTTAAAACGGCTCACCTTTGATTCCTTTTTACGTTTGCTTTTGTTTTCCTCACACTTTGACGGGTCACTTGTCATTGTTACCTGATTAAAAAATGCAGTATCATATTTGAGAAACAATTGCTTGTTACGCACATAGAGGCTACACAATTTAATCCATGTAGGCATTGTCCAAAGAACATAGCAAAGGGCTGGGGAACCTTTGCCCCTTCATACATTATTCGGTTATGATTACCACCACCATCACTGGGCAGGCTGAAATGCATGAGAAGAACCACAGATTCCCATCCTTAGAAGGGAGCATCTGTGCCCTCCATAGAAGAGGCATTCAGATGAGCAAGCAAAAAGTGCTTACCCCTTAACAAAGAAAGTATATTTAAAAGCACAGGGTGTGCATGTTTCTTCTCACATATTTGAAATTTTTCAATGACAGTTTCCTGTTGCTTTGAACCAAGTAAAATAATAATACTATATTTTAATAGTGTGCAATTCACAGGTGTACTTTTAAGGCAGTTTATCAAAAATGCAATTTATAATCCCTCATTAGCTGACTCGTTTTTAAAGGGGGGTGAGTAGGATCTGTCAAACAATCTCATTTATATGTGTGTGTGTTTGTGTGTGTGTGTGTGTGTTTAAATTTTTTCTATTCACTGGGACTCTACAGTCTACTGGTTTCATTTGTGTTCTTGTTGCTGAGTGTTTTTTATGGTGGGAGAAAATGTTTGCCTCCTCCAGCCTTGTCATTTTAACTAGTGGATACACTGAGAGCAGTAATTCTTGTGCCGTGGAGAATATGGTGCGTACTTCATAACCTACATGCTCTTTCTTTGGCAGTCCCTATTTTTATAATCAGATATGCACACACATAAAAAGACAATAATCGTATTAAAAGAAGGTGTTGGCTTGTTTGCTGTTACACAGTCTAGTAGGTAAGACATTGGGATAAATGTCACTGAATAGAATATAATTATTTATTATATTTTATGACTGAGTGGGCTTTTTAGATGGATTGTTATGCATTACTGCTTTGACTGTCATTTTGTATCGCTTGTGTTTACCATTTCTCAGAGTGATATTTGTTTGCTCCCTTGTTCCAAACATGCAAGTATATTTGGATACTTATTGTTTTTCGCTTTAAACATTGTCTTTGGTTGATCTAAACTTCCTTTTTATACTCATTGGTTTTTCTAGCTTTAAATATTGTCTTTCAATAATGGAAGCCACCTTGGGTCCTTTTTAAGGAGAAAGGCAGGTTACAAATATCTTAAATAAATAATACAGTATTTAGGGCTCAAGAGGAGGTTATGGAGGCTTTGCCAATGTGCTACACAATTTCCCAGCACTACAAACTACAGTACACAAAATCTGGGCATGGGCTTCCGTTTGAGGAGGCAATGGGGAAGGAACTCGAAACAGGGCAGCCCTTTTTGGAAAGGAAGTGAAAAAAAAATTTTGTCAGTATGCCGCAGATCGAGGGTTTTACACGATTTTTCAACACCACCCATTTGTACAGAAGTGCGGTGAATTCACTTTTCAATAGAGAGAGGGGGGAAAACCCTTAAACCACCATCTCCCAGTCATACACAGAGGGAAAAAAACTAGATGTTTGAAATAATCTTTGCTTAAAACTGCAAAGAGGAGAAATTTCTCAGTCACTGAAAGAGGCCCGTTTGTTTTTTCTTTTCTTTTATCAAACCCAAACTCTTCCCTTCAAGGGTCAGTATTCAGGATGCCCATATGCGAAAGCCTGGGTTCGACGCATTTTTCCCCTCATGCCTGTACATGTGTGTGTTTGTGTGTACTTCATTCGTATGTGTAAAATAAACAAGGCGCGTCTCAGGACCGCCTCAGACAATCTGCTCTGGCTCTCAGAAGGATGCCTTTGGCCACTTACAATATTTTTTTAAAAAAAAAATCTTTCAGGCGTTTGACAGGCTAATGCGAGAAGAGCAAAAAGCCTGGCAGCTTCCGCCTCTTTCAGCCACTCTAAAATGAAACGTCTGCCTTGTTCTTCTTTCGGAGCCCCTAAAGCCGTCTTACTCTTATGTGTGGGTTTGTGTTTTAAAAAAAACAAAGCGCGTCCCTCAGGGGAGGTTTCCCGCTTTCTTCTGAGCCGCCCAAGTTTCCCCGCATCGACTCGCGCGTGCGCAACTCGTGCACGGCAAAGCGGCGGCTAGAAGAAGTCCGCGCGTGCCGAGGCCACGCCCCCTTCCGGCGCGCGCCGAGGCAGTTTTGGCGGGAGATTGCGGGTTTGGGGGATGGGGAGGGAAGGGAGGTTGTTCGTTGGTCTCCAAGAAAGACGTTGAAAGACTCATGGATTATTTTTAAGGGGCTGCCTTAAAAAATAAAAAACAAACAAACAAAAAGACCAGGCGACCGTTGGGAGGGGCTCCCCCTCTTCATTCTTTGTGCCTTTCCTTTGACGGAGTGTGAAATAAAAGTGTGTTTAAAAAAATTAAAATCCTCTCCTTCAAATCCAAAATAGGATTGGAGATACATATATGCCTGTGTGGGTGTGAGAGAGAAAACTTCAGGGGGAGAGTGCTCTCCTTTTTTTTTTTTTTTTTTTAAAAATTATTTTAGGGCAATAAAAATATCAGTGAAAGAGTCACTCTTGTGAAGGACTCTCCAAACCATCCTGGTGGTGGTGGTGGGTGTCTGGGAGTTGCAGTTTAAATAACAAGGGCTTCCTCACTTGAAGGGCTGTGGGGAGGGGAGGCAGCCTATAAATAAAATAAATAAAGATATACCCTATTTTTGCAAATAAATAAGGAATTTGCCTAATTTCTAGCTTTTCTTCAGTATGACCCACGGAGGGTGCCTGTAATCAGCAAGAGTAACATTACAAATTCAAGTACAGTACAAGAAGTAGCTACAAAAATGGCCCTGCCAGTCTGTTCTCTTTTAAAATAGGGCAGGAGAATCTGTGGAAATGTTCAAAGAGAATTGCATTGAGTCAAATTGCCAAGACAGTGACAGATGAAAGAGCAACTCTAATCCATCACCACAGCCAGAGGCAGAAGTTCAGCCCATCCTTAGTTCACATGGAGATAACTCGCTTGCACAAGCTTTTCTCCAGAAAGGACTTTATGCATAGAGCCAAAGCATTTGGTTGACTCCCATGTTAGAACTGTGAAAACCACCTGGTAATTTTGCAAGAGAGGGCCAGGTTGAAATAGCAGGTGGCAAGAGCCCAGAAAAATTTGCTAGCAAGAGCTTAGAGTAAGACAACCAGAAAGTGCAGGAGCAATCTCTGAGCAGTGGATCTGCCACTTGCACGAGGGTCACTTCTGGCTCTCCTTTTCTGCAAAGGAAACAAATAAAAGTGCAAAAATATGTTAAGTCTTCAGTGTCCCCCTTAAAGAACATCCTTACTCATCTGACCTCCGGTCTTTATATCGCCCGAATATGAGCGATGAACAAAAAGCCTCAGCAAATAAGGGGGGACCTCAACGCAGCACAAAAAATCAGGGGACCCTCCTTTTCCCAAATGTCCAGCCCAACGAAGACACTCAAGTGAAATATTCACAGGACACTGACTGTTAGGTGGATGTTGCACGGCAGTAATTAGAATAAATGCTATAATCTGTGTATTAGGTACCAAGTAGCATGCAGTGTCTTGTAAATTAGAACCTTCCACATTGCACAATATCAAACCTACTGAGAACTCCCTGTTTCCTCACAAAGGAACATTCTTCAGCTCCATATTCAACATCAACAACTATATCTACTCCACAGTTCTTTATGCATAATCTATATGCAACATCCATAATGCAAGGTAGGGGAATTATCCTCAAATACCCTTTAAACCATTGGGTACTTGTAAGCGTTTACTGCAGGCACTGTAACAGAAAAGGATTACACTGAAATTCAGTGTAACCTTGACATCACTGAATTGGTAACACTGGAACTCAGCAAGCTACACAGGCTTACTGCAAACTGAGAATTATCGTCTCCTCTGAGAAGTCAATGAATCAGTTATTCCAAATTAATATACACAGAGATTTAAGGTACATGCCATGGCACCCGGGATTGAGGGAATCAGCCAAATAAGGCAAGCAAATGAGGCAGAAGAAATGAAATGACAGAAGACAGAAATATAAATATACCCTGCAGAGACTTATAACATCGTTGCTAATATTGCCTAAACAACATATGTTTGTTAAAGACAGAAATGTTTGCAATACAGAACAAAAGTCTTGATACAGTTTGGGAGTGAAGCCCTTCGAGACTGAATCTAAAATAAACACTGCCCACTAGTCCAAAATATCAGGGCAGAAAAAGGTATCCTTCTAAATGCCTTAAATTCTAAGAATACTTTATATTACAAAAAATAACAAGGAAGCCCTGACACCTCTTGCCAGTTGCCACCCCAAGAAACACAGTCACTGCAATATTCCATTAGATTCAGTACAGGAATTAGCCATTTTATAATCTGCAGATGCTTCTATCAGATGATTAAATATTGCCTATTAAAATAAGAATATGAAAGTGGCCTTTTAAAGTAGTTTGCAAACTCAGTAATGGGATAAAAGAGACACACACCCCTGGCATTATACAAATGCTTTCAAATAGAATTTTAATAGTCTCTCAGATGAATAGTTTGCTACATCACTGAGCTGTGAATAAAGTGTCCTCACTGAAGCTAATGCCAATATAATTACGATTGCAAACACAAATACTAAAGGGAAATTAAACTTTCCAACAATAAGCAAGCCAAAGTCTGGCATCAACTATTATACTGATGTGCCCACAGGACAAGTTCCCAGGCACTGAGTCTTTGTGACAAGAGTGTTCACTGATCCAAGACAATCATTTGATTGGTTTAGCTATTCAAAAAACTGTTTACTGGCCATTATAAGTCCATCATGTAAATAACCATATCAATAAACCAAGGGAGTGGATGCAGCAATGTTACATCACCACCCCTTTTTAAGAGACTCTAAAAACATACCACAGTCTACAAAATTAATTACCCCCACATATCATCACTGCCTACAACATATTGACATTTCCTGGACACTGACGGAAGCACAAATTGACACAAAAGCAACTGCTTCCTCTCCTTCTTTCAGTTCCTTCTAAGTTGTATGCCTGAAAAATCTCTGGTTCCAGTCATGTTCCCCTTCTTTCATTGCGAGATGGGTCACAGTGAAACTAGCAAACTCTTGTGACTAAGGTTGTGGAGGCACCCCTCCAAATTTGTGGAGTCCACAAGCTACCCACAATCGAACATGGTCAACAGTGAAACGAAATGAGTTAGTCTCACAGGCTAATCTGTTTAGCTTCTGCAATTTCCATCACTGACACCACGTGAGGAAATAAATAATTAAATTACTCAGGAAATTAGTTATGTGTCCAGGAGTGTACTTGGAGATTTAAAAGAAAGCACGTAACCACTTCTTCATAACTTCATATTTGTTTCTTACAAAAACTGAATAGAAAAAGTGAAGTAGAAGAGGTATCAATATAAATACTTGAATCAACAACCCATTACCTCTTATGAAAAAAACATGTGTTTATACACACAACATGGTCTATGCTCCAAACAAATATTAACAATTCATAAGAAAATAATTCTTCTAGGATGTACAATTCAAATTCCAAAGTGGACTGGGTCTTAATGCTAGTGATCCTGTGGTTCCTAACAAACTTTTATTTTGTTCAAAGATAAGAAAAAGAAGAAGTAACCTTTATATGGCCTCGTGATGGCAATATATTTCTCAGAATCAACTTTCCCTTTAAATTGCAAGAATTTGGGAAAGCTTGGCAACTATAGTTCTGTTCATAGCAAGCTTTGTTCACTGATGCTGTTAGTAAAAGCTTTGACATGAATTAACAGATACATTTGGCACTTTTAAAGACTAAAAGAAATTATTTAATATAAGCTGGCCCACTTCATCAAGGGGTTGTTGTCCAGGACAGCTTATGCCATTTAGTCATTAGGGGGCCACAAGACCCTTGTTCCTGCATCTATTCCCTTCCTCTTCTGGGTACGTACTGTATCTATGGAACTTGTCCACTACGGGTTCTGCCTCCTCTGGCTGCACAGGGAGCTATTAAAGTGGCTGCTTCTGCCTCTAAGGAAAATGAGAGCCAGTGTGGTGTAGTGGCTGCTAAAGGGATGAACTCAGGAGGAGAGCTGGGCTCCAGGCTATGTTTGGTCATGGTCACTGAATGGGTGGCAAGAGTAAAAGCACTCCTTCAATGTCTCACATACCTTGAAAACTCTATAAAGAGTTGCTAGAAGTCAGATGCGAATTGGTGGCCTATAACACCACATTTTGGGATAAAGACAGGTTTTACCTATTGCACTTAAACTGTACAGTATTTCGATTGTCTGTCTTTCTCCTGGTACCTTAGGATGTTGAGACACTGGAAGCACCTCATAGCTTTAAGAAATGAAGTAGGAGAATTAATTTTTAGAGTGTTGGCACAGGTTGAGAAGTTTTCTTGTCCCTATAAGAGCAAATACAGGTACTCAATGGTCTATATACTGTAGTACTTCTGAAGCAGGTTAAAGAAAGAGAGAGAGAAAAGGGGAGGATCTATGGTTAACGCTGAAAGAACTAAATTAGCAAACTGAGGATGGAGCAACCAGCTTGCCTACTGATGCCTACGGACATCCTGTATCCTTTTGACTAGACTGGTTTTGCGTACAGGGGAGATGCATTCAGGTAGACACGGACGGCTTGCAGAGAGCCATCAATAAAAGCCAAGAGCCGCAATAGTCACCAGACCATTCAGTCTCGGCCTTCCCGCATTTCAAGCAGGCATGTTTTGACTTCAAGGCAGTTCCGCGCCAAAGAGAAGGCAGCTCTTACAACTCCAGCTGCCGTAGCCCAGGCCAAACTGCTGGCTGCCCCGGTGTTTTTAGCAGGGGGGAGGTGGCCCTCTCAGCCCACCGGGGGGGGCAACTCTCGGGAGCCATGGGGTCTTTCCCAGCCCCATTCCAGTCCTGTCCGGGGCTGAGCTCCGCCAAGGAGCGCAAAAGCTTCCCAAGACGCGGCTGGAACGCACGAGTGAACGCGCGAGCGAGCGAGATCTCCCCGGTGGATCAGCGCCATGGGCCGGGGCTGCAGCCTTCGGGCCCGGCCGCCGGGCTCAAGCAAGACCGCCCATCCATCCTTCCTTCCTTCCTACTCCCGGGCACCACCCACCAACCGAGCCGCGGTTCTCCCTTCCTTTCCCCAGTCGCCGGTGCGCGCTCAGCCGGGGCAGTTTCCCCTTCGGATCTTCCACGGCGGGCCCAGCCGGAGGCAGGTAGGCGCCTCTCCCCCATCCCTTTCTCTCTCTCTCTCTCTCACTCACACACACACACACACACACACCATCCCTGCAGAGAAGGAGAGGGTTGAGGGGTGGGGCTGGGGACAAGTGCCCAGAAGGTGAGCGGGCACCCTCCTCCGCCCTGCCACCCACTCAGCTCTAGTTCCCGGCGCGGCGCTCCAGGAAGGAGGCGGCGGTGGTGGGGCTGCTTCCGCGCCCTCCCTTGCCGATCCTCGCCCCTGTCCCAGTTCGCAGGGAGGGGGAGAGAGACTGGGGAGCTGGGGGAGAAGTGGCGCCCGGGCAGCCGGCCTAGAAGTGGTGCGCGGCGGAGCATCCCAGCGAAGCAGCCGGGACGAGAGGAGCGGGGCGAAACAATCAGTGCCCGAGATCTTTATATTTGTAAGAGATTTCTTAAAAAAAAAAATACACTATTCCTCTGATGTGACAGATGAACTGATATGAAATACTTTGGCCGTCTAAACTTGGCAGCCCCTACCCTTCATCCTTCAACCAGCGCCTCTGCCAAAGGTGCGCATTAGGTTAAAAGAAGGTTTCTCAGTGCAGGTAGACAATCTCGTTTTCACCTGATGTACAGGCATTGCTTACATCATATCTCCCTTCTGGGCATGGAATTTTTAACTTTTGATGTTTCGTTTTATTGTCTGTGGGGATGGCACCCGGCCAAACAGCGTGAATCACAGAGCGGCAGCTCCGGAAAGGCAATAAACCCCAGAAGTGTCTGGTTTTTTTTATATTGCCTTACAGGTCTTCGGAAACTATTCCTGGTTTCTATTCTCTACACGAGACCAACCTTGTTTGGTGAGGATTGGAAATCAATGCACTGCAGGTCCCATCAGCCCCAGCCAAGGATGACTGGTGTTATCCTTGTTCTGTGGGAATATTTTAAAAAGGCTTTGCCTCCATAATTGAAGAAGGTGAAAATGTGAATTCTGATTATGAAAACTGGTAGTAGATTAAATTAACATGGTTTAAGGGTCAGAGTTGTACCTTTGGGAAATATATGAAGAAAGATCAGTAGGAACGTTCATTTCCAATGCTGTTTTAAGATGACAGTGATCCAGATCAAACTATCTGTTGAGGGGAGACAACAGCCTACCAGGCCATCCCCTGAAATGCACGCAGTGTGATCCAAAATCCTTCACCACAGATGTTGCTGGCACATTTTCTAAACTGTTTGCAACTTTCTTGGCATTGTTAAGACAATCTGCCCTTGCATTACTGAGTAGCTTTAAAGGATAGTATTGCCAATCTCCAGCAGGTACCACAAGGAACTATAACACACTTCAGCTTCCAGTGGAAAACGAAGGGACACATTGACTGTATTATAAGTAGCCACATCTACAGAACATGGCTAGAACATGTTGTAGCAAATTTAAATTATTGTGAATGATCCAGTGATGCTATAATAAAACAGTCAGTGGCAAAGAAGCTGAAAGTTACAACTGAAATCCAGTAATAAGCTGAAACTAAAGCAGATAGCTGTAACACTCTCTGGAAGCAAAACATGTTGATACTGAGGCTGTTCTACTTTAGGCACCTCATGAGAAGGCAAAATTCTCTGGAAAAGACCATAATGTTGAGAAAGGTTGAGGGCAGCAGGAAAAGAGGATGACAAAACAAATACGAGGTGGATTGACTCCCTAAAAGAACCGCAGGCCTGAGTTTGCGAGAGTGGAGCCAGACAGTTGAGGCCAAGACATTTTGCTCCTTTATAGGGTCACCATAATATAGAGGCAACTTGTCAGCACATAACAACAACAGAGGAATCAATGGAACTTATGGAGGAGCTGATACACCAAATCCTCAAATGAGTTTCAGCCATTGTGTAAGAAGCATGTGGTAATTACATCCTTTTCAGCTCCTTATTATACCCAAATGAGCTCCTGGCACAAAACAGATTGTTTACAGAAGGTTCTGTATTGAAGAAAGATGGGAGGAACAGATACCAATTGATCAATGGTGCCGACTGACTGCAGGAGAAATCAAATGCTTGGGAATGCCCTAGTTTCAGGGGGCCTACATTGCTCAGTTTCATCATCGGATATTCTGAATGTGTGCAGAGACATTTCCACAATTTCCTCTAAGACAGCATTGTCTGCTGTTTTAGAAACAAAAACAGCAAAAAAAAAAAACTCTCAACAATTCCCTCTGAGTTGAATGCTTGCATTTTTAAAAATAAACTACCTTCCTCCTTTTTAGGACTCTAAAAAGCACCTCCATAGGTACATCTCCGTAAATGTAATTTCATTATTAAATAACGTGTCACTTAAAGCCCATGCCAAAATGGGAAAGTCTTTAAGTAGTTGACAACCACACTACTGCTTCCCATATCTTTGCTAGATCAGCCACAAGCACTGAACTAGCACTGCTAGATCAGCCACAAGCATCTGAGCGTAAACAAGTAAATAAATTTCTATTTTAGCCTGTTGTGGAGAGAGTTAAATCTATTTCTAACACATCCATTTCTTCTCTGTCTTCTCTTTCCTCCCTCAGCTGCCCTTCCTTCAGAGCAAAGATGTCTTTTAACACTGCCATGGTTCCTGTGCATTTTAATGATGGCATTTTATTTTTTCAAGGTAACTTTGGATGTTCTATTTGGATGTGTGTTGAATGTTAAGATTCATAATTCACTGTCACTTTAGTAACACCGCACAGAATAGCACCTAATCACAGCAGCACATAGACACTAAAAGTAAACTCTCCTAGTTACAGAAGCTTAGGGGACAGGGGAATTGCAAGTCACGTGGGCACTTTGGTTACTAGACATTTAATGGAAATACATTAGTAGTGACATAGCAAGACAAGGCAAGGAAATCTAAATACTGTAGTCTGATGCAGGAGAGGGCGATACAGCCTGGAAAAAATATAGCATATAGGAGTTTGTTTTCTGTCTTTCCTAATTATCACCTTTTTAACCTTTGGAGGTAACACGCCTAGAATTTTTTTAAAGCTCATAGGGAAGTAATCAGTTTTCATCAATGACACAATTTTGTTGCCATTTGCTTTTACTTTTGGACCTCTAAACCGATGGATGAAGGCGGAGGGCTGAAGACGTGGGTTCTCTCTAATTTGGTAGAACAAAGCTGATCAAATGACTGTAACTTTTCTGGGTGCAGAATGTAATGTCTTTTCTCTTTCTCTCCCCTCTGTCCATTGCTTGGTTGCTACAAAGAGGATGACGCAGGTAAGCAGAAGCAATTTTCTGCTTCATACTATCTGTACATTGATTACTTGCCATTGTTGACAAACCAAAACATTACTAAAGTTTAAATGTATTTAATTTTTGTATCAAAAATGCAGTTCAAATTATGTTGTTTTTAAGCTGTGGGGACTCCTTTTTAGCACTACATATCATACCTATTTTTCATAAGCAATATTTGACTGCATCTTCAGCAATAGCTTATGAAAACAAAGACACATCATTCCACATACCCTATTGAAAATCAAGTGTCATAACATGATATGGCGCAATGCATAACAAAATGAGTGACATTATCAGTAAATTAGATCACATAAACCAGTAAATCCTGATGCCTATTTCATCTCTGGTTACGATGTCATACGATATAACTGAATGCAGCATTTTGTAATGAAAAAGACAGATGGAAAAGAATTTTAAAGTTGAACAGAATTGTTCAAAAAATTGCCAAGGAGAAATTCTACAGGACCAGTTCAGAAGTTATTAAGGTATGTATAAATAAATAAATAAATAAATAAATAAATAAATAAATAAATAAATAAATAAATAAATAAATAAATAAATAAATAAATAAATAAATAAATAAATAAATAAATAAAAAGTATCAATTGTGGGGTTTTTTGTGCCCCCCCCCAGGATAAGATGTATTAAAAGGTAATTTTTGAAAAAGATTTAAAACCATTTTAAAAGTCCAAAAGCAAGCAGAATAATACAGGTTTTACTACCTGCTAAAATGGAGTCAAGTGTGGCTTCCCTTCAAATATAGTCATCTCAGCCAAAAGAAAAATATATGACTAGTGTCTGTCAGTATTGTCCCTGCAAACTCTGTCATCATCCTCTCCTTGCTCTCCCAGCTTCTGCGCTTCTATCATGGTTTTAGAAAACAGAGAAGCTGTGGCTTAACCTCTGTTTACAATCCAGGATATGAAACCAACCTTAGATCCTAGTTTCATATCCTGGTTAAAAAGTAGGCATTAAGCCAGTTTCTCTGTTTCAATGTAATGTGAACTTTGGTGTAATGAGTTCAAGGAATATTATATGATGATGCACAAGATAAAGGTAGGGTGGGAGGGAACTCATGATCACTGTTCATGTTCTCAGTCTAAGAAAAAATCAGGAGTCAGACCCATACTTTATTTCAGCTCACCCTTAAATGCATCTGGTATTACTCTCTGGTCATACTTTACACAGTTCCCATAAACATACAGGGATGATTATGAACAGTATGCCTAGGGTATGAGCCTGGATCTTTTTGACAGATTCAAGAGTGAACTTCCATGAAGACCAGCAACTCATAATGAGATTCAACAGCGAGGAAGTGGCAATACAGCAAAGGAGCTATTTCTCCTGAATTGCTCAGTCTCCATTACATATTCAATTATATTCTGGAAGGGGAAAAAAATCTCCAGTTCTCAAGCTAACTCCATGTTTAATGTTTTTCTCCCTATAAGGTCTGCTGGAAAGTGACAGCTGGAGAATATCTGAAAAATGTGAAAAAACCCAAATCCTCCGAAACAGAAAGAATCACATCCTAATAGCCTGTCCAGAAGATTCTAATCAACACAGGGCAGTATTTGAGCCTGTGACAGACCAAGAAGTACAAAACGGTAAAGTTACTATTCCACAGCCCTCTGAAATTTGAACAGTTTTTTAAAACCTCAGATTCCATGCATTTGAATAATATGCATGGAACAAGATGCTGTAGAGTTGACCTCAGGACCAATGTAACATTTTTTAAACTACAGGGATGCATAATTAGGGTATACAGCAAGAGGAAACTGTGTTATGTAGAAGAGCAGCTCAGTAATGGAACAAGTAGCTACTTGTTGAATGAAACCGCTGTTCTTGCAGATTTTCAGTACAAACTATTTTAAGACAGAAAATGCACACAGATATTCTATGGATTCTGTTGACACCCTATGGCTACCTTTGTTAGACAAGCAAATTGTTTAAAATACTAGAAGAAAGCTCTCAAGGTATACCATACTCTTCTTCTCTTGGCTGAAAATACAAAGAACACTTTCAAATCTGTAAAAGGTCACGTATTAGGCAGTAGGAAAAGGTGTGCTCACCACAACATGTGCTCTCAGCTTCCAGTTCTTCTCATATTAGTTTACTTCAAGTGTGGAACCATGGCTTGTGTTGGCAAAATAACTGAATACATGCCCAGACCCCTAACTACAAAGGCCATAATCAAACCACATAAAGGCCATATACTCTGCCAGGCAAATTAAAGGCCTTTTTTTCAGCCCTTGATGCAGAAAGAAAGACTTTGAGATTTCTTAATGCAGAAAACTGGTATACTTTGTGTAATGGATAAAATCCATCCTGGGTGAGGGAGTGGAGCAGCTCTTTCCTATAGAAGTTGCCAACCTTGGGTCCCCAGATGTTCTTAGACTAAAACTCCCAGAAGCCCTCACCACTAGCTGTGCTGACCAGGGTTTCAGGGGGTTGGAGTCTGAGAATACCTGCAGGCCCAAGGTTGGGAACCACTCGTGTAGATCAAAGAAAGGGATGAGAAATGATATCAGCAATAGCCACCATTGAAAGTGATGCAGCTATAGGAACCAAGCTTTTGTTTGCAGCTGCTAGATGCTTTTTTTAAAAAGTGGCTTGATATTTTGTTCTTTGTGCACAGCATCTGGAACCAAATTCACCATCCACATGTATGAAGACACAAATATTCCCAGAGGACTGCCAGTGGCCTTTACCACCGAGTGGAAAAGCAAAACCTACTACATGTGTGTTGTGAAAGACGGCAGCAACATGAGGGTGGAATTTAAGGTAAGCCACTGCCAATTAAGCACCCCTGTTGACTTTTTCATAGAGCACTTCCACAGGTCAAGCATGTAAGGAAATACTTTGGTGTGCAACCTTCAGTATTTTCTTTTATGAAAGCCAGTCAACTGTTTCATGTTAATATTTTGTGCCAGTTTTGTTCAGAATTTGGGATAAACCACTTTGAATATCAACATCTCAAATCACAATATGGCAAATCCAGATGTAATCCCAAACCAGTTTTCCCCGAACGCTTCTGTAAACCAGCTCCCAAGACCAGGTTTCAGAACCTGACTGAGCAGAGCTAGTGCACAAGAGAAGACTCGGGTAAAACATTTGATACTGGGACAGAAAACCCAGTGCTTTGCCTTGTGGTTCAGCAAGGCTACTTCCAATAAAGTCACTTCTACGATCATGGCAATTTGCTGCTGAGTGTAAAATGCTTGATCAGCATGTTGTCTTTTTCCTCTATGCATAAAGGGACAATGAAACAGGACAGGAACCTACTGGTTCAGCCCAGTCTGTGACAATGGGCTTACATTACAGAGATGCAGGTTTATAATTCAATCAGTAAGAAGCCTAACCACCATCAGGTAAGTTCCGTAAACTGCCTGGTTAGAAAAGTCAGCCTGCGTCTCTAGGCTGCTTCAGCATATCCACTATTAGTGATTTGGGCCTAAAGTTGAAGTTGTTTCAAGCCCCATTCCCATAACTCTGACCTTCCTTTTTAAAATAAGATGAAATAGATGTGCTGTACATTTCAGGAAGGAAATGTTCCGAGACGCATTGCTGGACAATCCAGCAATGTGATCTTCAACAAAATACAGTTTTCGGAAGGCGACCACCAGTTCTTCATGTTTGAGTCCGCCTTGGAAAAAGACTGCTTCCTCGCATTTGAATGGGATGAAAACAGCAAAGCCACAAAACTCATTGTAAAGAAAATGGAAACCACGGACGAAGTGGACGAATCCCTACAGATACACCATTCCTCCCACTCCTCTAAATCACTGTGAAAGTAGCACAGACAAAACTTGTTGCAAAGACCGAAATAAAGAATACTATGAAGAAAAGTGCCGTATGTTTAAGTGAAAACAGTCCTTAACTGCCGAATGGATTGTGAAACAACCACATTATACATTGTAAAACTTAAAATTAAAAAACAAAAGCAGAAGGTAGCAACTTAACATGGTTGTTTATGACGTTATAAATGTCCGTTTTCTGTTCAGTGTGGCTGTTCATGATTTTGGATGCTAGAGATTATCTTGGTTCCTGAGTAATTTTTATTGAACATTTTAAAATATTGCTCTAAGAACACGGTCATTGGACACTTCATAACTCTTACAACTTTCATTCACATTTGTATCCCTCTGAGGTTCTGCTTCTTTTTAGCCTTTTTATCCTACCTATAACTGACCAATGTGGATACCGAGTCGAATCAGATCTAGAAGTCCAGCACTGTCTGTTTTGAAGCCTTACATGTTGTTGTTTTTTCTCCACATTAAAATCCTTTTACTGGAGACAAAGCACATGTAGTCTTAGGCTCAACACTGCCTCTCTTCATATTCATCTTCAGAACATTTAGTCCCCCACACACATAGATCCAAAGGTGGCACAGGTTAATAAAGGGGTCACTCCAAGACTTGCCCCTTTAGAAATCCTAAAGTAAATGTATCATATAAAAAGTATTGTACGCCAAGTAACTTCAGGTTCATCAAACTGTGCAAAAAAGGTTTCCTAGTTTGAGCAGACACACCCCTAATGACTCATACATGAGTGCATCTGTTGCATAATCCTTGAATCATAGGAATAAAGGAAAGCAGAACCCACACATCATACAGGGAAAGGAAAATAAACAGTTTTGTAGCAAGTTTAAGAAGCTTGATGTTAGAATGAAAATCTTTCTAAATATATTAGAAACAAGTACCTGTAGCCATAACATACAGATTTTCAATAAATATCTCACTTCAGCAAACACAGCCATCAGCAATAGGTTAGAATACTGCCTTGCAAAAACATGTATGTGTACAGTTGCAAAGACCATGAAAACTATAAATTACTTGGATCTACTTAACATTTGCTCACTAAAATATCTGGTTATTTCAGACTTGATTTGTTAATAACAAGTTTGTTATCTTCAGAAGTTGCACACTCTTCTAATCCACTGTTAAAATTAATCAGAACTCTTGCACTGCATTTAGGAGACACTACACGGAAATAAGAGTGCAAAGCAAAATTCTATTTCCTGCATTAGGTTTCAAGTGGGTTAGGTTTCAAGAGTAGACGTTGTCTAGAGGGGCGGGGTAAAAATCGAATAAATAAATAAATAAATAAAGTGACATCTGCAAAAAATTAAACATGCACAGACCTCTCTCAATGGAGTAGTAGAATTTGTGCCTAAAAACATTTTGGACAGCATCTGTGCTCAGGAATCTGAGCAATTTGGCTACAAACACCTCTTTGC
Organism: Pogona vitticeps; assembly: GCF_051106095.1. Taxonomy (NCBI): domain Eukaryota; kingdom Metazoa; phylum Chordata; class Lepidosauria; order Squamata; family Agamidae; genus Pogona; species Pogona vitticeps. Next base: position 27,475,534 of record NC_135790.1, on the reverse strand, counting down.
TTTTAGGGAAATCAGCTGAATGAAATCAGAAAAGATTTTAAAGTATTTGAGACATTCAAAACATATGTAGCACTTCTGGGGGGGAGGGAACGGGGTTCATGGCTTTTGAGGTTTTATGCTATCATGTTTCCAGCACAAAACATATTGTGGAAAATGATTAATTTTAAAGCAAGTTTCTAGTCCATTTACCAAGGAGAATGTATGATGTAAAGCAAACAGGAAGATACTCAATCAAAAGCTCGATGAGGTATATGAAGTGTTTTATAAACCAATTACCAAAGTGAAGCTGCTGCCGTGTGCATCAGAACTACCACGTCTGTGGAAATGTTGAAGGAAAGGCAGTTCTGTGACCGGAATGGGTGCTTGTCTCCCACCCGAGAGTTTTGGGTTCCACAGAGGTACTGAGATAAAACGCCATGATTTGTTGCCTGCAGGTTTCCATTGCAGTAAACAGATGGGATCCCCATCTCCCTGTCAGACTGTGGACCAGCGGCATATTTCCTGAAACATTTGGACGCAGGCCTGAACAAGGGCAGCAAACACATGTGCAGAAGTCCTAAAAGGGCTTGTTTTCCAGATGGACTTAAGGAAGGAAAGATTGCTTGGCAGACAGGCGGAGTTTCCTCCACACAAGCTGCAACGAATAAAGAAATAACTAGAGCTACAGATGGGCATGAACCTCCACTTCTGTGGTTCCCGTCGGTTTGTCCTTTGGGCGAACAATGTTCGGCGGTACCCAGCCACGCCTCCGCCAGTGGGCACCCACTCAGAAGAGGCAGTGCTTGGAGAACATGGGGTAGGGAAGCCGGGTTGCTGCCTTGGAGTGGGCATCCACCCGAGGAGGCAGGGCCAGAAACTGTTGGTTTGTGCCCATCTCTGCAACCTAATCCACTACTGAACAAAATAGCAGACTTGGTGCCAAATGGTTCCTCCTAAGTTAAAGGACCCACCCATTGAGAGCTGTGGAGGCTTGCAGATCCTTACAGAACACCCATCCACAGTATATACCGCCGATCCACCTCCTTCCACTTTTCCCGCCATTGTGCATTGTTTTTCACACACCCCTGAATGTCTTGGTTTTTAGCCTTGAGGGGTATGTGTACCCCATGTTGGGAACCACAGAATTAAAGACTTAGTTCATTGATCTACCACATTCAATGGATAGTCCCACTTCCAAGGATATTACCTACTTAAAGAAAAGGTGTTGTTTTCAGAAATAACAAAGAGAGAGTATTCAAGATAAGTAGATTTCAGAATCAAACAGCTGAGGATATTGTAAACTCTTTATTGTTCATACATTAAACATTTTTCCCTTTTTGTACTGCAACCGTTTGGGTGTTGCACAAGATGCATGTGCACCATTCACTAATTGCACCGCTGGGACCAAGAAGACATAAGACGAGAAATAAAACTAATTACGTTACACCCGTTGAAACCAAGCTGCCACTTGACAGGGGGAGGAGGCTAGCCAGCTTCACCGGCTGCCACTACAATCATTAGAAGTTTGCCTTTACTTAACCCCAGAGCTTCATCTCTGGACTCTTCCCTGATTCTAGCCTATCTCAAGTCTGGTTCACTTCTTGGCAAGAGATCCTAGATCTTACTGAATAGCAAAAACTGAAGGCCTACATTTGGATACCTATTTTCCTTCAGGTGTTCTGCTGCATGCACAGGACCCTTTGCTGTTCTTTATTCCTCACTCAATGACTTTGTGATAATACAACAAAGCGAAGGCAGCAGTGAACAATCATTGCATTTTGCCTGTAGCGTACGTCATGTCTCAGAGGCTCCAAAGCATTCCGACAGCCTTGCAGATGCCGACATCGTGGTAGTTGAAGTAGCAGAGGCCGGCAAAGGTGACTGCCGACAGCAGGTACAGGCCAGTATTGGCCACTTTAATAGAGGTCTCCCCATGAACGTAGTCAGTTACCACTTGTCCAAGGCCCCTAAAAGAAAGGGGGGAAAACATGAAGGAAGCAGGCTGAAAAGAGAGACATTTTGAGCCTTACCTACTCCAGGGTATTTTATAAAGGCAGCCTCCATTGGAATCCTGGCTGATCCCAAAGTCAACATAACCTTTGCTCACTTGCCTCGTTGTTTGAAGTGGGGTGTTGGCCACCTTAGTCACAAAAGAACCTTCCTTCCTCCCCACCTGCAGCCTTTCTGTGCAATCTTAATTAGCCTCCAGATAAGCAATAGGGTGCAGGCTGAAACCGTGTTTCATAACAATGAACACTTCTTTTAAAGGGAAAACTTCATGAGTAGGAGAAAAAAGGGAGCATGCTGAAGGTTATTAAGCACAATCAAGAGGCGATTAGTGGTGATCAGTCCTGCAAACGGATGACCAAAGAATCAGCAGCAAGGGACATTTGGGGAGCTGGAAATGCTGGATCTGGATCTTGAGGCAGGGCAAATGCACAAGAGACAAGGTTCTTAGCAACCCAGTTGAGTCTGAGTCTGGCCGGCAGGCAACCTTGGAAACTAAGCTTGCCCCACTAAAAGCATTTGGCTCAACAGCACCACGGGGGAGTTGGGCTGGCAGCTTAATGCTGTGAGAACCGTGTCTTAAAGGACTTGGGAGGGAGGGAGGTGATCCTCATGTCTTATCGAGCGCTTCCTAAAGGCAGAATAATTTCCGCATGAAGCAAAAAGGTAAGAGTGGAAAATCTCCACCTGCACCACTGTCTCCACTTTAGATGCTAGGGAGCTGCCGCCAGTCAGAACAGACAGCACTGAACTAGAAGGATCCATAGTCTGATTCAGTAGATTCTCAAGTCGCTTGTTTCTGTACCTGGTGGTAAAATGTTGGCAATCAGGAGCTCAGGATGACACACTGAACTGGCAAATCAATTTGAACAGGTTACCCCGGAGCGGAAGTGGGGACCATGTGGCCCTTCAGAGGCTGTTGAGGCTTCCACTCTCTTTAGTCCTAATCTGCACGGCCTACGATGAGGAGCTGACAGGAGAGGCAGGCTAGTAACACTGAAAAGGACAAACATTTCCTGTGCCCTATACCTAGGCTACAGGGACTGGCCGAGAGTTCATTCTCCTGGCCAAGATCTGTTGAGCAAAAGCCAGATGATTTCAGAGAAGCACCTTCGTCTCTAAGAAATAAACGTTGAAGGGGCTCAACAGGAACCCTTTTTCCACCCTTTTCCAAGTCATGTCTGCAGCGAGCTGGGAAAGCAGACAGCACATCCAGTCTTAAACCAGAGATAATGAGAATTAAGAGGCGAAGGTGATCAACAGACCCCAATATTTTCAGAAGCTATCACCACTCTGAAAGGCAGCATTACAAATGTTAGCAAGGCCTCCACTGTAAGAAGCAATCGCTTGTATTGACAAGCGAATTTCCTTTTGAAAAATACAAGTGCTGTCCTTAAAAGTCTTAGATGCTCTGAGGCCAGGATGCCTAATACCAGACAACCCAGCCTTAAAGAAATCAGCCTGGATGCTTCCATGAGTCAGTCTCTTCCAGCTACTCCTGCCTTCTGGATTAAGAGGATTCCTTCTAAGATCATGGCCTTTTAAGAGGTGGCACCTCTGAAGTGCTTTCTCCAGGAAAATTCAGGCGGTAGCTGCTGCTGCTTTTACCTCCTTCTAATACCAAGTTTTGTTTGAAGAGAAACTTTGGAGATTAGTCAACTTGGGCTGCAGCAATGGCTTGGACATTGCTACCTAACGAAGGTTGTGGGTGTTTTTTTTAATTGTTGCCCTGTTGGGTTAGATTAATGTACTGACACACTGAAATCCTCCAGAGTTTTAAAAGTGTGATGTTACTGCTCTACGAAGCATCAAATTGCACATTTGATACCAAAGAGCCCTCTAGAGTTCAACTGAGGAACTGATATGGTAACGAATGGCTGTTCTCTTTTGTGTGTCTCATTTCACAGGCACTAAAAATAAGAAGCATCTTCCTGATAAATCTACATTATTTGCACCTTAGAAGTGTCTAACAGAGGGGCAGAATTACAATCACATGAAAGGTGTAACTTCTAGAGGCAAAAGGCTTCAAGTCCAGAAATCTCCATAAACATTACGTATTGCATGGACTCGGTATGCAATGGATAACATCTACAGAGATTTCTTAACTTACAGAAACTCTCCTCTAAATGTTGCACCGTTTGCATAACTACACAAGAGGATTCCAGCCAACTAACAGCTTAGTAAGAGAAAATCTCAAACGTGGGAGTCTGAACAGAGTCAAAAAGGCTAGCAACCCTGTGGCTTTGAGTCCAACTGGTTTGCCTCCCTCCTTACTCACCAGTGACCATGGAGGGTGAGAGTTGCAGCCAAGGAATAGTCCATGATGGGTCCAGGATACAGGTAGGCTGCAGGCAGGAGCCCCAGCAGGAGGACACTGACGGCTCGCTCTCCTGTCCAATGGAGAGAGGCAGCCTGGGAGCCAGCTGCAGAGAGAGGAAGCCCTGTTAACTTTCCAGAATGGCTTGCCCGTGGTACCTAAAGGCTGGAAGTAAAAGTTATCTTAACAGCTCGGAGTCTGTAATTGTGGGAACCATTGAAGCAAGATGGACGGATTTAAAGATCTCGTTCTCCCCACCCACCCCAAAATGGGGAAGAAAGTCCAGGTATCCTGATGCCACCAGAAATTTCATTATCTCCCCCCCCCCAAGCTACCAAATTAGGAGCCCAGATCACTGAAACAGAGGCAGATTTCCTTATTAACCATTTGCATGCATTATTCTGAACCCGAGAAGAGATATCTGCATACCTTAGGTTGTGGTTTGTTTGTTTTTTCTGAAGATGCAGCAAGCTGGTGACAGAAGTAAACGTGCGTGCAAGAGAGAGTTGAGGGTGTCTTGGTAGAGGAATAAACTGGAGTTCTGAGAGTAGGGGCAAGCAGCCTTGGGAGGGAGGTGTACACAACTGGACCCCCTGAATACTGTTGCTTTTCCACGCATGGCTTGTATGTGCCCAAATACATCTCCCCAGCCATGAGGGCTAGAAACTTGCTTTTAAATAAAACATTCCAAGCTGTAAGCCAGATCACAAGCTTTAAGGCTGTGACAAGGGGGGAATGTGCCACGACTAGAGTATACAGAACACGAGAATAAACGAATAATGACACATTGTGTAAAAGAAGTTTATTCAAGTCTGGGACTGTACACCCTAGGAAACCCAAATACGTGCATCTTATTTCGATGCTGTCATAGAAGATAGACCATAGAGCAGACCTTTGGTCTAGATGGGCGGGGTAGAAATTTAATAAAATAAATAAATAAGAAGAGCAGAGTCAATGATTGGTCCAAAATGCAGGTTGGCTTCAGGTGGGAATCCAGAAAGAAAATGCCGACTGAACATTATTTTCATTCAGAGCATGGAAAGGCTACATTTTTGGACTACTGACGCCCAAATTCCCTTAAGGAGGATGCATTTGGCAAACTGGGTGCGGATTTTCAGAACTGAACAAGCATAACATTAAAAAGTAAATTTTCCAAGCTCAGTTTACGATATTAGAGGACAAGGAGCAAACTCCTCCCACATCCCACGAAAGGCACCTTAAAATTCAGCCGCACCTTTACATACATATTCCAGAAGGAAGGCCCTCAACAAAAAACAGCTACCATTTAAGTACCGAATTTAAAAAAAACACACACACGGGGTGTCAGGGAACCGCAACATGAACTGGTGAGCCTCTAAAGAATTATCCCAAGTTGTTCTCAAAAGCAACCCTCAGTCACTGTCTCAGCGCACCTGGAAACCAGAGGTCCAACTCTGTATCCTAAATGAAACAGACTGAAACATTTAATGGATCACTGCAAACGAAAACCAAGGACGCTGCACAGCTGAAAGATTAACCAGAAAACAGAGTGTAATGCTGCATTCAAGACCTTAGTGCAGCAACTAAGGCTTGAACCCACAACCTCCGGGAATGCAATTCTGTCCGTTGCAGTTATTCACCACATTACAGTCTTTGAGTTCAGAATAACCAAACACAAATGAAGCAAATCGCGCAGAAAGCTAGTGATCGTGATCTGTCCTACAATGGTTGAAATCCGCTTGTAGAGTATACCTACTTGAATCAATGGAACGCACCAAGCAGTTAGCTCAACAAATCCCCACTGATTCAATGGGCTTACTGTAGTTGCAATTGGTTACTGGATTTCATCCAATATAAGATCCCCTGATTTTGGTAGCATTAGAAGAATTAGAGTTTGTTAGTGACAACCAGCCAGGAAGGCAGAAGGAATAGAGGAAAGGTCATGTGATTGATTGATGCGCAGGATGGTCCCAGCACTCTTCAGGTGAGGAGAACCCCTGCGACCTGAAATCCCATCAAGGTGTTTAAATGCTCCCCACTTATTCCCAGAGTTCAGAAAGTTCTGTTTAAAAGGAGATTACATACAAGCGGTACCCTCTAACCACTACTCAGATGCCATTACAGTCATTCACTTCCCTTCCTTCTTATTCAAAACCTATTAAGATTTTTAGTAGCTTTTTAAAAAAACCATCAGAATTCCACAATTTTCTAGTCTGAGGTATACAGGTAATTTGGGGAGAGGAGTCTCATTTATAATTTTTGTGCACAATCCACACAAAATATTGATGTGTGGCCTGAAGAAGTGGGCCTGACCTATGAGAAGACACTGTTTAATTCATTTTTAATAGCCTAATAAAGGAATCACTTGCATCTTTCTCCTAGTCTTATTTCTCAGAAACCAGCATTGAGCAGTGTGGTGTCTCTCCTCCAGAAGGTAGTCTACAGCCATTATGTAGTAACAAATAGTTGTAATTACTAATATAAAACTTGTTTTGATCATCTACCCTTGGATCTCAGGAAAGGAGGTGGATCAGGTGTAAAATAACCATAGAAAAGTGGACATGTAGCAACAGAAGTGAGATTGTGATCTCGTTAACACTTGGGGGGGGAGAGAAAACACTTTATTCCACACATGCCTCAGGTTTCTCCTAGCTAAGGTCAGAAAAATTATCCCAACTCTGCCAGAAAAAGCATAAAGTTATCGCAATTTGGCACAGGCACATGAAACAAAACACACAATAGAAACGTAAAAGAAAGACCTACCTGAACTTCTGGGAGACGTGTGGATGTTGCACGTCTGAAGGTGGTGGTGGACTAGAGCACAAGCAGCAGCTGGCCTGGTCAAGCACACTCTGCTCAAGAGAACTGCGGGCAAAAAAAAAAAGAAAGATACGTTTTATCTCAGGAAAGAAAAGTACTTTGACCTCCACAGTCTGCTAAGCTGCTTAATTGTGCCAGGTGCAATAAAAAAACACAGCGCTAGCAAGATCTCCGCGACATCAGAATGGAAAACAATACTGGAATGGAAGCTCTTGGACATGAAACTCCAGTACAGGAGGTCAACCATTTCCACCAGACATGTACACTAGAAGCCACAACAGCACAGGACCATTTCACACAAAACAAAAGACAAAAATCCCAGGATTTGCAAGCTCAAACAGTCATCATTCATGTGTGGAAGGAAAATTTGTGAATAAAGCAACAGAGAATAGACAGACTGTAGTTTTATGAGGCCACGAGTTTCACAAGAATTTGGGACACATTCCAAAAGCACGTTTCAAACCATCTTACGTTATCATATTGTATACAATGAGAAGGTTTAGGCTGAGCGAGTGTGTTAAGGAGAGAGTAAACAAGTCTGAATGTTCTTACTTCCATGCGATAAAGTAATAAGTCACACTTCTTGAAGTGAGCAGCGTGTCCCAGAGAAGTCACATGTCACAAGACAAGAGCTGCTCCGATAGCACAATCCCTGAAATTGTTAGATACAACAATACCTAATCTAATTAAGGCTCTACGTGCCTTGAGGCAGTCATATGTTTAAACCAGTGACTTCTCAAAGTTATCAGTGTAAACAGGCCTCTATAACTGTCTGTGACATGCAGGCACCCCAGAGAAAGGAAGAAGCTCTACTGCTGCGCCCAGTCAGGGTGCGCTTCAATACAGGACGGAGACATCCCCACCTGCGGTCCTTGCTTCCATGCAGGAAGCAGCAACGTGTACTTTTCCAGGGGGGGATTACCCCTGGTCAGCCCCCACCTGAAAGGCTGTGCAGGCAGAAAGGAGAGAGCAAAGCAGCAGGAAATACAGCTGCAGAACCAAAGGAAGGTAGCAACATCCCAAACCTTGGGCCCCACCGGGGAGACACAGAGGATGCCCCCCCCTTTTAGGGGATTCCAGGGAGTGCCTTGAGAGCAGGGGGGCCCAGCCGGGATGTTCTCCGGCTGCAACTCCCAGGCGCCTTCACACACACACACACACACCTCCGGGCTGTGCTGGGCAGGATTTCTGGGAGCTGCAGCCCAAGAACACCTGGGCGACCCAAAGCTGGGGCCTAGAGAGACATCCGAGGTCACTCCCCCCCCCCCCGAGGGAACCCCCTTGCAGTTCCATCATGCCTGCCCGTTTGGCACCAAGGAGGGTCGATTCAAGGGCAAGGGCAGCCCCACAAGGAGACCCCGGAAGGGAACACGCCTGTGATGCCCATCACAGCAGGGCCGCCCCTTAAGAGCAATGGCCCCCAACGTGGGTGGGGTGCGTGTGTCTGTGTGTGTGTGTCTGTGTGTCACCCGGGTGTCCTTGGACTGCAACGCGCAGAAGCCTACACACACACACACACCCCTCCCAGCTGTGCCGGCAGAGGCTTCTGGGAGCTGTAGTCCAAGGACCTTTGGGCCACCCCAGGCTGGGAACCCCGGCCTTAGGCAGGCAGCGGGTTGGGGGACCTGGGAGGGGGGCTCTTGAACGTGTGTGTTCCTGTCGAGGAGGGGGGAGGCTGCTGCTCGTCGCCCCGGAGTCCCTGCCTGGCAGGCTGGCCTTCAAGCCTTGGGCGGGCGGGCGGGCGGGCGGGTGGGTGGCCTCGGGCGGCCCAACGGCTGGAGACCTGTCAGCTCCCCCCCCCCCGCTTTGGGTGCCCAAACCCAGGCCCGACCTCTGGCTTCCGTGGGTGGGGTGGGCGGACGGCCGAGCTGGCCATTCAACCCGACACCGCCTCTTGGAGGGGGGAGAGGAGTCCTTTGGCCACCCACGGTCCCCTCCCAAACCCAGGCTCCAGTCCCGCTGACACTCACCGGGGCCCCGGCCGCGGGTCCCCCACAGGCCCGCCCGCAACAGCCCCGCCGCCGCCGCCGCCATCTTGTCGGAGCTTCCTTTCCCCGCCTCCTCCCTTCTTCTCCCTCCTTCTCCTCCTCCTCCTGCCTCGCCCCGCCCACTTCCGGGCGACGAGACGGCGCTTCCGGTTCTCGGCCGCGCGTGCTCCGTTCTGCTCCGCCTGACTGGCCGGCCTGAGGGACGGGGTCGTGGCAGGAGGGGGGCCATGGCGGACCCGGAAGGGGGCGAGGTGGACGTGGCGGAGCTGCAGCGCCTGGTGGCGGCCGAGGAGCAGCGGGCCCGCCTCGCCGCCCAGGTACGGTCCCCGGCCGACGCTTCCCCTCCTGGCCCCGGGGAGGTGGGCCTTTCCCCCCCCTCCTGGGTCTTCACGACGACCCTGCGAGGGAGGCCAACCCGCGGGGAACGAGCCCCGCCCCCGGGAGGCCGCGCTTCTCGGGCCCCAAATGCCCCGGGGTGGGGGTGGGCGGCTCCTCAAAGCCCCCCCCCCGCCCGGGGCTCTGGGCTAAAGCCGGCCACGGTGACCTTCAAGGCTGGAAGGGGTGGGGGGCATTCGAACCCCGATTCCCCCAGGTCCAAACTCTCCCCCCTGCCCCCCAACCCCCGAGGGCTTCTGTACCCATACTCCCCGCTCTCCTCTGTCTCTGCTCTTCTTGAGGGCTCGCCCCCCCACCCTCGAAGGCGGCCATTCTCCACCTTTATGGGGTGTGTGTGGGGGGGGGGGAGGGGAAACAAGGCCACGGGCACCCTAGGAAAGGCACCCAGGAGGAATCCGGATTGCCCAAGAGACCTTTCCGGGGGGGGGGAATGTGGTTTGGAATTGCTTCCCGTCTGTGGCCCCCGTTCCAGTGGGTCAGCCTCCCCCCCTCCCCAAGGCCTGGAGAAGGGCTTCTCTAAGGCACCATGGCTTCCCCCCACACCCCACCCAAGGGCCCTCCTGCCAAGCTTCCCTTTCCCCTTCCCGGGAGCTCTTGCATCTGCTCACCCAGCCCTCCCGTATCTACCTTCCCCCCCAACAGAGAAATCCGAACCAGGCCCCCCAGCGCAGGGACAGGAGCCTGGAAGGGGTTTCCAGGGCACCAGTGGCAGGCTGCTCCGGGCCCACCTCCTCCAGCCAGACCCGCCCAGGGGCCCCTTCCCCTGGAGACCCTTGGAGTTGAACCCCCTCCTCCTTGGGTCCCGCCTAGGTCATAGCAGAGAAAATAGGCCCTGCTCGGTCCTCATATGCCTCTCCCGTAGAGTTGCCCCTGTGTGGACAGACAGATCCGTGCATATCACCCATTAAAAACTGAGATATCTGAGCAGGTGAATCTTGTAAAATGCATGAGAGCATTTATTGCTGTAATATTTATACCTACTGAGAGCAAAGAAGCACCTCTTATGGCTCATGCTGAAAGACACGGGTATCATCACCCCATGTGCACAGACATCAGACCCACACACCCCGCTGTGTATTGTCCTACCAGGGATCCAATAATGATTTGAGTAGCCAAGCGAAAGCCTGCCTGTGGCTATGAGCTGCCTTTTCTCGTGGATGCAAGTATCCTTTGTATGCTCTTGCAGAAGTTTTCTCCATTGAGGATGACCAGCAAATGCTTGTGTCCATTCTTCTAAATGACACCCCACCCCTCCGTATTTTTAGGTTCATAACTTCATGGAAGTCTGCTGGGAGAAGTGTGTGGAGAAACCAGGCTCCAAGCTGGACTCCAGGACCGAAACCTGCCTAGCCAATTGCGTCAACCGCTTCGTAGACACGACACTGTCCGTCACCAATCGCTTTGCACAGATTCTGCAGAAAGGAGGACACGGATAGTCCATCAGAGGTCCGCTCGGGTCCACGGATATAGCGGAGCGGTCTCTCAAGACCCTGACCTGCTCACAAATTCTACCTCAGTGCAGAAATGGCCGGCCGGCCCCTTTCGTGGATCTATCACCTCTCCTGAGTGGCACTGAACCGGGTCAAAGCTCTTGATTTACAGGCAGACTAATCAACTGGGAAGAGTATCCTAAACAAGTGGACTGCCTGTCAGAAAATCTGGTTATTTTTCTTTTTTTCTTTTCCAGTGGCAGGATAATCAGCATAAGATAGCTTGTTCGTGAAAATTCAAAATCTAAAGTACTTCCTTGTTAGGAAATAATTGAAGTGCTTGCAACTCAATGCTGAAATAATTTTTTTGTACTTTATTCACCAGCCCAGGGACAGCTCTTGTTCACTGCCTGTGTAATGCTCCTTCCTCTGCATCTTTACACCTGCATGGTTTAAAAAAAGTGGTTCACTGCAGAAGCAATGTTAAAATCCACTGTTATCAGTAAAAAATGTGATTACAGTTCAAATGCAAGTCCATTCATATTCCTCAGCTTGGAATTCTTTACCAGTTTAACTTGGCTTATCAGGGAGTAAATTTCTACTGAAATTACTAATACATATTCCTATGTAGGCCTTTTCAGGGGTTTGCTTGACTACTCCATTAATGGCTGTTTTGTAATACATGTTTGTTCTGTGAATATGTTTGCATTCAAGCCTAATTCTGTGGAGGCAACAGAGAAAACAGTTAGGACAAATACAGTGGTGCCTCACTTAACGATTGCTTCGTACAACGAAAAATTCACTTAACGATGGCTTTTTTGGAGTGATCTTGTGCTTCACTTAACGATTTTCCCTATGGGCGATTTTCGCTTAACGATTTCGGGACCATGCTTCACTTAACGATGACAGTTTTAGGTCCCCTTGTTTCGCTTAACTTTTTTTTTTACAGCCCCGTTTTTGCTATTTTTAAAATATTCTAAAATGTTTAAAAATGTTTAAAATGCTTGGAATCATTAGTGCACCTAATAAAACCTTCGTTAACTTAATTTGGCTTTGTTCTGAGTCTTTTTGAATTTTTTGTGAATTTTTTCCCCCATTGAAATAGGCTTCAATGCATTTCAATGGGTTTCGCTTAACATTTTTTCCTATGGGGATTTTCGCTTAAGGATGGTAATCCGTTCCATTTGGAACGGATTATCCGGTTTTCAATGCATCTCTATGGAAAACAGTGTTTCGCTTAACAATGTTTTCATATAGCAATGTTTTTTTTGGAACCAATTAAAATCGTTAAGCGAGGCACCACTGTAGGACCAATGACAATACACAACTTTTTTCAGGCATGTGTTTTCTCTAGCTGTGGTAGAAAACACCAGCAGGAATGCAAAACTCGTGTTAGGGTAAGAATACCTAACATGGTCCAAAGACTGAAGTCTGTATTACCTTTAAGCAATAGCTGATCTGTTGCAATATAACCCTGTATAGGCCTCTCTTCTCCATTTCTCAATCCATGGTGTTAAAATGGGTGTAAAAAGCCAGATATTTTTCTAGAACCACTTTCTACTTTTGAGGGCTCATGTTAGCGATTTATTCTTAAAGATTCTCTGAACGTATTCATGCCAACGTTCTGCACATATAAAAAAATAGTCCCGGTTTTGTAGAAACTGCTTCAGTTGCTTTGCTTTTTGTAGCAATACACAATTATTTTTAAAAATAAGGTTTATCTGCTGGTACATCAACATAGAATAGAAAACATGGCCTTCTCTGTTTTGGAATATGGCTATTCCAACATGTAACAATTGTATATGCAAAGGGAGACAAGCCAGAAAAGAAACGGGACATAGAAATGACTGATAGATGCCCAGGTCCTGCAGAAAACTACTGAGCTATGGGGCCTCTCTGGGTCCCATCCCTGGGAGGAGGGATATCTTGAACCAGTCCGTTATCCTGAGTTAGTGCCTTGAGTATAATGCCAGCCTCCTTTCTGAAGGAGGAATATAACTATTTATGCTACAAACCTAGCGGTTGCTATCCATGTTTGCTTATTATGGCTTCCCCTGAGGCATTCTGGGAACTGTGACTTAGTGAGGATGCAAAGAACCCAATCCTGGAGGGGCCTCGACCCACCTTGGAAACGGTCATCCACCAGTCTTGGGGAGTTAAAGAAGAAATAGGGCAGAAATAGACTCCTGTGAAGCATGTGCTCCAGTGAGTCCTTTCCTTGACAGGTCACCAGGACATAGCAACATTGAGTTTTCAGATCACAGCATGGACTCGGGGATCTGTAGTCCAAAGTAAACACTTCCAGCCACTCCCGGCTACCCCACAGATGGGTTGAATTCCATAATTCAGGGGAAGGCATCCCGGATCTCTTTGAATTGTATAAACATTTCTCTGCTTTTTCACTCAGCTGCCTCCAATTCTCTGGGTGGTGGAAATTCTTGCAGCCACAATTTACTAATACAACAAGGGCAAACATCAGTTTGTAACAAAGATGCCCCTCATTTCTATAGAAAAAAATATATATAATAGGCAGCATTAGATGCCTCCTCAGATAAAACCTCTATCTGTCCAGAAACTGGTGAGCAGAGACGGCTCATGGTGATGTTCATTCAAAGATTCACACACAGCACCAGGTCTGTCGAACTAAAGGTGGCTGAGCTTCCCTGCTTGATCTACACCTTTGGTTGTGCCTGGCCTACATGCAGGTGCTTAACTGCTGAAGGGAGAAAGGCAGAAGACAAGCATCAATTGGTAGAACCTCGAGCGAGGAGCTCCCAAGCTCTGGGCTTTGTGGTTTATTGCAGTTAGTGGTTTTTGCTTTCCACTGGCTCTTAAAAAAATTGGTTTTTTAAAAAAAGCAAAAGGGACCAAATTGTGGTTTGAGTTCCCTTTGCACCATGAGTAGAATTTTTTAAACCAAGGGTCCCTGTGGTCCTATCTGGCCAGAAATCTGGATTGGGGAAACAGAAGCCCTGCCTGGAAGGTTCTCTGTTCCTGCGCGGGTTCCAACCAGGGGGAAACAGAAAGGCCTCCCTTGGAAGTCAGAAAGATCTGCGAGTCCCGGTTCCAAAATGATGCACAGTCAGCGTGGACTCCTCTATTTGTTCCAAGGGAAAGCATTCAAAGGCAATGCTTGGTCCCCTCGGAAAATGAAATGCCTGGACAAACACAAACCAAAGTGCCCTCCTTTTTGCTAGTCCTCGTCAGAACTGTCCTCTGAGTTCTCGTCGGCTGCTACTTTCCAGTTCTTCCGCTTGCTGCGCTTCTCCGGCACCTTTTCGCCGCCTCGTTCTGATGCAGGAGAGCGGCGTTTCCTCCTTTTTTTCTTAGGCTGCTTCTCTGGCTTCTCCTCCAGTTCACTGCCGCCAGAGCTGCTGGAGGCGCAGCTGTCGGCCTGGCTAGAGTCACTCTCTTCTCGCGAGGAAGAGGCCGGTGCCCTGGCCGAGGCCTTTACGGCTTTTCGATGGCGCTTCCGCGTCTTTTTGCCTGTGTTCACTTCTGACGACTCTGACTCTGCCTGAGAAGATTCTGCTGTGGCGCTCGGCTGTTCCCGTTTCTTCTTCTTCCGCTTCTTGTGCGATTTCTTTTTCTGCTTTTTCTTGTGAGACTTTTTGGCTTTTTTCCTTTTGCGCAACTCAAGAGAGGATGACTTATCGGGCTGAGATTTTCTTTTTCCATTCACAGAGTGTTGTTCATCTCTCTCTCGGTCACTGGAAAACACAAGGTGATGAAAGCTTTGGGAATATTATTCAAGAAAAACAACTATGTTCCAAATAAAAATAGCACAGAGAAGCATATAGTTCTCCAGATGCTGCTGGCTAGAAACATCTGCTTCCATTTGTAAGCTAGCCAGAGTTCCTTGTTGCATAAAAACTCTTGGAATTCTGGTCAGTAAACAAGCCAAGATGATAAACCACAATTTGATCCAGGCTTGTTCAAACAAAGTACAGTTTAAACTAACCACAATTTATCTGAATCCAAATATAATGGCAGAACTCTGCCTAGATTCAAAAACAGCTTGAATTTTTTTTACAAATGATTTTGGCTGCAGCCAAGGAGGAAGAGTGGAGAATATTCCCAACCCTGTTGATGCACAGATTAACACTGCTAGTCATATTTTTATTAAATAAGCCTATTTGTGTTACCTGTCTGTATCAAATTCTTCTGGATACAACTCTCTGTAGCCACTATGGCCCCATCTGCAATTGAAAAAAAAGCCCTCTCTGAAATGGTTATAAACAAAGAAGCATACGGCCAACTATAATCAGCAAAATAATGATGCAACCTTTGTTATATTGCTCCAGGGATGAAACAGATTAACTGGTAATGTGATCTACAAAATATTACATATGTTTCCAACTTCAGTCCATTCAAACTGATCCACAGCCCCAGAAAAGAGTTGTAGCAAAAGAACTGTAGAAAGCTGTGAGTTCTGTTCCCAACATGCCCAGCTTAAACTGGAGCAGACTCTTGTCTAGAACTCTGGAGAACTGCTGGCCAGATAAACTAATGGATTGCATTGATCTGAATCAACTTTCCATGCCCTGATCTGGAGAGCTATAAACTCATGTGACGTTTTGTACGCAGAAAACCCCACATTCAATCACCGAGAACAGCTTGGAAGACTCCTGCATGAAACTCTGGTGAGCTGCTGGCAGCCAATGAAGACAGACCAAACGGTACCAATGGCCAGACTCAGTCAAATTATACTTTCCTGTATTCTTATGGATGGATAATTGCTTGTGTTCCTCCCTTCCTATCCTGTCCCACCATCCCCAACTCAAAATGTAGATGGTAACCTCCTCTTTCGGCCATCTCAATCTTCGTCCCTCTGTCCCCACCCCACCCCGAAATAAAGCATCGTGTTTGCTTAGGATGGTCTGCAACTAAATTAACAAACACATAAACAAGGACACTTTTAAGACCTGTCGGGCATGTTAGATTCGTATTCGTAAAGCTTCTTGTTCCAGTATCGGACGTGCCGAAGGTCGTCTTCCGTCTCCACAGACACAGAAGCCAAGTCCCTTCCCTTCCAGGCGGCCTCCTCGTCAAACCCATCGCTGCGCATCCGGCTGCTGTAGAGACAACAAAAGCCATCTGTTTCTAAAGGAAAGGCTTTCTGGAGGTGGCCGAGGGCAGGGCCCACTTCCACACCAAGCGTGCGCCTTAGCAGAGGGGCACAAGGATGAATCCCCTTTTTACCCTGGCCTTGCTGCCTTAAAAACACGCAGCTGGGAATAGGTTTGCCAGGAGGAACAAAGGCCGCTGGTCGACCAGGAAAGCTTTCTCTGAAATACAGCTACATGGCAGGGGGAAGGTGCCCCTCCCCCCCTCCCCCCCCCCAAATGTCCCATGACATAAGCTTCAGGAAACATGATTTTTGACCCTCTTAATGACAACTGTTGCCAACTCCTAATTTCCGGGAATCTCACCAAGAACTGTTAGGAAACTTTTTCTTGCCCCACGGCACATCTTGGCTCTGCTTTTCCATCTCTCGTATCTTCCACATTTCTGTCTCTTCTTGAATCTGAGGCACATAAAGACAGACATTGAAGGAGACACCCTTCAAAACAACATCTCTGAAAGAAAGTCCACATCAGATCCCAGCCCCTTGTCCCGGTGCTACTCCCTACCTTGTTGTGTGCATCAGTGTGACGGATGACATTTCGCAGAAGGACCTTCCCCAGAGGGACACGAGACATCCTTTCCTGTCAGTCATCAACACCCTGTAAGTGGCAAACGGCACATAACATTCACTACAACAAAAAACTCTTCTCTCAGAAACAGCACGTAAAACTACTGCTTTGGACTCAGAATTTTTTTTTTAAATGACAATATAAATGACCAACAGAAATATATTTCTCCTCTGTGAAATCTTCACATTACTGATTTCCGGACCAGAGGCTCCCCAAATGTTGTACAACAACTCTGCGGATTCCCAGCCAGGACTGTCCCTGATCAGGGATTCTGAGACTTGTAGTCCAACAATATCTCAGGACACAAGTTTAGGAATCACTGCTTTTACAAAGATAAATTCTCACTCCATCAAGAACTTGCCTTATTACAACAGCAGCAGCAACCACCTTGAACATAACACACCAGACATAGTACTAATAGAACGGAGAAATGTCTGGATCATTGACATTGCAGTTCCAGGGGATGCCAGAGCTGAAAATAAAGAATTGGAAAAACTAACAAAATACATAGACCTGGCAATCAAAACATCTCCCTTGCGGATGAAACACACTTCGGTGGTCCCTGTCATCTTTGGGGCTTTGGGAACAATATCAAGAAGTACACAGTACTATAAGCAGTTGCAAATCTCCGAAATCACACCATCAGAGCTACAAAAAAAGGCACTATTAGGAACAGCACACATACTGCACCAATATTTAACAGATACTTGGGTTTTTGGTTAAAACTCCTATCTGTTATATAATACCAGTCAATGTTTTTATAAATGCGACTGACTGTGCCTGGTGTTTTTGAATCATCATCTTTTTCTTCTTCTTGAGTTTACATAGGAGAGAAATGGGGAGCCAGTTACCTCTAACCAAAGTCAGAGAGCGCCCTACTTTTCTAGAAAAGCATGTTGATTTTCAATTTTGGGAACAAGGGAAGGATTACTATACATTTACAAGCACACACTTGAGAGCAAGGTGCAAACAGTGATGAGGCAGCTGGTAAGCTATTTCTCAGAACCCATCTCTCCTTTTGAAGAAGTTTCGGCAACTAAAAGATACACAAATATATTTAATAAACAAATAAATGAGAATGGGCAACTAAAACCACTCGTTAGGCATGCTCCCGACAACTTTTCCTAGCCTGGCTTATTTATTATATGTTTACATCCCCTAGTACCTGAAGCCCTCTGGGTGGCTGACAAAATACTTATAAAACCCTATTACAGTACATACAAACAGAGTTACAAGTATACCCTTAAAAATTACGAAAAAGGTTTAAAGCTACAACAGACTAAAAACCAAGGAAACCTGATCCTTTTTTTCCTTCCGTCCACTTTGGTTCCCATATGTTGTTTTGTGCCATCTGTATCGTATTGTTATTTACAATTGTTCCTAGTGCTTTTATTTGTATAAATTAAATTTGTTCTATATATTTTTCTAACCGCCCAGAGTAGTACCTAGGATACAAATTGACGACATAAACAAAAAAAATGAATAACTAACAACCGCCCAGAGCGGAAGCTGTCAAAAGCATGGATACAGTTTTTAGAACCTGGATTTCCAAAATCAGGAAGAATGCAAAGTTTCTCACCAAATGCAAAGAAGAAGGAAAAAAACGAAGTTTTGAAAAGGATGATCCTAGGTAGGGAAATAAAATAACAGGCTGGACGATACAAACTCAAAGGCTCAATTTTAATGTGACTTTTTTTAGTGACCCCCCCAAAAAACAAAAACCTCAAACCTTCCCACCTCGTTCTCTCCCAAAGAGGGAGACCCAAAGAAACCCTTCCAGGGGAGGGGGAAGAAAAAGAGACCCGCGAAGGGGCCCCAACACCCTCCCCACCAGGGAAGAGGCCTGACACGCGTGTGTGGGCGCTCTCTCCCACGTGCGTGGGTGGCGGCGTGTACTGCCTGGTGGTCGGAGAGGGGCTGTCCGGGGGGGGGGGCTCCGCTCTCTCGTCTTTCGCCTTCCTTTTGTTGACCTCGGGAATAGAACACGCGTTTAATTCTCTTTTTCTTTTCTCCTTACCCTCCTCTTTGTCAACTTACGGAGGTGAGCGTTTGAAAGGCTAAGGCTGATGATGATGATGATGATGGAAGCCGTCTCGGGTCCTTTCGGGGGAGGAAGGAGGGACGGAAAGGTCTTAAAACAAAACAATACAAGCCCGTATGTTACAGAGGCAGCTCCTTTTCACACCAGCCGCCAGGCGGTCTCGCTCTTGACACGCGTCGCAGCCCGGCACGGATTCACACGTGCTTCCTTCCCCCCCACACACACACACCCCGCGTCAGGACCCCAGGAACGACGGCCCAGCCTTGCTCCCTTCCTTCCTCTTCCTCCTCCTCCTCGGGGGGAGTGGGGAGGCCCCCAAGGACGGAACCGCCGACGCGGAACCCGGGAAGCGCGGCCCGAGCGGAGCCGGCGGAAGGACAAGCGGGCGGAGGAGGCGCTTCCGGCTTCCGGCGGCGGCGCTTCCGGCGGTTGCTATGGCGACGGCGTGGAACGCTGCTCTCGGAAAGGGAAGGCTTCTCCGCTTGGATTTGTAACGCGTTTTTTTTAACGCCTGCTGGCGCTCGTTACACGTCCCGGCTACGGAGCCGCCTCGGATTGGGAAATCAAAATTGAATGATTTATACATGTAAATCGATCGATTAATCGATCGATCGATCCAGGGGGCAGGCGCTGCCTGTCGAATCCCTTCAGCCTCCTGGCCGCCCTGGGAGTGAGCGGGCCCCCCCCCCGGGAAGGGCGGCCTTGCCAACGCGAGCGAGGCGGGGGGGGGGCTTTTCCTTTCTGGGGTGAGTCCCCCTCTCTCTCCCCCCCCCCGCCTCCCGCTTCTCTCCCCAGCCGTGGTTCTGTTTGAATTCCCAGGAGGTGCCCCGAGAAGGGCGGCCTTCGGTTTCTGGCTGGCCTGCCTGCCTGCAGAAGGTCAGGAAAGCCAGCCAGAAGGAGGTCCTCGAACCAACCGAGCCTGGATGGTCTGTGGAAGCGGAAGGGACCCCAGTGAGGCCCTCGGCCTTCACCCACGTCCTGAGAAGGCGAAATCTCCCTGGAAAAGGCAAGGACGCCGGGCAAGATCGAAAGCAGCAGGAAAGAGGGAAGACCCCAATGTGAGATGGGCTGACTCCCTCCAGGAAACCACAACCTCTAGGCCGCGACTGCTGAGCAGGCTGGTTGAAGACGGGAGATTGCGGCGATGGCTCATTCATAAGGTGGCCCTAAATCGGCGGTGCGTTGAAGGCACAGAACAGCCCCGGCAGCCTCAAGAGAAAAGACAGCGAGGCTGATGAAGATCTGTGGCGTGATGTGCCCCTGCTTCCTTGGGTTGATGTTGTGGGGGGTTTCCAGGGGTGGTGGATGCTCTCAAAGGAAGAGACTATCCTCCTCCTCCTTTTCCTTTTCCCTGTTTTTCCCTCATCCCTTCTCTCCGTAGCATGTTATAGAGCATCGGGAGGCGCTGCCGTGTCCCTTCGGAGCACCTTGACTCCGGACCCCTTCAGCCTTCCAGCCTCGCTCAGCGGTGTCGGCTTCGTGCTGCTTCAGAGTCCATCATGGAGTCCATTCGCAACTCGGAGGACATGTTGGCCAAAGCAAGCCAACTCTGGACAATGCTGGACGACATGGCGGAAAACAGCCCAGAGAGTTACCGCCAGTTTATGCGGCAGCAAATGAAAGAGGCAAAAGAGTATTACGCTCCGCCAGAGCCATATCTCTGCCTCAGGACCCACATTTTGGTACGTTGTGCAAAGCACTGTCTGTTTTGCTAACTTCTATTTAAAAGGACAGAAGATATGAGTGTCACACACACACACACAGAGAGAGAGAGACAGTGTTTTCCTGAAAATAAGACAGGATCTTATATTATTTTTTGCTCCAAAAAACACATTAGGGCTTATTTTCAGGGGATGCTTTTTTTCTCGTACAATCTACGTTCATTCAAATACAGTCAATGTCATGTTCTTCTAGTTCCTGCACAAGGGTGGAGGATGGGGTTTCACTTAACTGGGGCTTATTTTTGAGGTACGGCTTGTATTACGAGCATCCTGAAGAAACATACTAGGGCTTCTTTTCAGGTTAGGTCTTATTTTCAGGGAAACAGGGTATACACATTGCCAAGTGACTTCTAGCTACTGACTCTTGTTTTTCCTGGAATATACATTGCTGTCAATACGAGACTGTTATTTTCACTTTTGCTTTGTAACTTTAGTCAATTATCCGTCCTTAATAATTAAATTCTCTTGGATGGTTTCTACAGGCACCTACTGAAAAAATACTCTTCGTGAACATCTGCGGGTGGAATAGGGTCCCCGCACCTTGCTCACCATCTGAGCCAGTATCGTTAAGTGCTGGCAAAATACAGGAGGTGTCGCATCCGTCAGGTGAGCTTTGTTTATCCTAGAAAGCCCTGCTTCCTTTGTAGTACAGGAGAAGGATCATTCCTGGGTCACGTTAGTGAATTTAACTCTTCTCAAAAAGAGGCCAAGGGATGAAAATGGCTCCTAAGGTGACAGAAGAACCATGTAACATGCCTTCCATCCAGAAGGGTAAATTTAAATGCACGTCATCATTTTGAGAACAGTGATGTTTAACCAGCACTTAATGATACCAGCTCACTTCAGCTAATCTTTTTTTAAAAAATTGTACTGAGTGAACCCTGGAATGGTTTCTCCATGGGAATTCTGATGTACTGAAGGTTAGCAAACAGGTTAGAATTAGTGGATATTTCTGAGAATCCTAGAGTTCTGCCAACTGACACCAACTTACTGATATCATGGCTTGTTGTTTTTTGTTTGTTTGTTTGTTTTTAAGACATGAGACATTTCTTTTTCAAATACGTTACATTGGGTGCAAAAAAGTACCCCAGTGACAAAGTGCAATAGGAGATTTTGCACTACCTCTTTCACCTGTTTTTTTAACTATACATGGCGTTTTGACTATACATGGAGGGTCACTGAAAATGTAACTTGCATCAGTTCTGCTGGAAAAATGATTGGAGCTACCAAAATGTTCCATCTGTCTAGATGAGGACTACATTTTAAAAAGCCTGTTTCTAAGCCTCATATTTGGCTATGTTCTACTGTCTTCTTCAACAGGATGTATTTAGTAGATAATTACTCTTGATTGTTTTTGCAGAACTTTACAGCATCATTGATATTGCATTTAACCCATCTGTCCTTGAGAGGAGAAATGAGGACGTGGCAGACAAAGACCAGTTGATACATCTGGTGCTCAGGTATATCGAGGAACATTATGACATCACTCTGTCCCCCTCATACAGCCGCGAAAACTTTAAACTGAAAGGAAGTCTTGAAAGGATGAGGCAGAGCTTGAGAAAAGAACAGCCACCCTTGGCTTTGTCTAAGAACACAAAGCAAGGTAACTAAACTTCCTTGACCACCTTTGAAAAGAGAGGCCAGAATAGACTGTTTGTGTTTTTACTTCTTTATGATTAGTTCTAGAGCCAAGACATTTAATCGATGGCTACACTGACACAATTTTAACAGATTAAAAACATCCTATATACCACAAGCCAGGTCCTTTGTAAAACACATGGCTTTTCAATGGAGTGCTTTTTCCAAACTGAGGCATGTGCATTAGCGAAAAGGTCCTTTTCTTGCTTCGGGTTCTCTTTAGCCACAACTAAGTCTCAATTATCAGTTTAGATTTCTCCCTTGTTTCCCTGTGGATGTGCTTCTCCTGTACCAGCCATGGTTTCCTTTTCACACTAACGTTCTGAGACAGTGGGACTTCTGTAGCTACAGGAGTTATAGCGATCTAAATCTTTTACTAAATTTCCTGTGCAAACATGGCCATGGAAAGAAGTGACCCTCTGCCACCTGGGAAACATGGTCGCCAAGGAAGACAGCGGTGACCTTCCTGTGCGGAGGAAGGACGCACAGCCAGCTGGAAGGTGCCTTATTGAAGAGGTTTCCTGCACAGAGAGCCCTGAGGAATTGTGCACACCGGCTTATGAAATCGCCACCAGGAAGGATGCCAATGGGAAACCCCTGAAGATAGAGCTGAAGGTCAAATTGCCAGAGTTGCGGCGCATTTCAGAATGTAGCCTGAGCATTTCTAAGGCAAGTTAACTGTGAGTTGGCCCTCTAAACCTTTGCTGGCTTTTCTTCTTCAGGCATTCCCTCTTTCATTGGGCACAGCTAAGGTTGGTGGTGGGTACTGCCTCTCCCTCCTTTACACAAAGACTCTCATGTTCTGTTTTAGGATGACCTGTTGCTTGAATGCCCAGGCAAATGCAGGCTGCAGCTGGATCTTCCTGAGGTTGTGAATGAAGAGGCGGCAACGGCAACATTTCACAAGAGGAAAGGGGTCCTGCTCATCACAATGCCCGTGGTGTGAGCAGAAGCCGCGAGGGCAGTAAGCGTGACAGACGTGAATATGCTACATTGTGTGTCAGGGTACATACCCTTCACGTCCTTCACACTTTGAAAGACATTGTGACGTTGCATGCGTTAATATTAACTGTGTTGGCTCTGCCTTCTGGAAGGAATCCCGGCTGCCCTTTGGACACATGCCCAGGCTCAGTGAACATGCTGACTTGGAGATAAAACCCAAGTACAGAAGCGAAACTCGACACTACGTGAAAGTGTTCCAACATTTACTTTACATGTGTTTTTTTCTCTATATGTGATTTATACTATAGTAGCCAAACTTCAGAGACTCTGCAAATGTGTCTCTTAAAGCAGTAATAAACTTGGTTGTCCCCTCATTTACTGAAACAAAGTAACCAAGCTCTATTACTGAATTACAGTATTTCAGGATTTGAATCATATCCCCCCACAGCAATTTAAGAGTTCACCGTACGTTTTCATCTTGAAAACATGGATATAAGTACATGTTCTCCAACAATGATAGGTATGTGGGGGCAGGTAAACTAGCAGAATGGATCTAAATATCAGTTGCTCATCACTTGAATCAAGAGGTTGCTTTTCATAACCTAAGTTGTCCAAAAAACAGGCTGGCTTTCAGTTCAGGATGTCCTCTGGTATTCTAAATATACCACCTACCCACCCCATCTACCTAAAAGGCTGCCCATATGGTGTTTCTTAGCTGCCGCCACAAATAAGTAGCTGGAATCAAGAACTGAGGAGAAACAAGAAACATTAAATTGCTCATCCCCTGCTGACAAAACATCCAATAGACCAGCACTTAACTGCAAAAAGTACACTCAGATTGCAGATTATTTAAAAAAAGAAACAGCAGGCAGACACATAATTTAAACAACTTGGATTCTAAAAATAGCTGAGAAGTGCACACAGCCGCTATGCGGGTTGATGGCACAGACCTTCCAAAGCGCACACCACCTCATGGCCTGACAGAGACACGTTTGGCTGACCGAACCAGGCGAAAGTGACCTCACCAAATAGGCGTTTGGCGGGAGGGACAATAAGGAGAAGCAGTCGGATGCACTTCAAACATTTAATGGAACACGGCTGGCTGAACAGGCCAGCTTGGAACTGAGTGAGGAGTAAGTGCAACTTGCTCTTTACCCGATTAGTAAAATGGAAGCAGAACCGCAACCAAATCAAGAACACATCACTTAGGTCTCGGAAAAATATTTTATCTCCATCCCATAATCCTCCTGAAGATTATGTCAGCGGATCTGGGAGCACAATTTTACAAGAGACAATACATACTTAATGCAATGCCTATGGTACAGAAGAGTTGGGGGCACATTGATGTAATGGTCTGCTTATCTGTCCAGCTTAGTGTCAGTCAGTAATCACATAATCTTCCTTTTTAAATTAACAGATCCTTTGGAAAGCAAACATGGAGGTGTTTTCCACTAGTGTATTCTTCTGTCTATGGACACTATCCTAAATGTGCCTGGTTACAATTTCAAACAGAACCCATTTCAAAGTTTTTTTTAATGTTTTTACACTATTTACATGTCCCAGGAACTTCCTGCCCCCAAAGGATGGGATGAGGAAGGAAACAATACGTTTATAAAACACTGACCCTGATCCAGAGGCTGGTAGTTATGCCTGAAGAACTTCTATGCTCCAGTCATTTCAGTGGGACCTCAGAGCGTCTCGCTCCTTTTCTATTTGGGCCAGTCGTCACACAGTCCACAAGGAAACCTTCTTTGATACTTGGAACTCTCATCCATTTCATGATGAGTCCCTGCTGGATTGCATCTAATTCCAGACCTCCTGGATCAGTTTTTTATCACACATGGAACCTAACGCTGGTCATCGGATGATGAAAGCATGTTGTTTAGCTTGCAATGAACTCAAACCACACTCTGAACAAGGAGACCGGCTCAGGATGAAGCTCCGTTCACTAGCCTGGAGGGGAAGCAGGCTCTCAAAATGAAAAATAATAATAAATGCCAGGCTCACATCTGAGTCAATGAAATCACAGGACATTTACTAGAGGGGAGCATACGGCCAGAAGTGTTTTAGGCACCAATTTTGTAACGTGGTTTGAGTGGTCTGACTGACTGACCACTTCTTCAATAAAGTGCTCTAGAAAAAGGTCCTGTGGCTATAAAGCCAAAATAACTCCTACAATGTCAGAGTAAGAGCTGAATCCAGAGGATAAACTGGGATGTGAAGCTCCCAGCTAAGCTTGTTCTATTCAACTCCTCCTCCTCCCAGGCGGCTAAACTAACAGGGAAGGAAGAGATCAGAACATGCAACCAGGTCCACTTTCTGTGCTGGCTTAGATACTTATTTTCTTTGCCTTTACCATCTTGGCTCCCTTGTTCCAAGAGTCTTCAGATGGCTTGGTGGACCTGAACTGCTTCTGCAGTCAGAATAAGTAGGAGTTCCTCCACATGATTTTGAACACTTTGGGCTATTTTAGAGGGGGGGGGAGGGAAACGTTTGCAAATTCATTCACTGTATAAAATACAGCACAGTTATATTTGGCTCCAGGGCACCCCTTGCAAACCACTTAAACCGGTATAAGTGGTCATAAAAATTATCAGCAACTGTATATATATAGCTCTCTCTTTAGATATAGGTATTTTTTTAAAAAATAAAGAAAGGGACATTTCTTTAAAAGTCTAAACCCTAGATGTATAAATAGCTTTTTTTTTTAGAGGGAAGTGATACGACCCAAGAAAGTCCTATTGGCTTCAAGAGATTACAGCAACATGGTGGCTGGTTTCTCCAGGAACTTCTTGAACTCGGAGAGCCACTGGGCTCCAACCGCCCCATCCACAACACGGTGGTCGCAGCTGAGCGTCACGGACATCACGTTAGCCACGTCGAACCTTGGGGGGGGGGGGAAATAATCCAAACGTTTAACTCTCTACAGACCAGTTGGTAGAAATAAAATGTGTCAGAGAAGACAAACAAGAAGTAGAACAACGGCAATGATTGAAAAGCCTTCGCAGAAATATTAAGCTAACCATATTTTGGGATTTCCCCCCCCCCCCCAAAAATCAAAATTCTCCTCTTAACGTGCACCGGGTTGAACCCCACCGAGGGCCCCTCGTTCTCTCAGCCAGTTTTATTCCACTTCTATCAATCCCACCATTGTCAAGTTCCTTGAATAGGGAGGTTTCGCTCCCATTTTGCTGCAGCTTCTTATACATCAAGGAAAACATATATATATAAAAATCAGCTAGGGCTCCAGTCCCACCTGTGCTCGCTCAGAGACACGTCAGATTTCGGCTAATCAATGAAAAGGTTGCTACTATTTCTGTTTTTAAAACTATTTACTATCTGGTTTTCAACCTGTGTTAGTTCAGGGGTGAGCAGAAAAGCAGACTACAATACACCACGCTTCGCTGGTCATTTGCAGTAGATCTGTGAGTGTTTCCAATTCCCAGTGGTTCTTAGTGTCAGCGCACTGGGAGCAAGAAAAAGGATCTTGTTCGCTCTAAGTTAGTTCGCTGAAACCAAGAAAACCCAGGAAGAACCAGTAACCTGGAACCAGTGGAGAGATGGTGCTTCCACGGTGCAGCAACATTTCTGAGCTTTAGTTCAGAAAGCAGGACGCTTTGCAACAGCAGCACCCTCTCCAGCTGACTTTGGTTGGGGGAATGTGCGCTCAAAGCCGCTTCACAGAAACCAGACCGCCACAATCCCTGCCTGCAAATTCTGCAACCATGAGCTCTGTCTACCTTTTCCTTAGTTGGTCCTACATTCTAGCATCAACACCTGAAAACAATTTTCTGAAAGTTTTGAAGGAGAAGGAAAGTTCTTAAGTGTTAAGATAAATTGTGAGTTAACGAACTAGTTCTACGATTTAGTATCTTCAGCGTTTCCTCCTCCTTCAAAAAATGTACGATTCCTTTTTCAATAACACACCAGCTCGTTTCTTGAGACATCTCTTAAAGAAGGTACGTTGGAAAAAAGAAAAAAAAACACAACCTACCCCTTTTCATTATCCGCTGGGACGAGTCTTTTCTCTGAAGAACCAACTGCCAAAATACAAGCCTGCGGTGGATTGATTATCGCAGAGAAATTCTTGATGCCATACATTCCTAAATTTGAGACTGTAAAAGTTCCTCCCTGTGAAGAAACATACATTAACAGATGAGTGAAGAGGAGAAGAAAAGGGTCTCTCTAAAGCTCTCTTCCTCAGCCAATCATTACCACCAGAAAATCTCTCTGCCAATCTAGAGTACACCTGAGATTGCTTTTGTCCCCATGTTCCTCACCTGAAATTCATGAGGCTGTAGCTTGCCTTCCCGGGCTTTGGTTGCTAACGTCACCACATCTTGATTGATAGAAGCCAATCCCTTTATGTGCGCATTAAATACAATCGGGGTTATAAGCCCAGCTGGGGTACTGACGGCAACACTTACATCAACTACGTGGTTTCTGGAAGACAGAAGGAAGTTGGAAATGAAAACCAAGCATGATCTGAAAGAACGTCCCTCTTTAAACTTAAGAAGGAAAAGCACTCTAGTCTTGTCCATCCTAACATCCCCCTCTAGGCTGCAAACAAACAAACAAACAAAAGCTAAAAGACAGTAACCTCTAGTGCCCTCTGCTACTCTAACTCAGTTTTTGCCACTGATGTGGGCATTCATTACAAATTGACTGGCCATCTTAAAACTCTATACTTACTGCCTAATTACTGAGTCTAACCAAGAGGAATTTGCTTCAGGCACCTTCAGACAAGCCAGAGCCGAAGCCTTGATAATGAAGTCGTTGACAGAAAGCTTTGTGTTCTGTGGCATCTCCTGCAAAGGCAAGATCAAGAACAGGTCAGACGGCGAAAGGCCGTCACGCTGCTCAGGTCATGCAATCAATCGGTCTCCCTGCTTCTTTCTAGAGAGTCCAAACTGAACAGTAATAAAGCCAACCTGCCGGAAGGAGATTTCCAGGCCAACAGAGTAAGAAGGCTTCGTTCCAAGAATCTCGGGCGCCTCCAAACCCTTTGTCTCATTTAAATTGTTCCTGGTTGTTTTTAAAGCGGCTCCTCCGACTGTGCCCTGCCCTGAGAGATGTGGGCCAGAAATATTTTAAGTCCTTTTCATTTCTTCCCAGTGCGTTAGATCCCCGAGGTGAATGATACCCATCACTCGGCATAGAATTAATTCTCACTATCTTTCCTATATAGCTTCCCATTTCAAATTACAATTCACTAATTCTGGTTGGGAATACCAGGCTGTAGCGAATTTGATGGACAGAGTCAAGTTTCCACACAGCTGGAATATCCACGGTGGAGAACTGCAGTATTTAAGAGATTTAGGCTTCCAGTTTAAAGGGAAACTGAAAAGGGCACGATAAAGAAGCCCATGGGCCACCCCCTCCGACAACCAGCTGACCGTCATGTTTTCCTCCTGACCATCCGGTGCTGCTGCAAAATTCACACCGCACCTTACCTGGTTCAGTTCTTTTCTTAGCACCAGTATTTGTCCCATGTCTACATCTACTGACAGATAGTAGTGAGGTATCGTTTGCTTAGACTGCATCAAACGCTGGGCAATCACCTGCGGCCAAGAAGAGTAGAACAAGGTGTCACGACTCGGTAGGCGCTGCCCAGAGAGTGTCCGACTGAAGTGGAAGGGACACGATGCAGCCACGTTTCAAAAATGCACCATCTGTTTCAGGAGCGTCTCCTGCCCTCTGCACCCACCGGGTGGTCAACCAACCTTCAAGAGTTCTCAGGGGTTCTTTAAAGAGGCCAGGGCAACGGTTTACCTTGCGAATATTGCTGATTGGAATATCGGTGAAGACTCCGGTTGGAGGTGTTGGCGCAGCGGCCACTGCTGGCGCAGCCCCTGGAGCTGGTTCTGCCACTCGGGCCTGTGGGCAGAAAATGGCTTTAGTCACACGGATTATACGAGGGCACGCCAAGTAGAGCAGGGCAAGGTGGAGGGCAGAGGTGCTTTAAGTGCTGCTATTGCCATATTTTAAAATAATAATAATAATAAACCCTTCTAAGATTGAGAAGCCTTCTTAATGTCTTGTTTCTTTCATTGATAAAGCACTCTTTCCAATATCTACACCTTTTCCGACTTACAAACCATTCATGTGCCTGAAGGCAAGGATTTCATCAGATGATGTGAAAAAGCGAGAGGAGCTACAGAGGGAAGCAAACTATTAAGAACTGGGCACCAGGAGAAAGAGAAAACAAAAGGGCAGCCTAAAAAGGCACAGGGAGAGTGGCTGTGAATATGTCAAAGCCTTGCTACAGTCAGAAAATCAGATGAACCTCTATATTTGTGCCACTTTCCCAGTGAAGCATCACCAACACGGTGCTAGTTTGGCACAGGAGATGAAGTGGACTCTAGACTTTAAAACTGGAAGCGCTAATACGGACTCCTGCCTCCCCCTTGACCAGCTGGATTACTGACAAAGGGTGGCAGGGCATTTTAAAACACGTTCACTCATCCAATCCCACATACGCAAGAGTAAAGCCGGAGCACCAAAGTCAGAGATCCTGCTGGGCCATTAGCCGACTCACCGGGGCAACCTTTGAGGGCACGAACGAGTCAATGTCTTTCTTTGTGATCCGTCCGTCCGGTCCGGTCCCTGAACGAGACATACAAAAGGAAGCAGGCTTCGTGGACCAGCCAGCCCAGGGCATCAGGGGTGGGGTGATGGAATGCTGCCTGGAGAGGCTCACTCACCTTTCACCTGCGAAAGATCAATGCCTTTCTCTGCTGCCAGCTTCTTTGCTAAGGGGCTGGCCACTACCCTTCCTTTATGTGGAGGAGGCTGGGCCGAAGGAGCGGCTGCAGGCTGGGGCGGAGAAGGAGCGGCTGCCACTTGCATCTTGAAGGAAAAGAGACACCAGAGTGGTTCGCTAGACACTGGCTCGTGGGTGCATCTGAAAACTCCCCAGTGGTCCTGCCCTCACCTGCGCCTGACTCTGCTTCCCAGATGGACAAGCCCTGCACGAGGAACACCCCTCCAGCCCAACAGATGCCACAGCACCGTGGAATCGTGTCAGGACCTCCTGGGCCCAGGAATGAAAGATCTCAATGGGAGGGAGAAGGATGATGGTCTGGCACAGAGCCCAGAACACCCCCAGAAAGCAAGCAGAGCAGCCCGGGCAAGTTTTTTAGAAGTTTCCTAAGAAAAGGACTGAGGTGGCGACAGGATCAGTCTTCTCCCCTCTAAACTGGCCTCTCCGGTTACTCAGAAGGGACAGGGAGAGACGACTTTACCTCCTCTTGGATGAGGACTGGCTGAAGGAGGCCATTTCCAACGGAAAAGGCCTCTTCTGCAGCCTAAACAAGCCAGGTTGACCTGTGCTGATGTTGCTCAAGAGAAGGCTCCCAACGCTTCCACCCACCCTGACTGTGGGGGGCACCCCCTCCGGGAGTTCCACGTACAGGACTCAGTGGGGCTGGCGGAGGCTTGATCTCTGCCACTCCGGCATCTCGGTAGTCTGCAAATGCTGGAATGTCCGACTCTTTCTCCACAATAATGCAAAGCGGTGTTCCTAAAGGCACGTCTCTCGTGCCTTCCGGCACCAGGATTTTGGCCAAATAACCTTCTTCTTGCACTTCAAACCCTTAAGAGGAAAGGGAGGAAAAGAGAGAAACCATTTGGTGGCAAAAGAACTACAGGGACCCATCCTGCAGACACCAAAATTTCATTCTGAAGACACACGAACGCTCACTACGTCAACTATGGCTACAATGACTGAATCTGAAAGTTTTGGAAATGCTAGGAAGGGAAGAGAGCCTCGCGTAGCAAGGGGTCATGCCGGGAGCAAGTTTTGCAGGAAGATCCGCCACTTAACTTTGCCGGGAGACAAGAGGGCGTTCTGCAAGGTCTCTGCTCCCGCAAGCGTCACCCAAGACTCAGTGAAAGAAGAATGTGGATCGTGCCCACCTCGCATTCGCTTCACGGAATGCAAAAATTCCTGGGCCTTTTTTCTCAGCCAGGGTTGAGAAATGGCTCACCTATCGTAGCTTTGTCAGTCTCAATTTCTGCCAGCAAGTCTCCCTCGCTCAGCTTTTCACCGACCTTCTTTTCCCATCTCTGAACGGTGCCCATGGTCATCGTCGGCGAGAGGGCAGGGAGGGCAATCTAGGGAAGGGAAGCAACCCACCAGCCCTTGTTATTCCTTCTCCACAGGGACCTCTTCCCTGAACCAAAAACGACAAGGCCAACCCAGGAGGAAAGGCCGGCGGTTCCGCTACAGCCTCGACCTGTTTTCCCTACAAAAAGCTTGAATTTAAAGAAGAACTTTACAGGCAAACTGCATTATGGCCACAATTCCTTCTCCTCCTCCATCCTCTCTGTGAGAGAACAGGCAGAAGATCTTCCCAACATGAATGGTATCCCAGAGACCGTTTCAGTCTTTTTTCAGTAGAGGTAAAGACCGGAGTGTGTTCTCTTGGCAGGAGGGAAAAATCAGTCAACAGGAGTCCCAAATTGCCCTCAACCACCCTTGCTGCTGAGTCAAGAAAACACATTTTTTCTGCTCGTTTCCAGAGCCCTTCAAAGCCAGTCAGACCCTTGTATTCCTGCTGCCAGAACAACGTGGGGCTCACGGCTTGTTTAGCCTGCACCCCAAAAATGAAATGTAAAGGCAAAGATTTTTTTTAAAAAAAGAGGGCGCTCTGAAGGGCACAAATACTAAAAGAGAACGAGAGCAAAGGCAAGAAAATATTAGGGCCTACCATACCTGCATATGGGGAGGGTAGGAGCTACCTGGGGCCTGAGCGGAGGGCGGAGCGGCGGGTGCCGGAGGTGGTGGCGACGGCGGCGGAGGAGGCCCTGAGGCTGGCGGGGGACTTGCTGCGACATCCAACGTGTAATCCTTAAAGGCATCCACAAGCTCAGGCCTAGGAGAAGTCAGGAAGGCGCTGTGAGCCAATACAGAGATCTAGACCCCCCCCCACCTGCTCACGTCTGTAAACAGGAACGCAGAAGAGTAGCGACCACCCCTCTGACGGGGGCTGTTACTACAAGTGAGGAGGACACGATAAGGAGCCTTGAAAAAGGAGAAACGACACGAGGGGCCACCCCCGTAACCGCTTTAGCGCAATGGGAGAGGGTAAGGTCACTGTTCCTCTGCTCATGTACAGAGCGGTTCTTTCAGGCCAAGTAAGAGCCGTCTCCCTACAGCTCAGGGGACTGCAGAAAATGCTTCCAGGACATTTTGTTTCACAGCTTCTCTCACAAGGCTGGGGGGGGGGGGGCAGCGCACAAGGCCATCCCACAGCCCTACTCACCTGTCCACAGTGATGCATATTATGGCTCCTATAGGAACATCCCGTGTTCCTTCTGGCACCAGGATCTTGGCCAAGTAACATTCTTCGAGGCTCTCAAACCCCACCGTCGCTTTGTCCGTTTCCACCTTCACAGATGGACACACACAACAGCGTTGTTACAATACACTTGAGCTACACCCCATCAATTTCACATGACTGAGGAAGACAAGTTATGGCAGCAAGGAGGGGAAAAGGGTCTTCAACCACCGTCAGTCAGATGAAAGCATGAGGGGAGGAAGAAGGATTGCCTCTGGTTCAGAAGATTGCCAGGAGGTCAATTCTGTCAACTTGCTGAGGAACCGTTAATAGTAATAATAATGAGCCTTTTTCACAGGCCGGGCACCCTTTTTTCATAGGCATTTGGGCCACTGGAAAAATCCTTTCTCAACATCAGGTAACCAGCTATAAGTGCTACACCTTTTTTCACTGATGCATGTTTAAAATTAAGCAGAATGTAATTATACATTTTAAAATTTTTTTGTTTTACTGACAATCCTTTAAAAAAACCAAATAACAAGGTTATAACACAACGCTTATAGCCCAATTGCCCATACAATCACATACACAACCACAATTTATCACTGTAAGTGACACACTCCATTCCTATAGTCCATAATGCATGCATTCTAACAAGCTTAAAAAGATAAACTGTATGCATATTTAATTATTTTCCTATTAAAGCGACTAAAATCCTGTTGCCCATCAGAGGACATCACAATCAGAAGAGACCCTCTGAATCCGTGGGGATTTGGTGAGTCAATTCCTCCACAAGTTCTCCTGATTCAGAGGGTCTACTCTAGCAGTGACCTCCTAAGCAAAGCAACAGAATTTCAGCCATGGGGTGTTTACTATAATTTTTTAAGAAAATCTTACTGTGAGCCATCCCAAACGTCAGAGGAGAAAGAAAAGTAGGAAATAGAACAAATACATTAAAGGAACAAATGAAGGGCACCCTTCTACCGAAGTGCAGGAGATGTGATTTGGGACCATGTTCAGAGCACGCTTATGTTCCTGGTTGGCTCAAAATGCTGTTGAACAGCAGGCTGCACTACTTTCAAGATACCTCTGCAATGAGATCCCCTTCACGGATCTTCTCCCCTTCTTTCTTCTCCCAACGGGCGATCGTCCCCATCTGCATCGTCGGGGAGAGCGCAGGCAAAGGCACCTACGAAAGAGGGCCACCTCAGTAGAGTGAGGGGGGGGCCGAAACCCCTGCTTTGGGTCTCCCCATTTTTCACACCAACCAATATCACAACCCGTGTCGGTTTACACTGCAAAACTGCCTCGGATGCCCGCCTTGGCTAAGAAACCCAGAATTTTTAAAATTCCCCACCAAATAATTACTCTGTCCACACAGAAGGGAGACGATAAATGGGACATCAGGACGTGACCAAAGAAAACCCGAACAGGGGCTCTTGGGGGTGCTTTGGGCCGCCTCGAAGCCCTTGGCTTGGGGTGCGAAGCCCCAAAGCGTGCAAAGCCAAGCCGGCAGGGCGGCAGAGAAAAGGAAGGAAGACCCCCCTCCCAGAATGGAAAGAAAGTGGGCTGCCCCACGAGGGAGGGGAGGGGAGGGGAGGGAGGAGCAGCCTGCCCTCTGCCCTTTGGCAGGCTTACTTAAAACACAGGCTTCAGAGGGTTCCTGTCAAGAGGGAATAAAGCCGGAATAGTTAAAGGATCTGCTCGAAAGCACAGCCTTTTCAAGGCACCCGAAGGGAGAGGATTGGGGTGGGGGGCCAAGGTGACCACCAAGAGTCTGGACAGGGGCTCCTCTGTGGTGGCAGGCAGGCAGGCAGGCCCCCAAGCCCTCCGAGGGGCGGCAAAGGCCCTCCCCTCCCCTCCCCTCCCTTTGGCCCCCAAGCTCCGGAGCAGAAGACCCAGGGGGGGCTCTCGAGGGGGGGGCGAGGCGGGGGTGAGGGGAGGCCCTGGTTGCGCTTGCCAGCCCGAGGCTACCCTGGCACGGAGGGTCCGGATCCGGTTCCCCCCCCCGGGGGGGCAATGAGCTCCGAAGGCCAGGCTGGGCAGGCAAGAAAAGGGGCGGGAGCGGGGATCCCTCGGCCGGTTTCATGCGCTCCCCAAGTGGAGGCCGGGCCCTCGGGCACCCCTCCCCTCCTCCCCCCTCCGCTCACCTTCTGGTGGGGCGGGTGGTGGCTGCAATAGCGCCGGGCGGGGGCTTCCGGGGCGCCCCTCAGCCGCAAGGGGGGGAGCAGCAGCAACGGGGGCCCCCACGAGGAGGCGCAGGCCGTGGCGACGCCTGAGGCCAGGCCGCCCCCGACCCAGGCGGGGCCCCCTCGGGGGAGAGGCGGCGGCGGCGGCAACAACAGCCCCTGCCCCCCCGCCGCGCTCGCCCCCGCCCGCGGGACCGCGCCCCGCCGCAACAGCACCCGCCGCGCCGCCACCCGCCACATGATGATGATGAGGAGGAGGAGGCCGCCCCCACCGCTCGCTCGCCCGCCCGCCCTTCCTTCCGGCGCCGCGGGAGCGAATGACCTCCCTCCGCCTCCTTTCCAGAGCGGGCAGTGGCCGACGCGCGCGCGACGCTGTCGCAAAAGGCGCCGACAAGCACGGTGGGAGGAGGGGGCGGGGTTTGCCGCCGCCACCGTGGTGTCCTGAAGGGAACCCTCCCGGAGACGGGGCGGCCTACTGCGCCTGCGCGCGCCCGGTCGCTCCTCAGCGCGTCCTGGCGAGGCGCGGACGGTCTCGCCTTGTACCGCGTTGGGAACGCCTGGAGCCAGGCTGCCTAAATCCTCCTCCTCCTTTATTATTATTATTATTATTATTATTATTATTATTATTATTATTATTATTATTATTATTATTATTATTATTATTATTATTATTATTATTATTAATTATTTATTATTATTATTATTATTATTATTAAAATACCTGGCAGAGTCCATCGAAACATTGACTGGTCTTCTATAACAGATACAAATTCCAACCAGAAACCTTAGAATCCGTTAAAATATGGGCCTGGCTGAAGTTTTCAGAGGTTTTATTGACGTGCTGGTATTAATTACGAACGTGGGTTCTTCAAAGGAGCCTTGCAGCCATTCCAAAATAAACCACTTTTAGAGGTTCTTATGAGACATTTCCTGCAGGCGAGCCAGCCTGTGCCCGTGCAGTCTGCCAAGCACAGTTTTGCATGGGACTGAAGATGATGACTCTCACTTGGGGCCCCAAGAGGGCCAAAACAAGGTCCATAAACCCATCCAGATGCTAAGATCTGCAAGACGAGGGCATCACCACCCCACCCGGCCTTTGGAGATCTTTCTCAGCTGCCAAGTCTTCTGCCGTTGCCCCCCACACACACACACCCCAGATGACAGAGGAGGGACCTTCCCTCTCACTGCTTTTAGGAAGAGTGGGAAGATGGACCTCTTCAGACCCGCCTTTTAAACAGTCGTGGTGCCTGCTGTGATGAATGTGGGGAGGCCAGTCCCGTTTTGTTTCGCCGTTTGCAGTGGGAAGGACGGACGGAAAGCATGAAGCGAGATGATGAATTTGTATGCAGATCTAAACAAAAGGGGGTTGAATCTGTGCAGCCATCAGTGGCCAAATTTGGGATTGGTTGCCAGCCCGTTATCCTGGAAGCTCGTCAGGATGTGCTTTATGGGGTGGACTGAAATACTGGACCACAGGAACCAGATGCACTTGCTGTTTGGGGCAGCAGCTCCGAAAGTGTGGCCTCATCCGTTTCAGGAGCTTATATGTTTAAGAAAATACCTGGTGCTGAGAGTGAAGCATCCATTTGGAACAGGGCAGTGGTTCCTAACCTTGGGTAACCCAGGTGTTCTTGGACTGCAACTCCCAGAAATCCTGGGCAGCACAACCGATGGTGAAAAGGCTTCTGGGAGTTGTAGTGCAAGAACACCTGGGAAACCCAAGATTGGGAACCGCTAGGTTCAGGATATAAGCCCCACCACATTCTCTTCTTCAAAAGCCAGCAACCAATGCCCCCATAGATCATGTACATTATCTGTTCCTTCAGGCCACCTCTGAGAAAGCAGCGAGCAACTCCTTCATTTAAAAAGATATCCCTGAACAGGCTTTCTTCTCGTAGGCCACTGCAGATGAAGGCAGCAGGCGACCAGCACAGAGGTATCTGGAGAGGAACGGCACCCTCACTCTGCCTAGCCCCCTTCCAGCACTCGCATTCGGATAGAAGCAGCCTTCTTGTCTGCAGCCCCCCCCCCACTCTCACCCTGGATCCACGCCGCGTCCCTGTTGCATCCGGAGTGGTTGGTGAAAGGTCTTCCTGAAGCACAAAACCCACAGGTCTGTTGGCACACAGGGAACAACTCCGTGGACCCCAGAGGACCTCCCTCCACTTCACACCCCGGAAAAAGGAAACCAGACTTTGCTTTCAACCTGTTTTTATTGCAAGTTCGATTCTGTTAACGTCTTGGTCCACAAATCCACCTGTTGCAGCGCACAAACAAGCTTCAGGGTCTGTCTTGGCCGGTGGGCAGTTGAGACTTGAGTGCCCAATCCTCATTCAAACATTACTGATGACTAACTTTGGCATCCGATGCAAAATCAAGTCCTTTTTTTATACATTGTTTGCATGGCTCCTGTTGCAAGAATCCAGAGAGGAATTTCAACAGGAAGCAGAACGTTTTCTAAGGTGAAGACATTTAAAAGCTGATTTAACACTCTTTTAATACAGTCAGCTTCTCGGTTCTGTAAATAACTAGCATTCTTTCAGGCCTAATTTTTGACTGTCTGTCCCTTGGACCTACAATGAAGAAGGCAGATAAACCTGGGGTGTAAACCTCAAGCTCCCAGTTCAAGATACCACGGAGGCTATGGTTTTCCTTAACCAATCTCGCCCCTATAGCTTAACTACATTGCTGGAAAAACGTTATTAAGAGCCATCTAGATCCTTTCTTAGGGGTTCTCCCTTTTCTTGGGAGAGAAAAGGACACCTAAGTCATCTTTAAGACAGCGGTGTAGATCCGTCTTTGGTGTCACGGCTGGAACACAGCCAAACCAAAGGTGTTGAATAGACCTTATAATGCCGGGGAGGGTACAATGGTGAAATGCCTCTACCTTCAGCCTTAACGCTGAAATGACATGGATGGAAGTCCGACGCACTCTTAGGATGGCTGAAGCCCTCAGAGGCCACGGGGATTTAAATGGCCTAATAGTATGCAGGATTGCAACCAGGCAGTTTCTAAGCCTTTCCTGAGATGTCCCCATCCTCCACCCGCACGAGTCTTCAGCAAACGTTCTGTCTCCAGTTCCCACCGCTACAGTTCACTAAGCCGTGACTCAGTACAACAGGGGAAAAACTACTCCGTTTAAATGAAATTGAAAGCAGGTGCAAGCTCAACCTTAAAGTACACAATTTGCTGAAATAAACTGGTTGGCTCTCTCCTTTTTTTAATAGTAAAAATAACTCCATGCTGTTTTTTTTTCTCTTTTTTCTTTTTTGCAATCTATGAACATTCATGCAACAGAGAAGCCAGTAATTCCACAAGAGGAAGAAAGCTGTTTCTCTAAGAGCGGAAACCCTGTTTTTCCCATTAGGAATAAGCTCTCTCCTCTAAAAGCCAACTTTTGTAGCTGTTGTTTAAAAGGACAACAAAACCCGCACTCTGAATATCAACAGCAGCTGCAGATCCTAACAAGTGGAGAGGGTCCGAAAAGCATGGCTGCCCTTTCTGTACACTGAAGGTGTGGCAAGATGAGCAGCACATAAATGCCTATACAAGAAATAGCTGGCAAAATAGAAACCTGTTGTGTCTTTGTTGTAAAATAAAGCTAGTTACGGAAGCAATGAGGGGAGGCGTTCACAGGATGCTTTGCACAAAATGCATGAGCCTCCTCTAGAAAAATGGCTAAAATGTGGTCGTGTGCGTGCAGAAATATACAGGGGGGGAGCACTTGCACAGATATAAAAATATACATTGTCCTTAAACGACAACAACAACAATGTAAATGGATACAAAATAATTCCAAAAAACAGGAACAAGTTTACAAAAAGGGATATGTTTAACTCTATAAAATGATTAAAAGTCGACTCCTCCTTCAAACTTTCAGCCCGGCACAGAAAGGACGCAGGCTGACACACAGATGCGCATTCAGGGTGCCGGTGCATGCATCCACGCCATGCAGGTCTGGTTTCGTAAGCCGTGCAAGGACAGGAGGGGAGACGCGGGGAAACAAGTTCTCCTGGGAGGCGGAGAGCTGCAGGGGTAACAGCAGTCTCCTGATTTTACAAAATACCACCGGCTTTTCAGGGCTGTGATGCCGAGAGGGCTCTGGGAAGAGATGCTCCTGGCACTCCCGGCTTAGTGGCTGAAAACACAGGAGGACGAGATCCAAGAAAAAGGAGCACAGCGGTATGAAGCCGGGTGCTCCCTTCCAGCAGCAGCAGCAGCTATGGGGATACCGATGGTTGGAAGACCACAGGAGACTGGCTGGACTTGGGGAGAATTGGGATGATGAGTTAAGTCCCTGCCACTGTGAGACACTGCTCACCTCCCTGCCCAAACCAGTGACAGGCAACTGGTCACTGGTGTGGGGAGAAAGAGTGTGAGTATGTGGGCAAGAAAGAGTGTTCACCCCTGCATCAGCCTGGCTCCAAGCACAATGGACTGGCCACCCCTTCACCATCAGCTGAAGCCACCCGTCGTACATGCCACTGCCAAAGCTTTCGCCAGGGGGTGAAACGACAGATGATGTCTGAGGCTGACAAGCCTTACCAGCCATTCCCTATCACCAGAGCTTGAAAACATTACTTTTGGAGAACTACACCTCCCAGAATCCCATGGGACCATAAATAAGGAAATCAACATTAAGCAGAGCAGGGGTGGGGTGGGGACCCAGCTGCCAACATCGATAGTTGCATGCGTGACCTTAAAACCAGAAGGAGGAAATGGCAAACCCTCTGATATGATGGCCCCTTTCCTTTTGCACACTCTTTCACAGCTGAAACCTCGTGATGAGACCCACGTGAAACTGTATGCAGTGAATGGCTCAGCATACATCCCACTGCCAAGCCACCACCCTCAAATAAGTGCCGGGGGACTCGGCTTTGCACACCTCTCAGCACAAGCTTGCCAGAAGAAAACTCAGCTAATGGTGCAAATCCAACATGGGCCACGGGAGAACGCAGAGAAACGGCTGCTCTGACGGTACCAGCCGGTTTCCTTCCATTGTCTGCAGCTCTTTTGAAGACTTCCAAGAGGGAGAGACACAAGGATCAGATGCTCTTTTGCCATCCGATCCCTTGAGAAGCAGGGGTCAGCCCCCGATGGGGACCTTCCCGTGATCTTCTTTGCCCAACCTAAAGGAAAAGGGGAGCAAAGAGGCTGAAGGAAGGGCCTGTAGCTCTTTTCACCAACACCCAAAACGAAGCAGGAAAGCAAACAGCAGCAAAAGCAGAAGCAACGGCGCCGCCCCTCCTAACACTGGATCTGGAACACTGTCCAACTTGTTTCTCTTTTGTCTGGAAAGCTCCAGTTCGGTTCCTCAAGCGGATAGACGTGAGGGAGCTTTAATACAGGAAGGCATGTTGGGCACAGAGTCATCTGGAGGGATGAGCTGGTGAGGGATTCCAACAGGGAGAAAGTAGGTCTAACGGCATGGCCTGCTGGCCTGCCTCTCCGGAGGCCACCGTTGGTCGTTTTCAACCTACGCGCCAGGTTCTCTGTAATACTGTTTGCCACCCGGTGAGGTTCTTTGGAGAAAGGACATCCGTGGCAACGAGGACCAAGAAGGACTGTTAAGGCCGACACGGATTGAATCAAGAGCTTCTGAACACAACGTTTTGGCCGTGGACCTCAGTTCCACACATCCCCGTACGTGGCAAAACATTATACCCGTTATTTAGTAGGAAAGTCCATTCTTTTCATTTGGCAGTGATGAGTTGGATGCGTCTCAGGTCACACACTTTTTGGTCCTATCTGGCAAGTCCAGTGGAATGTCATGGAGAGGAGCGTTTCAAGGGTCCTGCTAGTTCTCCCCATGGTCCTCTTCCACCCAAGCCACAATCTTCCCCTCCCACCCAGGAATGATGTCGTCGTCGTGGAAAACCTAAGAGAGAGAGAGAGAGAGAGAGAGAGAGGGTCCGTTCAGCAAAGCAGAGCTCTACCCAAAGGTTATGGGCAAGTAGCCCAAGGCCACCGGTTCTGACCAAATGGCCAATTGCCACAGCTTATCGGCAAAGAAAGAGGTGTCTATGTGTCGGGAACCCTCAGCACAGCATTTATCAAGAAGATCATAGATTCTGCAGACAGATCTACTGCCAGTTTGTTTCCTATGAGAAAGATCTGAGAGCATGTCACAAGGATGTGGCATTGGAAGTTATATAAATAAAAAGAATAAAGGATGCACAAAGGAAAAGAGGAATGAGAAAGCAAGGAAGTCCTATCTTAACCAGGATCAGCCAACCCCCCATTCCCACATCTTCCGGCTCGTCACTGGCGTCTCTCTGAAGATGCTCGCTCCCGCTGAACCTCCACTGCTCACTTCTTCTCCCTCCCTGCTTCCTCCATGGTGAGTGGGATGGAGACGGTCTCCCTCAAGAACCAGGGATGAAGTGGGATACAGAGCAAAGCTGAAAGCAAACACTAACTAGGTACCTCCTCCTTGACCGTGCCAAATTCTGGATCCAGGGCTTTGAAATGGTACCGGTGTGTTCCTTCCCGATCAATCGCCGCTTTAAAATCCCTCAGAGTCACCTCACCTAACCTGCAGGCACAGGAGAAGTAGCAAAAAAAAAGCATGGGGTTCCGCGGCCAACTCTGCCCTAGGGAATCAGAACCAGAACATCCCCACCCAGGGGTGTACAGTATATTATTCTCAGGACGAAGGCAACTCACCTCTTTGGTATGTTGACCATGAAGGGGGTGAGGGAGCGGTCGGTGAAGTAGAGCACTTTGGTGCAGGCACTGCTGCTCATCGTGGGGGTACTGTGAGAATGAGGCAGCTCTAGAAAAGGAAGACCGGCAGATCCCTTCAGCTAGGACGCGACGCGGGTGCAGCCTCCACAGCGACCCGTGAGCAGGTAACTTAAGGAGGCCTCGGTTTGTCCCCCACGCCCATGTAGGAATGATTGTTCTTGGCCAAGCGCTCCTGAGGATGCAGGACCACCCCTGGGCCACCACCACCCTCTCCTTCTCCCTTCCCCATCTCAGGGATCTGTGAAGGTTCAGGAGAGACGCCTCCAAGCTGGCCAAGGTCTGGAGGCTTCTAAAGGCACTGGCCTGAAACAGAAGAACCCCACGGAGCCTTGCTTTGCCCAGCTTCCCCCTCATCCACCCCAGTGAGACAGTTATGTCCAGGATCTGCCGCCAGCTAGTTGGCCTTCTGGGGTCAAGATGCAACCAAGGCCAACTTAGGAAAGAGGCTGCCTTCTGAACTTTGGCCGCCAGGGAGCAGGACCGGCTTGGAATCAGCCCCTTCGGAAAGGGACGGCAACTCTCCCTGGAAGAATGCAGTGCTTGCTCCACAACAGCAAAGCAGCAAATATTAATTACAGTGGTTAATTATTGATGTGGCGGTAATATCTGGCTCCCTTTATGCCCACAGCGGGGCCCAAGTGCGCTCCCGGAACTCAGCACTGTAGACGAGGGGAGGGCATGGGGCAGGGGGCATCTCCCAAGAGCAGGGCTCGGCCCCAACACCTGGGGGGGGGGCAAGCATTCCCAGCTGGCGCAGAGGGACTCCGGAACGACACTCACTGGAGTTGGAGGGCCAGGAGTCTCG
The DNA here is from genome assembly GCF_051106095.1 of Pogona vitticeps. NCBI lineage: Eukaryota > Metazoa > Chordata > Lepidosauria > Squamata > Agamidae > Pogona > Pogona vitticeps. Next base: position 27,433,558 of record NC_135790.1, on the reverse strand, counting down.
GTACTCGTTCGTGACGCGGCCAGCAGGCGACTTCCCTCGGACCTAAAGAGGGGAAAGCCCGATGAAGGAAAGGCAACAGATACTTTGCACGTGCTTTCTCTTTTCGTCATCATCTTAGAAGGGCACTGATGGAAGGGACCTTATAGATCATCTAGTCCAACCCCTATCACGGAGGCCCACTGGAGGAATCAAACTCGCTGAACTCTCCAACACTTTCTCCTCTGCAGTTACTTCCAAGATTCCAGAACTCAGACCCGGCACTGCAAGCGGGTTCTGAAGGTGAGCACGGCCTGCAAACAGGTTGTGCATCACACTCCAGGGGTGGCTGAGCTGGCCGCAAGGAAGGCCAAGCTGAAGGGTCCACGTGAACCACAAGGAGAGGCAACCACCGTGGCATTAGTGGGTGGAACAAACCTCCCAGAGACTCGGGGAGACTGCCGGGCTGGAGGCACAAATCAAGTTTGCTTGCTGAGTAATTGTGTACACACACACACACAAAGTAGTTCCAACAGAAAAGGTCAGCAGAGAGAAAAGGAGCAGATGGGTTGCACTGATTAAAAGGCCCAGGAGGAGAGTGTGCTGCTGACTGGAGACCAAGCGACCGTGGGCGGTTGCAAGGCCATCAAAAATCTGCTCGAAGACACCCCCGCCCCCAACAAGGATGATGGTGATGACTGATAATGGTCCATAGGGACCAAAAAGCCCTGTGGCTCTTGGCAGCCCGTGACCGCTTTCTAGGACTCGCACAGCAGTCTCCAGATTGTTCCTGACTCGCCCTTGGAGCTTCCTAGAGGCAGACGTTCCAAAGGGGGTAAAGGCCTCCGGGCAGAGGGCAAGCAGCCAACTGGGATCGGGGTTCATGGGCTCCAAGAGCAGGAGCCAGCTATGAAACCCCTCGCCTTGCACGCACCTCGCAAAACACAGTCCTGAGGCTACGAAGCCCCAGATCCACTCCCCACATTCACGATTGGTTAACCACAAGAACAGGAACAGGTCCTTGTGAGGACGCCGTGGCGGGGGAGGGGAGAGAAGCCACGTTGGCTGCCTCAAAGCCATGGGCTAGGTCACAGCCCGCGGAGATCAGCCCAGATCATGGGGCCCTCCGCCGCAGAGCCAAACTCTCCAGGTGAGTGGAAGGGGCTTCCACGGCCGCGGCAACCCTTCTGAGCCAACGGGCACGGGTGGCGGGGACGCCTCTTACCCTCCTCTCCTGCCTCTTCTGCATCTCCAGGCGGTGGAGCCTCTCCATCAAGCTGGAGAGGCCCTGCTCCAGGCTGTCGATGGTGTGATGCTGGGGGTCGTGGCCGCTGAAGCTGTTCCTCAAACTCCGCAGCGCCTCCCGCACCAGCTGCAGGTCGTTGGTCTGTGCCAGAGACGAAGGAAGCTCAGAGGGAGATGGTTGGCAGGGGGGAGGCTCCAGAGTGCTCTGCCCCATTCCTCCCCCCACCCCATCCAGATCCTCTCAGCAGAGGAGCTACCAAGCCACGAATGCCCCAAGGCGAAGCTCGGAAAAGTCTGGCTTTCAGACGACAACTCCCAGGATGCCACCACAATTCTGTCTGGGAGTCCCAAGTGTCCTCTCCCATCTCCTGGGAGGGGGCTCTCTCTCCCCAGGGACCAAGAAGTGGGGGCCTACCCCTCTGTGTGCTGTGGAAGTGGCTCCTTTTCCTGAGGTCTGGAGGAAGCCGTTGCTCTGACAGCCATGGTTGCTGTAGGCGATCACCTGCTTGGCAAGGCAGAAAAGACCAAGACACCTTAGTATTTGCGCTCAGGGGCCTCTTCTTCTTCTCCCCACACGCCCCCGCCCCTGCCGGCAAGCCTCAGGGGTGCGAGTCAAGAGGACCGGCGCTCTTCCCAGGCTGGGCAGGGCTGAGCCTCATCAGCGTCCGTATCTTCCAGGGGACGCAGGGCAGATGCAGCCGGGGCTCATTCGGAAGGCTGTCGACACGGCTAGCACCTCTGCAAGCGTGCTGCAGAAGTTGGCCCACCAGATCACCATGCAACCGCCTCTCTGAAACTCCCAGAAGAGTTTTATACTTTGGTAGAAGTGTCTCTCTCTCTCTCACACACACACACATACACAAACACACCAAGAGAACCTTCTAAAGAACAAGGTGGCCCATAAGCAGATTAGAAGTGCCTCCGGAAACTGGCCTGAAGTCCCAGGGGTGGGGGTGGGGGTGGAACCAGACAGCAAAACCTCCCTCCAACGGCTCAAGGACCCCATCTGTCTTTTGGGGTGCTGAGCTGGGAGGCAGCAGAGCCAGGAGGCTACTGAGCTCTGCCCCCCCGTCTCACGACCCTCTCGCCTCCTTCTCACGCGGAGGAGCTCAGAGGCAGGTGCTGGCCCACGTCAGCAAAAGTGGTCCCCGAAGGAGGAGCTCTCCTCCCATCATTCCCATTAAGCCCCGGGGCCCCAGCGACACCTCCGGGGGGGTGGGGTGGCTGAGGCTGTTCCCCCACCGCCCAAACTCTACGTGCCTCCTCCGCCTCCTTCTTCATCATACACTGAGCCAGGAGGGCTTCCTTGTGCTCGAGGTCTCGCTCCATCTCCGCCTGTGGAGAGGGAAAGAGGTGGGTCAGCAGGCCAAGGGGGTCAAGGAGCACGGGAGGGGAACGGGGTCTGGCGAGAAGGGAGCAGCGGGCCCGGCCGGGGGGGGGGGGAAGATACCTGCTGATAGCTGGCCTCCGAGAGCTGCTGCAGCATCTCCTCCATCTTGGCCTGCTGCTGGTGCAAGTGTCGGTCCTTCAAGCCCAGCTCCTTCTGCAACACAGTGGGAATTGGGGTCATCAGTAGGGGAAGAAGGCTTGCACTGGAGGGGAGCAAAGTTGGGGAGGGGGGCAGAGAAGGGTCATCAGGGATCTGCGGGGAACGTCGGGAGGGTCCCCAGCCAACCCACGGTCACGACCCAACCCGAGGGCAAAGGGAGACAAAAAACTACGAAGGTACGAGAGAAGAACATCCAACGTTGCTGTACCTCTTCACTGCAACCCTCTCCCTAACACCGGAGAGGAATCATCTTCTCTAGCCGCCGCCGACCCCCTCACCCCCCCTGCACCACCTACCCTAATGTTGCTGGCCTTTTAGACTATAAGGATGCCACTAAAACGACAACTTCCAGATTCTTGCCCCCACGCCCCGTTTGCGGCATGCATGCATGTTGCCATCTGGCTGGGCATTCAAGTCTTTGGCTTTTTTTATTCCTAGTGCTAGTAATATTTTCTTGCTGGGTCTTAACATTCCAAATATTTTGACAATCTGATTTCTTCCTGTTGATTCTGTTTCCTTCTTGACTCGCTTTTATTGGTTTTGCTGATTCTGCTGACTTTGTAAAATTGACTTGGTTGGGGTTTGTTTGTTTTTTTAATAGCTTCAGACACTCCTGAAGGATAAAACCTTTTAAATAAAGGAAAACTCCTTTACCTTGTATTCAGCCAAGAGTCGATTCTTCTCTTCCACCTTCCTCTGTAGATCCACCTGTGCAAGGAAGGTTTGGGTAGTTAAGTGAAATGCAGAGCATGTCTTCCTAGATTCCTGCACCCCTGAACTAAGGACCCAAACGGCCCCCAGGCTCTGGGCACCCCCGCTCACATTTTGGCTGTGCAGGTCCTCCTTGTCCACGTTCGCCCTCAGCAGCTCCTGCTTGATCTGGAGAATCAGCGCATCCTGCTGGACCAGCCGTTGCTGCAAAGCATCCTGGGGGAAAGAGGCACATCATCACCTTCCTTCTTTATGGGTAAAGAGAAATCTTCCCAAACTGGCATACAAGAAAAAGGTCAAGACCAAAGAAACAGGCGGAGATTTTTAACATCAGAGAAATCAGGTCTGAAGGCTACTAGCTGAAAAAGGAACAGGGTATAAAAATAAATCAACAGTCTCGTTCCTATCACTGTATCATTTTAATTGGGTCTGCGACGGCATAATGAAGAAATAAAATAAAATACACAGAACATGAAATCATAATGAGATCCATCTGCAAATGGAAATGGTGAAGTCTCTCCAGCATGTGGGTTCGCTATTTTCATTCAGTTTATGAGAAATGCAGGGAATCAAAGGCAGTTTGAGAAGCACACGTAAGTGCTTCAAAACCAACATATAAGCCAACGCCGTCGGCTGGATGAACCACGGTGGGGCTCCTTTCCCGAGCCCACTAAACGGCCACAAGGCTCCACCACGTCCTACCTGGAAGGTATTCTTTTCTCACCTTGACTCCCTGCAGGCTCTGTGCTTCCAGTCTGTGTCTCTGCAGCTCCTTCTGCAAATGCAATCAAGTCAGGTTACAATGACATCTCAGCCTCGCCATCTTAACATCCTCTCTCTCTCTCTCTCTCTCTCTCTCTCTCTCTCTCCCGTCCTCTTCCTGCAGTTTATCTTAACTCCTCCTTATGAGTTAGAGAATTCTTGAATTCTCATGCCTAAACGCCAGATACCTTTATTTTTGAGCCTGCTTCAATAAGTCTGAAGGAACCAATAGTTAAGAAAGTAAGGCGTTAATTAATACCCAGCCCTGGGCACCTCCTGCTCCCTTAAGCAGTTGGCGTTAAGCGGCATCAGCCAACGAGAGAACCATCATTCCCCTACCTCCCACCCGCCCCGAACCGCCCTTTCTGCCTGGCGCTGAGGCGTCAGCTTCCAGCCAGAGTTCTGGGCTCACAGCCAACTTCTGCACAGGCCCCAGAAGAGGTAGACAGCCATGACAGAACCGAAGGTTTTTCCTCTCCTCCCCCTCCTGTCCTGGAGTGGCTTTTATCTCGCCACTGAGAGTGTGTTCAGACATGATTAGAAATCTTAAACCATTGCCCTGGTTAGCTCTCCAAATAGACTGCAACTTTCCAGGATGATCAGACTTCAAGGCTACCTTGAGCAACCTACACAACAGAGTTGGGCTTACTTTACTCTGCTGTTGAGCAAGGATTCTGCGGGCTTTCTTTCCCCTCCTTTCCTTTTCATAAAAATCTGAGTAGAAACAACCATAGGAGGCAACCCAGGACAATTAGAAATGTCTCGCCCTCAATGAGAAAGTCTGAAAAATCAGCCGTTTGCAAAGAGCTCTTCTCGCGTGACCCTTTGTGCTGTGGTTTTGAATGCCCTTTAACAGGTCTGGATCACACCATCCAGACCCGGTCCCTGCCAGCTTGAGCAGGTTCAGAACCAGCCTGGGTCCGATGGATTGGTGCCACTGTCTTCCCATCCCCAGTGGGTGGCACAGAGATCCAGGAGATAAAATCTCCTTGCCTCGCTCTTGCTCCTTGCTGTTCACTATAGCTGTGATCCACGTGAAAAGAGGAAGGGTGTTCAGGGTAGCTCTCTTCAGAACACCAGTGAGGTGGTCTGGGCTTGGGGGATGGAGACTCCAAGCACTACAGGCCCTTCAGAACCGCCCCCGGAAGTGTGCCAAAAAGGTCATTTGAATTACAGAAACCCTTGTTTCCGCCACGTAATAAGCTAAAATAATTGTGCTGAGATCCGAGGGTCCCCACAATGCTGGCATGGTCCCCCTGCACTATGCCCTGAAAAAAGCTATTTTTATTTCCATTTATTTATTTATTTATTTATTTATTTATTTATTTATTTGATTTATACCCCTCCTATCTGGATTACCAGACCACTCTACGTGGCACTCCTTGATCGGGAGCAGGGGAATAACACTGTGGTGAGAGCCACAACATGCAACCAAGCCAAACGTTCTCTCTCCTTCCAATTCACTCCACCCATCCCTGATGCTGTTTGCTTGTCGACACTCATCGCCCGCCTTTAGACGACAGATCGAAAAAACAGCTGCCGACATTTTAAGAGCAGAATGTCAAGCTCAGCTCCCACCAGCTCCCACCACTACAAGGCATGGATTTGCTGCAGTCCGACTCTCTGTTGCCCTCCGGAGGTGCTGAAGGAAAACACCCATCAACACCTGTGGAAGACCCCAGTCGAGGAATTAAAGGCGGCCTTAAAGACTACCAGGACCCTTATTGCCTTGATTCCAAAGACCGTCGCCAAACAGCCATGACCCATAAGTCACTAGCCCAGGAAGCCAAAGAAGTGTCTCCCTTCCCGTCTAACCGCCTGCTTCTTACCTTTAGCTCCTGGTTCTCTTCCATGCTCTGGTCTAGTCGGCTTCGGATTATGATCTAAATGAAAAAGGCTGCGGTTATTGACCGGCCCCCCGCACAGAAGAAGCAGCGCGCACCAGAAGTCTCCGTCCGGATGTTCAGAAGAAGAAAAGCCCTTCTTCCCACTCACCAGCTGCTCTTCAGGGCAGGCGTCCTGTTCGGAGAGGACAAACAACCTCCCTTGCTCGTCCTCAGGGAGTGATCCGCGGAGCAGCAAGGCCTGGCAAAACCAGAAAAGGCAAAGGAGATGCCTCGTTAAGTGCCTCCATGGCAACACATCAGAAACGAAACCCGACCTGACCTGGAGGGGATCTGGCTGGAAGGAGCACTGTGCCCTGGGCTGACAATGGCATGAAGCTGGATTCTATCCTCGGAGAGCAAACCTCAAAGGGGGAGGGATGTGTCAGACAATGCCCTTTTGTTGGGGGGGGGGCTCAAGTCTGCAGACACAGGACAGAACAACGTAGACAAGAAGCTTAGGTCTCCCGGCAGATAACTATTTCAGATTGCAGAAGGGCTGGGAGGTTAGGAAATGACTTTTATACCTCTGATCTCTCAACTAGTTCTAGCTCCCCCCCCCCAGTCCAACTGACCTTCACATCTCCAGTCTCTTGAGAAACTGCAATGGCTGCTCATGGCACTAGCCAGCCAGCCCCTTAAGGCACGCCACTCCCGCCCTGGTGTATTGGTTTCCTGACAAAACAATCAGTCAGCATTCAGCAGCCTCCAAGACCGTCCATTCCCCATGACGGAGTTGGGCAGGGGACGTCGGCTTCCTTTTGAATTTCACAGATAAAGGGGATGATATAAATGAAAGCGATGCGGCCAGCTCTTGCGCCTTAAGATAGTGATTCCTATTCTGGAGTGGAGATTACTCTAAGAAATTTAGAAGCTGGCAGAAATTTAGACAGGGAAGCTGCCTAGAGAGGGAACAGGACTTCGTTTTGAAGAATGAATTTTCTCCGACCCAGACCACAAAGCAAAGGTTAGGAATCGCCCTGCTGGCATCACCTTCTCTTGTGCGTTTGTGTCACGCTGCCTGCCTGTCGGTGCTCTGGAACTGCAGAAAAGCTATTTTATACACGCGCAAGTGGCCGGCTGCAGGCTGGAGTGGGGGTGACCCCGGCAGAAAGCCAGGCCCATCTGGAACCCCTCTTGCCAAGGGCTGCCCAAGTGTGCCCAGCAGGACAGCTACTCAGGTGTGTGTGTGTGTGTGTGTGTGTCTTTGTCGGGGTTTCCCAACGGAGCCCCGCTAAGCCCTGGAACCTCAACCCGCCCCCATCAGATCTTGAGGCTTTAAAGGGGAAGACAGGCTATTCAAATTCAGTCTCCTGGGCAGTGCGATCACCCGCCTCCTTCCTCCTGTTGGGAGAGGGAAGAGCAGCCATGCCAGGCAGCTGCCCTCGGGCATACCAGCTGCCTCCCTTAGTTCCCAGAGCACAAAAGGAGAAGCAGAAGAAAGAAGGGGTGTCACCCGTCTCAGGGGAGGCACCGGGGCAACCAAATTTCACTAGTGCACCAAGCAAACCTTCCCTCCTTCTTAAAGCCCTCTGTCCCTCGGCTGGCCGTCTGTAGAGCGATGTGCTCAGCACAAGGCCAGCTTTGTTTATTCCAACATAAACTTTTGTGATGCAAAGCCAGTGCGGTTGCCCAAACAGACAAGCTGGGCTGTCCTGGAGAGTCACGACTCTTTTGCCAGGAGGGGGCAGAGGGCCTGGGCAACACAAGAGAGGGTGGAACAGGTAGCTGGGGTGAGAGAGCAGATGCAGGACATCTGATGAGCAAAATGCAACGCAGGCAGGATCACTGGAAGCAGCTGTCGACGGAGTCAGATCTTGGGCATCCATCGAGCCAGGCGCTGGCGAGCCTGGCTGGCAGCCACAGAGCCCTCCACAATTTCAGCTAGGATTCTTTCTCAGCCCTGTCTGGAGGGGCAGGGGATCCACTGGTGGCCCGGCTGCCCAAACCTCTGCTTAGCTTCTAAAACCAGATGAGGGCAGATGTGCTCAGAGGGTTTCAGTAGCTCCCACCAGCATTAGGAAGAGCTTGCCAGTGGTTTGTCGCTGGGAAGGGATTACCCCTGGAGCGGGCGGCCTCTCCTTCATTGGGGGGAAGATAGCCATTTGCTTGACCAGCTGATTTCCTGCATCACCAGAGGGTTTCATGAGGTGGCCCTTTGATCCTGGTGCATCTTAGGCTTTTGAAACAGTAAACGGCTCTGATTCCTTGTGGCCTCAAATGCCAGTCACTTAAATTCCAGCCTTTCCAGAAACAGGAGATCTTGTAAACACATTCCCAGTTCTCCTTGATCAGCCTCTTTGCGTGTCTCTTCTCTCCCTCTTTTTAGCACAACAACATGGGGCTTGGCACCCGTTCGATACACACAATCTGGACCTCGTTCACTGGGGATCACACGCCCGGTATGGGAAGATCCCCTTTTCCCAACACTTTGTATCTTAGAGAACTCCCTGCATCTCCTCCAAAGTCATGACTTGTGACTCTAGTATGGCACCTCCTTGCGTCACTACCACGGGGCAGCAAATTACATCAAGCCTTCTTCCCCCAGGAAACGCCTGCCACGCTGACGCAGTCAGGCAGCTCCATTCCAGTAATTAGTAGTGAAGTGAGAGAAGCAAGAGCCACTTCAGGATCCTCCTTCAGAAGGAGACAAGCCACGGCAGGGAAGAGTTGGGACGCCAGGCTGTTCATTCCACGGAGCCATGAAACTACCTTATAGGCCAGGGGCCCCCCGTTACCTCCTCCCAGACTGAACGACCGACCGGCCAGGGCTGCTCTTTGTAAAGCCAGGAGGAGGAGGAGGAGAGGCACATAGGCGGTCTTGGAAGGAAGGCGGGATAGAAACATCACCAATAAATAAACTGGCCGCAAGTGACTTTTTTTCCCAAACGTTGCATGAAATTTTTGGTCCAGCCCGGAACTAAACTCACCACTCGGGAACCTCACCTGCCGCTTCATTTGCAGGACCAAAAACGACACCTGGCTCCTGAAAAAGCAGGCAAAGCAATGGGAGAAAAAGAAAAGAGGAAAGGGAGGCAGCCAGTACCTGCAGTCCAGAAATCATCTTCTTGGCTTCTTCCATTTCTTTTTCCAAGTGATCCTGCTGTTCCAGAAGCTGCTCTTCCCACGGCGGCTCTAAGCTCGTGGCAGGACCCTTCGCTTGCCATTCGGGGGGAAAGAAGGAGCCGGACTCTTCTGCAAGTGGAACAACAAGCTCGTTGAACAACTTGAGACGGGCACCCCCCTCGGGTTTTCTCTGCATTTGAAAGAGACACGGTGAGGCTTGGAGGGGGGGCAGGGGGAGGATGTTGGAGGGTAGAGACGTTAGACTGAGCATCTTAGAGTCGGTCTCTTCAACATCAACCTCTTCTGTTAACAGCAGCCTTCCAAAGGTGGAAAAGACAAGAATGCTGGGAAAAGTCGAAGGAGCAGAGGAAACAAGGAAGACCACATCTGAGATGGGCCGACACTTTAAAAGAAGCTGCAGGCATGCGCTGTGTGGGTTGTGCAGGGCTGTGGAGGACAGGAGCATTGGGAGGTCGCTCCCTCATAGGGTCGCCGTAAGTCAGAGGTGGCTTGATGACACGTAGCAACAATGAGGCACAGCCAAAACATCTAGTGGGCAAAAAAGTAAAACCTCACTGCAAGCAGAGAGATAAAGATACTATGCTGGATAAACCAAGGTCCCCACACCACACACTTACAGCAGTAAGACGCATCTTTAACAGCCATGGTACCATCCTCATGAATCCTGGGATTGATAGTTTGGTGAGGTACCCAGAACTCTCTGTAACCACCTCCCTGAACTAGGTGTCCCAGAACTCCCTAAGATGGCACCGCAGCAGTTAAGTAGCCCCAAACTGCTCTAACTGTGTCGTGTAGACACACTCTCAACTCTCGCTGCACCAGGACCGCCACCGGCTTCTTTGCAAAGCCTCTCCTCCACTGCCCGAGTGCTGACTGACACAAGACACAACAGCAACACGACTGCTTTCCAGCCAGGGCCATAGCAAGTCCCTCTGGTGTCAAAAATTCACCAGCTGTGTTTACTGGTGTGTTTTAAAATAATGTTTCACATCTTCTATGCTTATATGAACTTTATGTTTCAATTGCACCTGTTTTGGTTCATGGTAAGCGGCTTTGAGGGCTTTTTGGAGGCAAGAACATTTCCTTGGGATTAGGCAGAAACGGCTAAGACTCCGAAAAGCCAATATAAAGGCTCAGGTGGTCATCCCGTGCACAATAACTTCTGAATTGTACCTTGAAATCTATGAGATTTACTTCTGAGTAAATTGTCTGCCCAGAAGCCTCTGGCTGAAACCTCAACGCAGTTGTAAACCAACTCGATCAGAGATGCTCCCAGGCAGGCAGATCCCAGCCTTGCATGTAAACATGTATTTGGTGTGGGGATTGAGCTGAGGATCCCCATACCTAACAAATGTTTGCTTTACATGTTGGTTGGAACAATGAATGAGAAAACAAAGTTCTAAACGGCATCAAATGCTTACCAAAAGTTTACAGAAACACGACACAACACTGTTATTATTATTTTTCCTATGTAATCCTTTCCAAAAGGCCACTTCAAATGACTGGGGAGGGGGACCCAAAGATCTCCAGACCCCCTTTTCCCAGGCTCCATCCAGTTTCTGCGCATTGCAAATTCAGACTCAACCCAGACAGGCGATTTCAGGCTTTTGTCTGGACGGTTCCCCACACCCACGTCTGCTTGATCTAATGACAAAGCTTCCCTCTCTCCTCTATGAATACCAACAAGGCTCTTCTCCGGGACCCTTTTTTTTCCTTTTCATAGCTAAATGAGTCTCCCAGAGATCATTACAGATCAGTCCCAGCCATTTTCAGACTTCACATGAGATGGGTCTTGGCCTTAAACTCCCACCCTCTCTACACGGAGCCCCTTCCTGCCATTTCTGACTTCATCCAAGACGCTCTGGAGTCTGAAATGCCTCCACAATGAAACTGATGTCTCTACAGAGAGCACATTAAAAAAAAAGATGTTTATAAGACCAGCTGTGCTTTGTAACTGGAAGGACAGATCCTGAAGCTGGGGCTCCAATACTCTGGCCATCTCATGAGATGAGAAGACTCCCTGGAAAAGACCCTGATGTTGGGAAACTGTGAGGGCAAGAGGAGAAGGGGACGACAGGGGATGAGATGGCTGGACAGGGTCATCGAAGCGACCGACATGACTTTGACCCGACTCCGGGAGGCAGTGGAAGACAGGAGGGCCTGGCGTGCTCTGGTCCATGGGGTCATGAAGAGTCGGACACGACTTAACGACTAAACAACAACAAGTGCTTTGTAACACAAATTTGAATTATCAGCTTGGAAGGGACAGTGCAATGGCTACCAAACCAAATGAAGACTAGGGAGCCCCGTGTTCAAATCTCCTGATCGTGTCCCTTCCCCCAAATATGGCAATCAAAAGTAGGGGATATCATACGATTCTAAAAAAATGTTAAGTTGATTAATCGTAAGAGCATTACCGCTTCATATGTGTATCAGTGGAAATCACAGTCCTAAGACAAGAAGCAAGTGATTCTGAGATGGGGCATGTCTGTTTTGCCGGAGAACCACACACAGCTGACACTGACACTGACACTGACACTGACACTGACACTGACACTGACACACACACACACACACACACACACACGCGCGCGCGCGCGCGCGCCACCCCCAAAACCCCCAGCCAGGCTCACCGGCAGCCACGCCCTTTGCTCCCCTACCTGTTCTACTGTCACCTTCTTCACGAACGAGGTCAAATCCTGCCTTCTCCTCTGAAGGTGTGGCACTGGACTCACTCTTTGCACTGTTTATGGGGCTAGGCGAGGTGAGGCTGTGAGGAAGCATAACAAAAGAAAACACACTTCAGGGCTCACAGGCCAGGATCGCATTTCTCGTTCACTTCGACGTGTGAGATAGGGTTAGCATGGAAGACATTCGGCTACCTCACACCGCAGCGTCTACGTGTTGACGGACTGACTGGAAAGTTAACGGGGTGTGACTGTCAGTCAGGACAGATGGAGAACTGATAGGAATAACACTATCCCAATAATTTAAAACATTATCATCCACTGGAAGTTCACTTTGGCAAACTTGGCAGAAAAGCGCCAATGCGCAAATGGAGAGAAATCTGTGATGCTTTGCATGAAGGAGGTTGTTTATCTCCCACACTTTGCTCATCGTCAGTGGCTTCCGGATCCCACCTGTCCCCCTCCCCTCCTACCACTGGTGGCTGCAACATATTTCCTCACCACTGGCTAGAGAATGATGGGGGTTGTAATCCAGCAAGGCAGGAAGAATCCCAATTGACTCACCTGTGATGATGATGTACACCTACATTTGTGTATACATTCAGCTACCTTATTTATACCTAGAGGGAGCCATCAGAATGCACCCACATACACACAAACGCCCAGAGAGACGTTCAGAAAGACCAGTCTGTATCTTAAAAGCCACAGGATGTTTCCTATGCTGTGCATCACAAGTTTTGCTTACAGACATGTCCCAGTGCATTCCTTTTCCTTAAGATCTGGAAACTACTAATAACCATAAAAGCCCGTCTCTCATCTGCTTTTATTTCTTTCTAAGGGCACTGTGCAACTGCAGCCAGAGGTCAAATACAGTATTTTTAGCAAACTGAATTCCCATGAGGACGAAGACACCAGCTCATGATTTGGCCAGTCAGTCCTTGAACTCCATCTCCTGTTTTTCTTTCTTTCTTTCTTTTTCCAATCTCAGTCATTCCAGCTGCTTGCGGGGCCGAGCCCCTCAACTTTCTCTTCCTCCTCCCCCCCCGCCTGAAATCCTTCCAGTATCCATCACCCAGACAACAAGAGGCATCTGAAACTCACTGACCCATTTAACACGTCCCCAAAGAATTCCTTCTTGCCAATGTGAGTAAGAGTTAATGTATCATTTTTCCCAGAGAGAGAGAGAGAGAGAGAGAGGAAAAAACAAAAGCTAGAGCAAAACAAAAGGGAAAAAAACCAGAAGAGATTAAAAACAAAAATGGAGACTTCCCCCAAGAAATGTTCCTCATCTTCCCAGCCCTTTTGAATTGAGCCTCACCATTGGAATGGCGATGGGTGGAGGAGTACCCATGCATGTACACACATGCACACTAGCGCATGTGCACGCGCGCACACACACACAACATCTCCCAAACTTTAGCTAAAGATGACCTGTTCCAAGCATGCTTTACCGAGCGCTTATTTGAAAGGATCTTGAGCAGAATTATTCAGAAGTTCCGCTCGCTCTATTGACTAAGCGGTGCTGATGCAGCTTCACCACGCCATGATGTGCTGAGCCAGCGGCAACCAAGCCAGAATTGCAAGAAGCTGCATCCCAAAGCAGGAGGGCAGAAAGGAGGGTACCTTCCGATCTGCCCCTGGTTTTGGGCTGTGCTGTTCAACCATGCGATCAATATAAGCATACAGGAATCAGCAAAGCAAGGAGTCTGGCCCATGATGTGAGGACCAGGTATACTGGAAAAGCACAGCTCACACCCACAAGGGTACAATTCTGCCTCTTTCCGGAAGCACAAACCGACTGGCCACAATAGAAAAATGGAACCTCCATGCACCAGCACAGTATGACTAGGAAGAAACAGGTGCTCGAGACCAACCACAAAAGAAGGGTGCCTGTCGCTTTCAGGTTTTGCTTAAAGTCATGATATCAAGAATCATCAACCTGGTGACCTTCCTTTTTTTAAAAAAAATGATGACATAAAGACGGTAATCATCTGATGGCCAGATTATCACCCTACACCACCATTGACGTTCTGCCTTTAAGCAGCTTGAAGGCACTGAGGGTTGTTTTTATTTTCTTTCTTTCTCATTTTTTACTACAGTATCCTTAACTGCACCCCGGGATGACCGTCCCCTGTTCCGTTTTTGCAGATCAGAGGGTCTTGTGCTCAAGGCACAGGAGCAAAGCCAGCTAAGCAGGTGGCAACCTCAGCCAACGTGAAGTGTGGTGGAAGCAGGAGAGAGTGGCACCAAGCGGATGCTGGTCACTGGTGGGGAGCAGACCTCTGGCAATGTTACACCAAAGAAACGAGTCGTCCTTTCTGTCCAGAAGGATGCTTATCCCCAATCTAAATTTTAAATAAATACCTTGGGCTTAATACAGACTGCCCAGCACCTGATCAGGAGGAAGACAGAGCAGGATTTCAGGACCAACCTAACAGACAGAGATGGTTTCAGGTTTGCAGTCCACGAGATCACCACGCCAGCCGGTCTCTGCTAACATTTTCAATGGGCTCGTGAACGGTCAGGGAGAGGCCTCTGGCCATTCCCCCCAAAAAAGGCAAGCCAACACCTTGGAGGAGGGCACACCTGCGCAGCCCTCAAGGCCCCAGCCGAAGGTCCCTTCCTCCGGCATTTGGCTCATGAACCCGTTTTGCAGGGAACGCAATACTGTACCTATAGTCTGAGCAACCCTTCCCAAGGGAGTGGAAATTTTTGGTTCCCCTTTTTTAAAAATCCCAGCTCATCGCCCCCACATGAGAAACACAGAGAAATTAAGTCTGTAAAATTAAATCAATCCCAGCAGGAATTTTTTTTTTATGGTGCAGGGAAACCGCTCTGCGTAATTCCTTCCAGTCTCGCCTGATGCCTTCGCTTAAAAAAAGGGGAAAGGAAAACATCACCTCCTTGAGCAGCAAATGAAAGACCAGGGCGGCGGGGGCGGCGGCGGCGTGGGGGTCCGAGCAACCCAGGCAGTCTCATCCTGCCCGTTTTCCCAAACCACCTGCTCTCCCCCATCCTGCCCTCCCTCCCTCCCTCCCTCCCGGGCCGCACCGAGAGTGAAATCAGGGCGAGGGCCCCCACCGGAGAGAGGCTCACCATTTGACCTGCCTCCCACCCATGGTCCCCTCTCGACCTCTGGCCTCACGGATGAGCCCGTCTCCCGGCGAGGCTCGGTCTCGGGCTCCTCCCCGACCCAGGCATGCCGTCCCCGATCTTCACGTGCTCGGACCGCCCTGCGCCCAAGACGGCGGCGGCTCCCGTCAAACTAGCGGGGAGATGTTGGCCGGGCGGGCTCTCCCTCGCGGGAGGAGAGCAAGGCGCTCGCAGCGGGAAGGAGGGAGCCGAGCAGCAGCAGCAGCAGCTCCGGATCTCGGCGACCATCAGCCTGAAGCCCACGGGCGTCCTCTGGGCAGGTAGCCGCCGCCGCCGAGCATCCACCCGCCCGGGTCCTCAGCCCCGCTCGGTCGCCGGTTGTTTTGCAGGCTTGCATGTTGGTCTGACGTCAACTCGGGATTCTTCGCAAGAGCAAGAGCAAGGGCAGCGGTCTCGGTGCCAAGCCCCGCGTTTCATCCCATGAGGATCCCGTCTCGGCCTCCTCCGGGGCCAGGCAGGGAGATCCAGGCGCAAGGGGGTAGAAAGAGGATCCACCGCCCTTGGATCCCGGCCTCGGGAGCGCAGGGTGCGCGGCCGGGAGCAGCCAGCCTGGTTTCCCCTCTCTGCAGGCAGGCAGGCAGGCGCGCGCGTGGGTGGGTGGATGGGTGGGTGGATGCGCGTGGCTGGTTGCTTGCTTGCTTCCTTCCTTCCTCGGCGGCTCGGTCGTCCCCCCCCCCTGCTGCTGCTGTCCTCGGGGCTGCGCGAGGGGGCGGAAACCCCCGGGGGGGGGGAGGAGGAGGAGGAGGAGGAGGAGGAGGATGGTCGGCGAGAGGGGAGGGGCCGGGAGAGGAGGGAGGAAAGGGGAAAGGCGCTCCGAGGAGCAGGGCCGGGGCTGCGCTCGCAGGATTCACATCCGCTGCCTTGACTTTGGAGAGCGCAAGGTTCCCGAGCGATCCTGGGCCATCGGGGCAGCCGGGCTCCGCGGGGGATCCAGGTTGCGCCTCGGCTCTCGTTTCTGCGCGCCTCCGTATCCTCAGGACCCCACCTCTGGCGACCTCGCCATCTCGGGGAGGTGGGAAACCAGCAGAGGCCGCCCCTCTGTTTTAAAATTAAAAAGGGGGAGGGTGTTCACGAATAAAACAGGGGTGCGTCTTTCCCAGGCAGGTTTTAATAACCCCCGCACTGATGTTGTTTCTGCTCCTTTAGAGGCAAAAGCTCTGAGATTTCCACTTGGCACCCAGCCGCTCTCTCTCGCTCTCTCTCTCGAGGTAGGTGCGTCGTAGGCACACAAGTTTAAAAACAGCAGCACGCCAAAATAGAAACCGCTCTGAAGCCAGGATGGTTCATCTGTGGTCCAAGCTCTAAAAAAAGGAATCGGGGCAGAAACCCAGGTAGCTCGCCCGCCCGCCCGCCCGCCTCGGTGGCCGGTCCTGACTGTCCGGTGGCCCTCCGAGCACGTCGCAGTCACCAGAGGCTTCACGGTCACACGCTTCGCAGCTGGGAAAAATCTCGAGGCACACAGGCAGAGACAGCCATCCAATAACTTGGTTATGGCCGCCACAGCTGGGTTTCTCCTGGCAATGGCTATCACTAAAACGCATCAGGTTCTCACAGAAAAAAAGAAATGGTAGGGTAACAACAACAACAACAACAACAACAACAACAACAACAATAATAATAATATGCTGTCAAGACTCATGGTGACTGTTTTCAGGGTTTTCCAGGTAGAGAAGACTCAGAAGTGGTTTTCGCCTTCCCTTCTTCTGGGGGCATTTCTGGGACTCTACAGCTTGCCCAAGGCCACCCAGGCTGGCTCTTCTCATGGAAGACACAGTGGGGGGGGAATCACACTCCCAAACTCTGGCTCTGTAGCCAGAGACCTAAACCATTGAGCTATCCAGCCAGCTGATAACTATGTGTCGTCCAGTCAATTCTGGCTTATGGTGACCATTTTCAGGGTTTCCTAGGTAGACAGTACTCTGAAGTGGTTTCCCCTTCCCTTCTTCTGAGAATGCCCTGGGACTACCATGCAGCTTGCCCAAGGCCACCCAGGCTGGCTCTTCTCCCAGAAGGCATAGAAGACTATTGGGCAATAGTCTTCTGGCAAGGCGTGCAACAAGGAATCCAGGTAGAAACTCATTAATTAGCAGCAAATTGCCACTGCAATTTATGCTCCCGCCCTCATAGGATTCTGGCCATTATAACCTCTGTGTGTATGTTGCAACTGTGTATGTTGCAACTGTTTCTATGCACCTTGTCAAATCTTAAGCAAATATCTGCTTTAGACGTGTGGGGATGTGACTTCTCCTCGTCTTCTTGGAAGCAAGCTTCACAGGATGAAAAACATTGCCCTCTGCTCAGGGGAAGGATACGTAAAAGATTCCCAGGCTCTTTCTGACACGGGGCCAGAGGAGGTGACCGCCCCTATCACCTTAATCCCAAGTCAACAGTGGGTTCCTCCAACTTGACCCTGCAGGCTCCTGACTAGAAACAGCAACTCAGGAGTTGTGGAAAGCGGTCTTTCCCAGCTCAGTCAGCCTGCCGCCTTTGAAACAGAAGATCTCCAGGTGGAATGGAAGAGAGAGGGTGTGTGCAAAGCCGATGCTCCATCATGGAGACACAGCTCCCCCTCCGCCACGAGGTGGCTGGGAATGTCCTGTCACTCTTGCGCTAGTCCTGAACAACCAGACCCGCTCACCCCGATGAGAAACCACCCTCCACCTACTATAAGCACGCATATGAAAAAAGCTGGAGGGATAAAACCATCCTTCTTGCCGACCGCGTTGCAAATACAACAGGGTGGCAAGAGAAGCGTGTTAGGTGTAACTAATCTGCAGAAAATGTTCTTCAGAACATGACCTAGATTTTAAAAAATAATAATAATTCACGGACAAGCTACATCATCTTTAGAAATGCCACAAATCAGCCTTGATGCTGACTAAACTTGAATTTGTCCTCTGAGGGTAGGCTGTATCTACCCTGCAGCCATTATCCCTCCTTATGCAGATCAGCTCTCTCTCTCTCTCTCTCTCTCTCTCTCTCTCTCTCTCTCTCTCTCTCTCTCTCTCTCTCTCTCTCTCTCACACACACACACACACACACACACACACACACACACACACACACACACACACACACACACACACACACACTCTTGACACAAATCCTTCCCTTTTCTGATGGTGCCTGAGACAGGTAATTCTTCTCTAGCCGGGGCCATTAAGGATTGGGTTATCCTCAGCTACAGACACTTTTCCCTGAAAGATTCAATCATCACCCTGCTCTCACACAGGAAAAGACGTGTGTTTGGCACAGCTGGGAGCCACATACACACAAGGAGGGCACATCTGTGTGGCAGACTGACTGATCTCTCCATCTGGGACTTTATTATGGAGGCTACAATA
Organism: Pogona vitticeps; assembly: GCF_051106095.1. Lineage (NCBI taxonomy): Eukaryota > Metazoa > Chordata > Lepidosauria > Squamata > Agamidae > Pogona > Pogona vitticeps. Next base: position 27,415,161 of record NC_135790.1, on the reverse strand, counting down.
ACATGTTCACGTTTACTGCCTCCCTGCCACACTCTGTCCCATCCACATGGAGAAACTACTGCTTTTGATGGCAATAACATGGATGCAAACTACAGGTGTTTTTTTTTTTATCTTTCCCTTCCAAACCTCTCCCTTGAGTTCTTGCTGCTGTGCCTGACAATGCCGTTTCTGCCCTTTGTCTGTAAAAGCCAGCACACAGATCCAACATTTAATGGGTGGGAGAAGCTCTCCCCTTCTCGAGACATTGTGACTGAAATCTAATTACACATCACAGCACAGTCCTGAGCTTAATTAAAAAGCATTTTACTCCAGTTTGACACAATCTCCTGTCAGCTTCCTAACCGGCTGTTGGTCCTTCTGCCTGCTTTTCAGCCCCATGGGGTTTGGAGAACCCCGGGAAATTTGCCCCCTGGATCAAACCTGGAAATCTTTGGGGTTGTCTTCCTTCTCTGAGGCTAAGAGGATAACGGCACATGGAGTAAAACGCTTGCAGGGAGGAGTCAAAAAGCCTCAGGGACATTTAGAGCACTTTTTTTAAAAGCCCTACTAGGGTTTTGTCTGAATAGGAAACCTACTCATAGGAAGATGGTTAGAATACCGGCTCCCTTCTGCATACAGATTTTCCTTGTGGCTACGGATCCAAGACAAGGTGTAACATGGTATGGGAAAGCTTTATCCACAGTAGCTATGTGGCTCCCAGTATACTCTCAAGAACTGACGCTGCTAAACAGGAGTCAAAAGAGGTATAAAATGTGAAAACAGCACAGCTGGAAGGACCCCTGGGGGGGGGGGGTCATCAAGTCCATCCCCTGTCAAGGAGGCCCCCGTGGGGAACTCGAGCTCCCAAGGTCTGGGTTTGCAGACAGTTGCCTTAAACCACCAGGCTATCCCATAATTTCCACCGAGCTATCCAGAGGTCCTGGTCTACGGCAGACCCAAGGGCAGCACCTGCTTCTATGCAAAACAGGCACTTTTCATAGACCCCAAAATCACTCCTTGATGATGGAATCACCCAGTTTCTTGCTCACCCAATGCCAGGACCCTGTTTAGCAAGGCTTCGCCAGAGGAGGAAGTGGAAGGCAGTTGCCAATTAGGGCAGCCGAGGGAACCCCCCCCCCCGAGGGGACTTGTAATTACCCACCCTGGACTCGGGCCAGGGCTCTGTAGGCAAATCACGCTACCTCCTTGTGAAATGCGCCGTGCAGTTTTTAATGAGCTCATACGAGCAGCCATTCCGCTCTTCTCTCCCCTCGCCCGGGTTATTCCAGTGGCACTGTCTCTCCTTTCCCCATAGATCCTCAGCAAGGGGCTGGTCCAGTTGCGAGGGAAGGGGCAAGGCATCTCACCGGGTCTCTCCACTCATTGTTGTCTTTTTCTCTCTTTTTTTTCTTTTCCCCCACCGTATGCATCTCCTTGAACCAGAAAACGCCCTGCCCTGCCCCTTATCTCCCTGCAAGGGGGATCTACGTGGGCTGGCAGGTTGAATGCCTTCAGAGCCGGAGGGGTGGATTCAGAGCCTGTCCATAAAAAAGGCAGCTGTGCACCCAACACGTCGCTTGAGAGCAGCCACCGCCACTAGAACCTCTTCTCTGTTTTTTTAAATCTACTTTAGTCCTTGGAGGGGATGAACAGACACCCATGTTGCTGCTCCTCCTCTAAAAGTCAGTGGCCTTCCGGCCCTCCCTCCCCCACATCTGCTTTTGTTTTAGTCTCATTCACTAACAAGCAAGAAGGCAAATAATTTGTTTCCTGATAATGAGGCTTGTGCTGGAGGGGGGGTGTTGGACCTCGAGGATCCCAAACACCATCTCACTCTTTCGAAATAGTTTATGCACAAAGGTACATGGATGGGCCTGACCTCAGCGTGCAGGCATCCATGTGCAACCTTCACTCCCTGGACACGTCCACCGCAGCCCTGATCACAGCTGACCCATAGAACTGGGCTACTCCATTCATAGCCACAGGCTGTTAAACTTGCCAGAGCAAGGAGGAACATGTTCTTCTGTCCAAACTAGCCAGGCAGCCACACACGGAGCCTGAGGGAGCCTAAAAACAAGCCGTAATTGCAGTCGAACACCCAGTCCAAAAAGCTCTCTTTTGCCAGGCTCCCCTTCGCTGGCAAGGTCCTTGAAGTCCACCCAGCGCCAACCGCAGCACCTCCCTCCTCGTCCCCACGTTTCAGTACAAAACGCCTGGGCTGGAGGGAGCCTTTGTTTATGGGAGAAGGCTTTTCGGAAATTAATTCATTGCAGAACTTTTGTGAATGTGGGAATCGAGATAAATTGGGGGGGGGGAGGTAGGGGGAGTTGAGGATGGAAGGATCACGAAAGGCCAGGGGAAGCTGAGGGCAACAGGAGCAAAAACAGAAGAAGCGAAACCTTAGCCGCTCTTGCTCCCAGAAAGCAAGCTTTATTTTATTTTATTTTTTCTTTTCCCATCTGCAACCATCTCGGGGACTTAAATACCAGCTTTTCCCTACCCAGCTGGGCATGAAAGGTTCCTCAACAGGGTGCCAGGTTTTCTCCAGGACACCATCAAAGGTTCTTTCCCCTCCTCCTCGTGTCTCCCACAGAGAGAAAGAAGACACTTTTAAGTGTTGATCTCTGATGGTGCCCTAGGAATCCTGCACCAGAAAAGGAAAAGGCAGGTAACAGGTGCTCAGATTTTGCAGGGAGGGAGCAAGGAAGGTTCTTCTGATTATACACTTGTGAGGATTTCAGAGGAAGCCGGAAAGCCACAAGACCCACAGACGTAGCAAAAGGGAGGGCTTTTCAGAGAAAACTTCGAATGTGGGGACCTATTTTGAGAAGGCTTCCACTTCTCTCCTTTTATGTCTCTGTGCAACTCTTAATGGAGGAGTTCTTGAAAACTGCTGAATCTGAAGGCTTGTGGCCACGAAATCCTCCCCTTTGAAAACCACAGGAACACAATAAATGTTAACATATTGTGTTTAGATGGATTATAAAGTATCGCTAGAAAGACTTGGGCGGAGAAGTCACGGAAGCCTAGGCGCGGAACCTCTGCGGGGCAAAGGCAAAAGGGCTTAAGTGGTATGGGACAGAGCAAGCAAGTAACACACACATTCCCTCCCCCCCACCCAACATCCCAGATAGGAAGATTCACATCAGGGATCTGTTTCTTCCTGAGCCTGAAACCAACAGCGCCCCTTCTCAAAGCCACTTCTGCCGGGTGAGAAAACACCAAGCAAAGATTCCAAAGAAGCAAAACGGTGCAAGAGGAGGAGGAGGGGGGGGGTTCTCCGTTACCTGGAGGAGTGGGACTCCGAAGGCACACTTTGCTGCCCCTCGTACTGTTGCACCAGCGCCCGGACGCTCCAGTACGGATGCTCAATCTCTTCATCCAGGCTGCTGTTCCTGGAGATAAAGTTGAAGAAAGGGGGTGGGAAGGGAAAGCCAAGATAAGTCTGCTCTTGATTCAAGACTGACTCTTCAGGAGGCAGATCCCAAGGGACTTGAATGAGCCTTGCCGCCTCACTCTGGTTTTCAAAGTCACGCAAGCAGAATTTTGCACAGAGCGATGACTCTGGAAAGGGGAACCAGGTTCTCGACAGCTCCTGGCTTCCCCGGTTCTGTCGTCTGAACTTCAGCTGCACAAGAAAGCAGCAGGCTAAAAGAAGGTTGTAGGAAAGGGACAGGAGCCCCACCTGATCCAACGTGCAACAATTAATTGCATGCATGGAAAGAAGTAGCCCTTTCCACTCTTCCCATCAGCCTGCACTTCCAATATCTCAAACACCCACTGTAGAGGCCAAAATCTCTGGGCGAATACTCCCAAGGCATCTTAAGCAGATGTGCAAAGTTGTGTGCTGAAGAAGTAAAAAAAAACACACCCTAATTTCCCCCCACAAACTCTTGCCCCCCAAAACAAGGCTGCTAAGCAATCCAGCCTCAAAGATAACCATCGGACAAAAATGGCAAGACAAATAGAGCCCATCCATGCCAACATCTCATTGTTTCTCGTACCTCTGTTGGTGTCGGAACCCATCGCGTCCCAAACGCAAGACGTCCTGGCGATTGTCTGCCAGCGCCGCCAGCGCAGCTTGCGCGATGGTGGTGGGGGCAGAATGAGGCTGGTGGCTGGCTGAGGCGTGTGCCCCTCCTGTTCCCGCTGGGCTCCTTCCCGCCATGCTGGGTGGGGCCTGAGAGGGAGGCTTGCTTGAGCTGGGTTTAAAATGAGCTGCTAAGGCAAGGATTAACCTCATGATGCATTTCAGGTTTCCATCCACGATGTCTGCAAAACACAATCAAAGCCCGAGCAGGATGGTCACCTTCCTGACGCCCAGCAAGAACTCGCTAGTCCCACTGGAGGTGCTGGAGTTGAACGCAAGGGGGGAAGTGGCAAAGGACCCCAGAGTGAGTGGCCACCCAAAATGACAGCAATGCATGCGGTCCTTTCTTTACCCTCCATTATGTGTAATTCAACCTGTGCCAAGCCTTGACGTCCTTACAATAAACCTTTCCTGTTTGTATACGTGGCAGCCAACTCAGGCTAAAAAAACACATAAAATCTGGACACAAATTAAGCTGAAATGCACTTTGTGGGGGGAAAGAGAGAAGCCGATCTGGAGCTGTCTATAGCCACATATCCGTTTTAAGGGGTAGTTCACACTCATTAGGACTTCTGAGAACACACCAGAGGATGGGAGCATAATGCTTCAAGTACCTATGTCACTGAAAGGCCACCTGCCAACGCACCTCCATCTTTACAAGAAGGTATCCCAACTAACCTCATGTGGGGGAATGAGCCCCTTTGAATCATTCTGGCTTGAAAAAAGTAGAAGCCCCAGTGGCGGGGGGGGGGGAGCCAAAAGGGTGTGTCTGATTAAAACCAGCCTTTCTGCCACATGGTCAGTAAATTCAAATTTATAAGCAGAGCAAATCTCACACTATTGGACATGTAGTTACACAGCCTAAGTGACCCCCCCCCAATAAAATCACTGCTTGCCACCTACAGGGCAGGATTTGAACTGCACGGCAAAAGCTTCTGTGCCTGGGAAGATGTCTCAGGGCCACTGGGAATATTTCGGCAGAACTTGGAGAAGTTACTTTTTTTGGATTGATACTCCCAGGACCCCCAGCCTGGATGGCCGAGTAATTTTTCCAAGCTCTGCTTCCAGTGAACCAGGCTTACTTTTGTGTGTGTGTGTGTGTGTGTGTGTGTGTGTGAGAGAGAGAGAGAGAGAGAGAATGCCATACAGTCCCTCCAGATGGTGCAAAGAGCACACACACACACACACACACACACACACACACACACACACACACACGTTCCTCATGGACTGAGGATGCTCAGCTGATGCCTCTGCCCTGCAGGGCCGTCATTCTCCCGTCCAGGAAAAAGGGCCAGGATCACATGCTTCTTTTTTCCAAACGGAGCCATTATGTCCCTCGCTACCCACACCCAATGCCTCAAGGTACCATTTAAAAAAAAATCCACAGAGGACACTTTGAAACCAACCAAAGAGGGAGAAGGTTGTTCTGCCTTCACGTGATGCTTGTGGCCAACCTGGTGCCAGAGCAAATTTGCCTTTTGTATCTTTTGAATTTGTATTTGATGGCTTTTTTCCCCCACGCCCTGTTCCACTGTGCTCGGCTACGGAAATGCTGACAAACGCGAGACAAAAGATGACTGTTTCTTTCTGCTGCTTGGGATGGGTAAGCAGTTCGGTCTCATTGGTGCAAAAAGAGTTTAGAAAGGCCACTTCCTTTCAGACCAGCTTCCAGAACCTCCCAGTTGGTTGGGATGGCCCCTGGCCGAGACATTTTGGGATTCCAAAAAAACAAGTAACTTTCCTGACTTCTTCTTCAGAGACGCAAGACGGAAAAGCCCTCACCTTTAGCGGACATCTGGTGCATGCGGATCTTTTTGGAGGCCACAAATTGCAAGACTTTCTCCACGTTCTCCTTCATTTCCTGCTGGCTGGCGGGACTGGCCTGCACGCCACTCAGCTTCTCTCCAGCTGCGAAAGAGAAGAAAGCCTTCTAAGGATGGTAGAGGATGAACCTGCCTGACAATAAGTGCCAAGCACAGCAACGGCCGCAGGTGGAGGAAGATGATTGTTAGCACCACCAGCCACTTCCCCCAAAGGACTGATGGGAAGAAAAAAAGCAGTGGTTTTGCCATCCTCCTGGCATGCTGAAAGGCTCGGATGCCCTGCAATAAAGCAGGCAAGGTGGGGGAGTCTTCCTCATCCACTGTACTAACTGGACTCCGCCCAGGTTCAGCTGCTGGCGTGCTGCTCTGAAACCACTAGCATTATCCAGTGACTTTATTACATGCCCTATCATTTCCTACTCACAAATAAATATTAACCTGGGAGGAAACTCTAGTCTGCAAATCTGGATGAAAACACTAAGAGAGAAAGATTCTCTGTGCCAGAATTTTATAATAATCTTGCCTCTTCTTTTCTCCTGAAAACAAGAAAGGCAATTCAACGAACAAGACGGTTCGGTTTTGATCTGTTTTTAACAAAGTTGATTCAAGTTAAACCAACAACAGTAAATGCTATTAAAGGAAGTATTAAAAACTGTGCATAAAGCTGAGGTCTTCCTGGCAAAATTCCAGGGGACCTCTTCCAGCAGCATCATCTAAATTTCATATATGTTGTGGCATTTATTCCAAAAAAATTTTTTTTAAAAATGATCCAGCTGGAAAATGCAGCCATTGACTGATTGGTAGGGATTCACCTGAGATTATCAAAGTCATGCAGCTTTTTGGGAAACCTCCTTATAGCGAGGAATGGGACCAAGCACTGTGCTACCCAGGCAGCCCCTGTGCACACAACCGGCCACATGGCTACCTAGTAAATAGTCCTATTGAAGGCTTTGTTTGCATTTTGATTTCAACACACACACACACACACAAAATAGGTAAATAATGGCATTGTTTACAAACATCATCAGATTTACTGTTCCCGCACAACCTGATGGGCATAACTCCTCACCTGCAGCTTCTGGAGCAGGAGAAATGACTTGCCCTTTTCCCCTGAAATCCCATTCTGTCTCAAAATATTCAGTTCTACATGCTTAGCACTTCTTATTAAAGGCTCTTATTAAACGCAGATCATATTACTACCACTGCTACTTAAAAGTAAGATTGTGTGTGTGAAGGAAATCCTTTTGTTGTTTCTTTAGAACAGCTCCTGAGCGTGGGAGTCAGCCGCAGAAAGCCTTTTAGCTTTTCCTGGTGAGCCACAAAACCCTCCGAATGAGCAAGGGAGGAATTAGCAAGGAAATGAGACAGGGGTTTGCCCCAGCGACGGACCTGCAACCACCGTCTTCTGAGGATGTAGCATGCTGGCTGGGCATACAGAAATGTGAAACCGCCCTGATGGAAAATTTCCGAAAATTTCCATTTTTCCCAGGAAAACCAAGCAAACACGTTTTTCCCTTGGTTTTTTTCCCCCGGCAGGAAAAATGGCAATTTTCAGACTTTCTCCATCTCTGGCCCTTGGCTGTTCCAGCCTCCCCACTCCCATTTCTCTTGCCCAGTTCCCAAACACCACGCTCTCAGAGAACTTAAATACATAAAGTCTCATTAAGGTCTTCATGATCTATAGTGTGAATACCATGTCACAGACACATTATCTCTCTATCATTGTAGAAGAACACATTCCACACTCCCCCCCCTTTTTTTTCAATTTTTCTGGGGAAAAACACAACTTTGGAAAAAAATGGAAAAAAAACTCTGTCCCCCCCCCCAATTTTTCCAGTTTTTTCCAAGGCCTTCCCATCTCTACCAAATACCACGTAAGGGTGTGTCCTTAGCACTCCACATGCTGAGCAGCTGCTCAGCCTGCTGTTCCGTCTGAGCACCGAGAACCACTTTCAAACAGAAGTGTCTTGGGCAGCTGAATTCTGAACGGCCACCTCTGGAACGGAGGTCCACCCACGGACCGTCTCCTGCCCTGCGCACCTCTGCTGGGCATCCCATGGAAGCAATACTAAAACGTTTGCAAGGAGCAGCACCTGCTCCCCCCCCCCAATACTGACCTACAATCTCGATGAGAGAAGCCAGGACGACCCCGTCTCGGAGATCCTGCCTCAGGTCCTGCACTGGCTTAACCGACGGCTTCTTCTTGAGCTGGGCGTTCACCCAGGCCACATAAGCCTGCAGTTGTTGCTGGGGGAAAGGGAACCAGAAGACACACCGTTACCAGATGTTTGCAGACTTCAGCCCTAATCTGGCACTAGCAGCAGGTGAGGGGGAACTGAATGCAGGAGGACACCTGCTCTAGAGACGTTTACGCTCAGGTACGGCCACGCGCATGCAACGGGGATCAAGGTGAAAACCACACAAAGGTGAGAAGAGGTGCCGGAGAAGGTGGCTGCAGCTGACGTTGCTTTCGGAGACCGTGGAAGGGAACACTAGTTTTTAAATGATGAAGGCATTGTCACTCATGGCGCAGACACACAGGCTCAAACACACGGTGGTTGTTCCACTCTTTTGTCCCTAGACAATCAGAAGCTGCGCAAGAAAAATCACAAGGCCCGCAAAGAGAGCCAACGGTGAGACAGATCCCTCATTTGTACCCAGCCTGTGGTTACCGGGTGGCAAAGCATCAGCAGTTGGGTTCCACAATGAGTGTGGTCTTCATTTTTAGCCTAAACAGATGGTCGCAACTCCTCATCTGCAGCTTATGTAGCAGGGATGGTTGAAACGTAATCCCCCCCCCAACTGCCTCTTTAAGCATTACCTGCTCCTTTTCAACCCTATGGACGTGTTACAATCTTCTTCAAACATCCTGTTTCACACCCCCATCCCACTAGGATGAGGTACAGGAGATGGTGACATTGAGAGTTTTGACCCTCTTCGCTTTTAGATGATGGGCAAAGAGCGCTTTTGGGTTGCCCTGCTAACTAAGGTTTGTTCGGGGCATTTTTGGAAAACAGCATTTTATGTATTGTATGCATTCTTTCCAGTGTTTAGGTAGCCTATGCTCTGGGTATTTCTAGACAAAATGCAAAGACTACGGATGCACGCACCTCTCAGAAATCAGTGTTAACACTGAAGAACATGATTGCCCCCCCCCTTCACCGCAGCAGGCCATGCAGGAACTCCAGGGACCAACAAGAGCGGCTCCATTCAGGCCACAGAATCAAGTTTACCCCTTTTATGGGATTGTTTCCCCCTCTGCTAAGCTCCCCATTATTCTACCGACACGGCATGTTTTAAGCCCGGCGTCTGCATCCTCTCGGCCATGTCAGCCACAGGACATTCTCCCACGCAGCCGGTCCGCCCCCCCAAGTCACATTCTGATCACGCTTCCCGCTTCTAATCATCCTGACAAGGGAAATCCAACTTCAGTCCTGGGGCAATGTGAGCAAGGCCTGCCTCGCTCAGAAAGCTGGCCCACCATCGGGGTCTGCTGAGCAAGCTTTGCTCAGCAAAAACATAGGAGGAAGATGTAGGCAGCAACAATACAATGCAGTGCACTGCAGAAAATGCAGAAAATGGACGAGTAGGACCATACACAAGAGGATAGCTCTGAGCTGGACTCTAACGCACAATGGGGTAGGGCATAGGCAGCTGCCTTTGGTGTTAGCCATGGAGAGAATATTACACCCCTATTAAGCTTCAGGCATCCCTCTTATCCTCTTGATCCAGGTTCTCTAAATGCCTGATCCAAAGGTGCAGCAGAACACTTCCTATAGGAGCACCCCATTCAACTGTAATGTCTTCGTGTAAGGAAACTCTGCTTCAAACTCTTGCTGGAGATTACACCTGCGTGTTTTAAAAGCAGAGCTTTCTCTGGAGGGTGCAGAATCTCTCCCCCCCCCCAATTACATCACACAGCCTACAGAAGCCTTAAGAAAATCGGCTAGCCCATTCTTTTTTCTTTTTTACCAGAATCAAGGAAACGAGTCAACACTAACTCCTATGCTTCACAGTTATAGATTTAAATCATGTTTTAGAACTATACTCACTATTAGTTTTATTATGGGTGGAAACGGCATTTTTCCTGGAAATGATCTTATTTTGCATCTTGCATTAAGAACTCCTGGGGCAGCAGGACAACCTAAAGATAATTTTAAAAGAGACTAACCGAGGGTGAAGCCAATCCAGGCGTACGTCTAATGCTGTGACCCAAAGACCACTTCCTGAGAAAACCCAGCCAGTGGGGGTCCAAACTAATTCAGAGTTGGAATAGACCTACTGCGATCAAGGAGACTTCTATGAACAACCAGCCTGAGCCCTGCTGACCTCAAAGAGGGTTTCCTCTGAGGGTCTTCTTCCATGAAACCCTATTGACTTCAAAGGGTGACACTCCAATCAATCATCTCTTAGCAGAAAGCCTGATCATTGGGTCATTGCTTTCAATGGGTCATTTCAGAGCACTTTGTCCAATCTACTACACTGGGGACAGAAATCTGTGTTTCATTTTCTTGGGCATCTCTCTCTGTCACACCCTTTGCAAATTTCTACTTTAATAGTTCCTTTTGAAGGCAGACAGTTTCCCTTGTCACTGTTCAAACTGTGATGCCAGTCTCACAACGAGCTACTCCAGTGGTTACAGACTCTCATTTAATTAGGAACCTGGGTAATTGCTCCCCTTCAGAATGTAAGAGTCCCCACCACCACCATAGCATTTTGAGGCTTATGATACAGCCATAAAATTCTCAGCACTTGCGATTCTCTTGCAAGACTCCGCAGAGATTTCGGTTCTTAGAAAAGGAAAAATCCCCTGTTCCTAGAAGTAGAGAGATTAGCAGGCGACAGAGGTAAGAAGAGGCTAACATCTATTCAGTATAAAACAACACCGTAGCGTTAAATTGTACAGACATAAGAATACTGCAACGCCATTGGACCGCTCTCAAGATTCCTTAATTTTTAAAATGGAAAGCACCTTGTACGAGTACAGTCACTTTTTTACATGCCTGTGCGTCTGGATTAAACCATGAGAATGTTAAGAAACCATAAAGCATTTATACCAGAATCCTTAATCGAGGGACAGAATACAAGGCCAGCCTGCAGCTTCATTTCAATAAATACAGCTTGCATTTGCCAAAATCCATGCCTGCATCCTGCAAGAAATTGTATTTTTCTCGGTCTCGGCATAAGAAGAGAGAACGCCCACATTCCTTAATTCTCTTTGTATGTACAGCTTGGATGGATCACAGTCAGCTGTTTTAAGTGGCGGATCTCATGTCTCACATGAAAGCCAGATGACTTTCCACCTTCAGTGTTTTGCAGTAGTCAGCAAGGTTCTGTGTATACAAAATATGTGCTTTCCATTTGTTACCTTAATCACGACGATACACCTGTCAGGCAGCAAATGAGGCCCAAACTGTGTCTTTTTCTATCTAGCATTTCTCTGTTAATGTAAACCTGGCCCATTCCTTATTTCTTCTTACAGATCATTTGCAACTTGCTCACATTATTGCCTTTCTTTTTAATTAAAAGTTTGTTTTGTACATTAAACATGAGATGAGAAATTCCGCTCGGGGATCAGAACTAACCAAAAAGGATAAAAAGGAAAAAGAGAAGGGAAAAAAAGAGGACACCGGTCATAGTCCCCTGGGAATTATTAGCCAAGAGAAGTAATGTTATATATGATATCTAGACACAACGGCAGGGCATGAAGAAAGAAAGCCGAGCATTACCTTCACTTCTATTCTCATCATTTCTGTCTCCCTAGGGAAGATTTCTATGCAGGATTAATTAGTAGCTTTCATCTTTAAAGTCTAAAAATTTACCCGCTGTTCTTTTATTTGTGGATAAATGAATTCCCCTGAAGACCTTACATGTGCGGCTGGTTATGAGGACTCGGCCGTCTCCTTAAGCAAACAGATTGGCTGTATGTTGCCAATTACGTTAAGAGAATCTCCATCCAGGCAATGCTTTTCTGCCAGGCTTTTACTGATGTAAGAGCTTCTAGTTTTCACTTCCTTTCTACCTCTACAACTACTACTTCCTGTACCCCGCTGCATCCTTTACACATGCATTCGGCCTTTCACCTGCTCCCTATAGCACACATGGCTGAAATCCTGTTGCGCTCAGCGCAATTATGCCTGCAGCAGTTGATAGAGAGTTCCCTCTAGGGCGGTCCTGCATATCTGATTGCACAAATTCAATGTCTAACTGATTGCACAAATCAGTTTTTGCAACTGCATCCTGGATTTGATTTCTGCCTTGGTGGAAAATCTGCAATGGTTCTAGCAACTTCAAGAGATGTAGGCACAGCTAGCTATACAACAGGACGCAGACCACTGTGCTCTCAAAATGATAATTGTGTTCAAAAATGAACGAAATTGTGCAGAGGCGAAGACAAGAATTCCCACACACACACACCTGTCTTTTCTGACAGCCCTTCTTTATCTAGGTGCGCCTCTCCAGGTATTTGTACCTGCAGGTGGAAGATGCCCTGGATTTGAACTTTTATTATTTTGCCCTTCTGTAGGTTCTGCACTCGCCCACTCCAGACCACCTTTCTCTATAACAGGCAGAAGCAGGCATTATAGATACAGAATCCCATCATTAGGTTTGAAAGCAACTCAGTTTTTGGGCGGGGAATGTGACTGGTGTATTCTTTCTCATTTGAGAACACCTGACTTCAAAGGAATTCCAAACCTAAGTCCCAAAGACCATCTTCAAATCAAAGCAAACTCATTTGCAAAATCCAGAAGCTGAGAGATGATCCTTTGGCAACCATTGTAGGCAATTAGCCCTTACGGATTTTCTAATGGCTGGCTTATCTGCTTCCACCTAAAGAGGTAACCTTGCAAAGGAGCAGGATCGTCAGACAGCACTGCTACTGTCATCATCCTCACCTTGGGCAATGAAAGCCCCTCTGGGCAGCGACCACATCCCTAATCCCTCCCACACAACACGCAACACACAGCTTCACAACAAATATATATCGTACAATAACGCAGCTAATAAAAAAAGACAAAAATCAGCTCCGGATGTGTACAAAGAGAAGCGCACAGAGCAACATGCTGGAAGATGCTAACCCTGGACAACAGCTGGTTTAAAGATTTAGCCACTTACTCCACCCCCCGGTGTCCTTCCGGCCGAACACAAGGCCCCCCTGGGACCCAATAGATGGGCTCTTCTCTGGCTCCTTATCGGCATTTCCAAACAGCACGCCATGGGAGATCTCCCTTAAAGCTTCTTGCCAGCTTCTTCTGATGGTTGCAGACGCAGAACACTGTATCCAGGAGTGGCAAGGGAGGAGTAAACCGGAGGAGCGCAAAGTCCCCCACTTTCCCTGGCCTGCTGTCACCTTAGTCCTCCGCAGTTTACTTCCTTATCTGTTGCTGTTAATAGCACTGGTGGTTCTGAGCTTTGGCAGCAGACCAATCGATTGATCGATTGATCGGGGACAGAAACGGGAGCCCCAAACCAAAATGCAGGTTTTTTTCCCCTCTCCCTCCTTCTCCGCTTACAAAGTACTAACAGCTGGGATTGCCTTGGGGTTAGGCATAATCCTATTTATATTAACACGGCTTTAGGTTCCAAAAGAGGGTGGACTTTACTTTAGCTCTACAGCAGGGAAAGCAGCGGCTTCTTTCAGGTGCACCTTCCCTTCTCACCTTTCCGCTCTTTGTATTCTTGGTTGCTGAAAGCGCAACATTTTAGAAAGAACTACAGGTTTACGTTCAGTCGCTGAATCGCAACGAATCCTTTGGCAGAACGTCCAGCCAGGGAAAGGGCCCTGGAACTGAACAATACATGGCACATTTACAATACTTGTCTCACGAACGCCCGGCTGGGGCAGGAGATCAGACCAAATGGGTTGTCTGCACCACCGTTTTCCACGTGATGTACCGCTGTTGGAAGAGGCAAGCTGTAGACCACATGCGGCGGCAGTTCATAGTGGTGCAATTTCATCCAGGGAAGGGAAAAAAGGAGGAGCAAGAGGAGAGGCAGGAACTATTGTGCTGCTATAGAGTAGTGGTCCCGATCCAGGCTCAGGCAACCGAGAACAGCACAAAAGTAGGACAGATGGAAGAAACTCTATCCTGCCACTGAGTGTAAGGTCTGTCCTATATACAGCAATTCAAAGAGATGAACCAGATTACACGATGCATGCCTTTTAATAATCATAACCTTTGAACTGCAGAGTTGGAAGGGACCCTATGGATCCTTGTTTTAGCAAAGCTCATTCTAGACAATGTCTGGACTTCAACCCCTTCTTAAAAGGGTTCTGTGAACGCTTGGCATGCGCCCATCTTCTCACTGATCTGTTTTTCTAAAACAAGTAAACAAACAAATTGTGTTGACTTTTCAAAAACCTGGATTCACTTTGTGTGCATCCAAAAAAAAAAAGGGTTGGGGGGTGGGGAGGGCAGGCAACAGGTTTTATGGTCCCTGAGACAAGAATGAACAATATAGCAACTAAAGGGGTAGAAGAGGAAGAGGCTGCCTAATCCAGGTTGGAAACCAAGAGGCCAAGAATCAGGATTGGCTTACAACTTGCTTTTGGACAGGTTATCTAACCTGGCCGAGAGGAGGGCAGCTTGCAGAATTGGAAACAGACTCCAGGTTAAAGGCATGACTGGGAGAAAGCCTAAACCAGCACCCAAGAGGCAGAGCGATGATCTGAGGTTGCCTAAAAAGTATAAATGACACTGGGCATCCAAAGCGTGTTGCGCTTTTCTTAGTTCCCTGAACGGCTTATCTGCACTTCCTACCTGATTACAGGGAGAAGCGGGTGACTCTCGAAAGAACAGGTGGAAACAAGCCATGTCCCTTTGCATGTCAATAGTTATCCTGCAACAGATATACGGTAAGTGAAGGGCAAATGTCAAGAAAAAGAAAGAAAGGTTCATCCACCACGGACCTCCTGCACCCATTCTACAACTTTTGTGGAGGAAGAGGGCCCAATTCGGTGATGAGAATGAATTATACAGTTCAACCATATCAAAACAATAAATTCATTTAACGGGTGGTTTTATGGTTGTTTTGTTTCCAGTGATAGATCTTTTAAGCCTTGTCTCGCTGCTCTGCTTGCATCTGTTTGCCCACCCTTCTTCTAAACGACTGCCTGCAAAACAAGTTTAAGAAGGCGGCCAAAGAACTGTCTCTACTCAAAGCCAGCCAGGGGGCTGTTTCTCCCTGCAGAACATTCGGAGGCCTGCAGGCCCTGCAGACTGCACCAAGCAAGGAAGCTCACGGCATTAATTGCATCACAACGCCACGTGCCTAAGACTTTGCATGATTTCTAAGCTCCTAGACATTATCTTAATTAGAGGATCGTGGTAATCTCCCAGCCAGAGCATGGTCAGTTTGCATTTTTGTGGTTTTTGAAAGTCAAGGTGGCAGAGGAAAAGTGGTCCAGGTACTTGACTGGAGGCAGGAAAAGAGAAAGTGTCCTTCTGGAAAGCAGGCACAAGCAACTGTAGCCTCTTAGCAGACCAATGAGTTAAAAAAAAATAAACCAACGGACAGCAGACTGAGTCTCCGCCATACAGCGAAGCAGGCTATACCAGATGGTTGCTAGGGAATGTGCACCAGACCTTTGCAATCCAAGAAGAAACAGCTGAATAATTGCTACTACTTTCATTGCTATTTCTTAAAGTGGGTCATGGATCTACCTACCCACCCACGTACAAAAAAATAGCAGCTTTTCTTTTCTGGATGGTTTTGCTGTGACAAAGGCACTGAGTGTCTGAGAGTATCACTTAAATTGCAGCTAGCCCACCCCTTTTTGCCTCTTTAATGCCAGTTCACTCCATCCTTCCCACCAGAAAGAAGCAATCAGGACGGCTAGGGTGAAACCGGGGGGGGGGGGGCAGATATTAAGGATTCGTAAGTAATCCATCTCAGATGGTCTCCCCAGCTTATAATGATTCCCATTTCTCTTGCCTGAGTACCTCCGCAGTGCCTAGCAACAGGTTCTGTAAGTTTAAAAATAGCTGGAACATTTTCCACCTGCTTTTCTAGTCTGTTTCGAAAGGAAGCTGGAAGTTGATTGAAGATCGGGGAAGAAGGACACAAATGGGCTTCTTGCTTCAATCCTATGGACTTGCCTTGCTTCTCCGGCTTTCGAAAACCAGACAAACCACCAAAGGAAAGGGGCCGTGTCCCTCTCCCCTCAATAGACACAGATGTACCCATAGGCTGGAAATCTCTGTATCTCATCCTGTACAGGTAAGTGTACCTCTTCTTGCATCCGTCGACGGGAAAGAGTTGAACAAGGTGAAAGAGGGACATGAAGTAAAACATCAACCACCACCCTTCCTACACATTGCTTTTTTTTATAAGGGTGAGGATTGTTCTTCATCATGATCACCTCCTCGGGCTGAAAGAGTATTTCCATATTCTTGCCTTCTGCTACACAAGGAACAGAGTCTGCCCTTCACAATTATATTCTTCTGACCGGCTACTGACCGTGCTTTGAAGCCAAGGGCTGTTTTCATCAGAAATCTCAACCAGTTCCATCCTATTGAAGAAATCAAAGGGCTATTTGAAAGGCTGCTAAGTCATGCCTCTCTCATCGGGTGCTTCGGGGAAAGAAATCACTCCCCCCCCCACACACACAACACACACCCTTTCCATGTACTGTATGGCCAAGTCACAGGTTGTTGACAAATGGAATCAAACCCTTTTAAATTTAGTCATCTTTCCTCACCCAGACAGCTCACTGTCTGGAGAGAAAAGCATTTGTTTTTATATCACACTCACATCCTCCGCTGTCTTTAAGGAGCTCAGAGTGGTAACTGGCACGTAACGCAAGCTCTTGTACAGAAATCGGAGAATATAAAATCCTGGCTATATTTTTGTCATGGCTAAGGAAGCATCTGTTTGGTACTCAATGAACAGATGGGCTAGCAATCAACACTCTGGATACAGCAGAGTATCTTTCAAACGCTGCCATGAAAGAAGGAACAAGAAATAATAAGGAGAACAGAGTTCTCCCATGGTAAAAACACAGAGGTATCTGAAGCGCACACACTATGCAATAGGAAAAAAATAGTGCATGCATTTCATACCTTATCCTATGAACCCTGGCCCATCCAACGAAGAGCATGGGAGAAAAACTGTATTTAAATCTGGTCTAGCAAAATCAATTTTTTAAAAGGGACTAAACACAGGGAAGCGTGTGTTTTTTGTTTTTTGTTAGAAAGCAAAGTATTTTACTTGGCTGCAAGGGTTTATTTTAAATCACTTGAGAAATCAATCTATTTTGAATTGTTTTGCCAACCTTGGGTAACCCAGGTGTTCTTGGACTGCAGTTCCCAGAAGCCTTCACCACCAGCTCCGCTGGCTGGGTTTCTGGGAGTTGCAGTCCAAGAAGGTTGGGAACTACGGGCATATCAGAAGGCCTCTGTCAGTGTAAATTGGGTCTATGGGATTTGCCACTTATTGTGTGTGCCTTCTGCGCTCCCTCTCCTTCTCCACCCCATGTGTATGCGACTCCTGCAAGGCCAGCCAAACGAACCCAATGGTTCCCAAACAGGTATCCCAGGTGTTCTTGGACTGCAATTCCCAGCAACCCCAGCCAACACAGCTGCTGGTGAAGGTGTCTGGGAATTACAGTCCAAGAACTGGGAACCACTGATGTAGTCAAAACATCTCTGGTCAATTTCAGGCTCCCCCCTTCTGTTTCTGTCTCTCTTTGACAATCCTAGTCAATGTCTCTGATCAGTTTCAAGCCTGAATGGTGTTCCCCTCTTTGGAAAGCCTGATCAAAATGTGCCTGGACAGTTTCAGGGCCCCTCCTTTCACAAGCCTAGTCAATATGTCTTGTCAATTTCAGCCCTGTTTGTTCCCTCTTCTTCTCCACGCTGGCAGACACACTCTGTGTCTTTGCAGGTCTGCCAGCCTGCCTGCCTATCTCTGTGTGAATGCATGAGGAGCCTAGAAAACCTCTGTCTTTATTTTTCTTTCCATCTGTCATTCTATCCTAGTGCTATGCCAGATTGCAAGAAATAAATAAGAATTAAAAATAACATCACAACAGTAGTGTCTAGTGGCTGTGAGAGGAAGCCAACAGGAGGGCAAGGAGGTGCAGGACAAAACCTCAAATGCAACAATTCTAAAAGCCCATGTAACCCCCTTGACTAATGTATAACACCATTTAAAAATGGATTAAAGTTTTCCCAAAAGAACACACACACCGATCCAAAAACCACATGGCTACCATGTGACTGTAAACCAAATTCAAAGCCCCCAATCCACCACCTGCTTTATTTCAATAGTGTAACCATGCCCTAAGTTTCTTAACAGGTATTTTGCAATGTTTATATTTAGGAGTTGTCTTTTTTAAAAAAATCACAGCCAAGATCTCACTGCCTGCATTTTTGTTTCAAATCTTGCAACCTACCACCTGCCATATTCTCATGCCACCGTTCTTCCAGGAGATTGAATTATAAAATCTTCCACTAAGAAATAAAGGCATTGCTTTTTCGAAATAGCAGGGGAGCACCCCCCCCACTGCAGAAATCCATCCACTAATGAAAGAAGAACTGGCAATTGTGCAATTCCCAGGGGCACGCTCCAGCTCTTAAACTGCAGCGGCTCCAATTTAAATGAAATGTTGAAGTGGCAAGCTCATTTAGCATAAGGGTGTTTAAAAGCAAAGAGGCATGGGCTATTCTCCGAACCTCGATTTACAAGGCTCCTTGTAAGTCAAAGATTATGTCTGCGATGGAGGGTCACGCTGCCCATTATATTAAACATGTGTTTTAAGAAGCATACTTAACACTGACATTTATTTTGAAGGGCAAAAAAAAACACCACCCAATCAGCAGTTGTTGTTTTTTTAAAAGGGAATGATTAAATAATAGGCAGTAACCATTCCATCCTTCTGACACAGAGCCCGCGCTGGAAAGGTGGGGTGGGAGATTCTCCCAGTCAGGATCCCTCCTAGAATGATCTCCCACCTCCAGCCATGAGCAAAGCTGGAGAGGGTGCAAGCAAGAGAAAGCCGCAGGCCATCCCTTTCGCCCTCTCTAGTCACCACAACAGGGAAGAGCTGAAACATTAGCTGCTTTTTTTAAAAAAAGCATATTTAACACAAAGTGTAGCTCGAAGCACGAAAAAAAAACCCAGATTCTCACAACAAGTGCAGAATGATGTGTCAATACTGCAATTAATTTGGATAGGTCAGGGGTTTTGGTCTCTGGCTGCGGAGCCAGACGTTGGGAGTTCGATTCCCGCACTGGGTCTCTTTGGGAGAAGAGCCAGCCTGGGTTGCCTTGGGCCAGCTGCGCAGTAGCCCCAGGGTGCCCCCAAAGGAAGAGAATGGCAATGCACTTCTTAGTACTCTGTCTGGAAAACCCTCAAAAGGGTCACCATTAGTCAGAATTGACTTGACAGCACATGGTGAGGATGATGATTTTTAAATCTTCTGCATTTCTCAGTATCTGCTTTTATCTGTACTTGTTTTTAATCTATCTGTACACTGCTTTGAGTCCTGATTTTTAAGTCAATGAAATAAACACGCTGTTCTTGCTCCAACAAATGATAAGGCAGACGGCATTCTCTTCCGCTTTTGAGCCCCTTCTTGTGAGTTAACAAGACTGGGCTGGCAGCCCACAGACCCTCCAAACACCCAGGAGAAACAAAGGGCATCTATCCATCCCCTTGGGACAAATCCAGAATCCCTGAATGCCAGGCAGAGGCAGAGCAGTGGAAGCGCACCGCCAAACCCACATAGGGGGCATTTCGGCTCCAATGAATGCAGAAACAAGATGGGGATTACTTAGGATCCATGTGCTCTTCTACATAATGTTCCTCCACATCTCCTCTTCTGTGTGTTTGCATTTAGGCACTTCCTCATTCACCGTCATGAATAGGGATGTCCAGTCTCATTAAATAAAACGTTAGCCCTTGGAGTCAGGTATGTTTATTTAAAATATAATAAAAACGGGCGACGGTGCCAAAATAAGGAAATGAATGGCACACAGAGATAAAGAGGATGGAACTCATCCTTCTGCGCTACACCTAGACTGTTTTGCTAATAGCGCAGCCTCGGTGTTTCACTTTTAAAGGTTGGAATGGCTGAAGCTCCATGCAACAGGTCCATCAAGTTCTCTGAAGCTCCTGTCGTGCTTCAGAAAATAACACTCGATATTCACTTGTTAGCAGACAATGAAATAACCCCTTAGATGACACACCCCTACCCACACATGTGCAGAAGAGGTACGGTGGAAGACGCATGGCTCACAGATCCAAGAGGAAAAACAAATGGGGAAGGGAGGCAACTACTAAGCATTTTAAAAGCTTTCTCCTTTCTCGGAGCATCATAGAAGTTGACCAATCTCAGTCAAACAGACTGAATTGACCCAAACAACTTAACAGGTTTAACTAAACTTCTGCTAAGCATTTATGTGTTAATTTCATTTATTATTTCTTTGTCTGTTGCATTTATATCACAGCTAAGCTCAGAGATCTCCCTGGTATTGGATATGCAAGAAACTTTAACAGTGAAACTTGGTATTTGTGTATAATATCTCTGATGACTGAGAACTAGACAAGCAACCAGTTTATCGTTTGTCAACTGTAATACTTCAGCACACACATTAATCCAAAAGATGTAAAACCGTACCTAACCAATACAAATGGAAAAAAAATTAGATAACGTATAAATTAGATGACATATGTATTACCTATTGTGTAATAACTTATGTATCTTATATATACTAATGAGCCCGGTGGCACAGTGGTTAAATTGCAGTACTGCAGTCATGACTCTGTTGACAACCTGAGTTATGGTGGGGCGGGATGTGTAGCTTGCATAATCAAAAATTGTAATCCACTGACAAAGTGCTTTAAATACTATGGGGTGGGGGGTTATATAAGCAGCACACTTTGCTTTGCTTTTCAAACATACACACCCCAGACTATGGAACTATGAGCAAGTCAGTATAAGTTCATGTCGTACGTTGGGTGCCTATCCACCTGACCGCAGGTGTGCAACCATTGTGTTAAGAGCAAACCTGCAAGCAATTTCCGGTCTCATTTTTCTGTTTGTACTCACAAGGAATTTGTGCTCATAGAGTAAATAAAACATTTCCAAGAAGCTGACACTCACCGCTGGCAGAAGAAGCACCACAAGCAACCAAAACAAGACACAAGGATACGCAAGTCTGCCCTGCAAGTCTGCCAGGGAACAGCAGCCAATTCCGATCATTGCACGTGAGGCCTGCAGGCTGGGTGGGTGGGTGGTCTCCTGCCTTTTCCAAACTACCCATCTAGAAAAAAGCTTTCCTGAACTGTGCAGACTTCCCTGCACCGCCGGGGGTGGCACTTCTTGATCGGGGCAAACAGCCAAAGGAAGAAATCTGCTTCCCCAGCGGAAAGGCAGACGATAAACCCCTTCTTTCCACCTCCCACCCCACGCCCGGCAGTGTCCAGCCAGGCATCTCACCACCCCAACCGCCGAGCCCCCCCCCTTTGCCCTCGTGTTTTCCTAGGGAGCTCATTTCAATTGGCCCATGTGGCCGAAGAAGATGGGAAAAGATGAGCAACTGCCCAAGAAACCTCTTTCCCAGGACTCTGCATGCCCATGAAACGGGCTATGCAAGTGCCCAGTGACTCGAGAGAGAGGCAGAAAGGCAGGTTTTCCCTCCGAACTTCACTAAAATGTGCAGGGCTGCGGCTGCAACTTGCTGAATCCATGAGTTGCTGAGAATTGCTTGCACAGATCCATCACCCCCCCCCAAAACTAAAGATGCCCTGCCCAGCATCTGCCCAGCTGCCTTTCAACTCTCTTCCCCTGTGATGACTGCAGAAGACTTTCCCCGGGAGATGCAAAAGAGAAGAAAGGCTGTTCTATTCACCTCGGTGCAACCCTCGTGCAGGATCTCCAGCACATTCCCCCGGGCTAAACAGGCAAGCATTCTTCACCCCGTCCTCCCAAAGGGCTGAGTCCTCGGAGCAGGCAGAAGAAATCCTACAGCCCAGAGGGGAGCAGCCTTTCCGTCTTCCTTTCCGTCCTCCTCCTCTTCCTAAAGACAAAGACTTGTAGCGCATGGGGAGACCTCATTGCGAGACCCATATGGGCAGCCCGTTACTGCAAACAGGATACTTGAGCCAAACTCAAGGCTTGCACTGGGCATGCTCAGGAGGGAGCCACTGGCAGAGCGGCAAGCCCCATGTCACACTCTTCTGTTCCTATAGAAACACTCCGGCGGCGGCTTTACCCGAGGACCGGTCAGGGAAAACATCTGAAACCTATTTCCAGAGACTGGCCCCTCCGTCTGACGCTGCGCAGGCTAGGAGCAGCCAGAGGAAGAAGGAGCAGGGTTTGGGGTGAGCTGGGGGGGGCGGCGGGAAGGGTCGGACCAGGCTTAGCCGGGAACAGCACAACTGACTTTGCAAGTCCAGAGGATGAAATTTGCAAAACGACACCCGCGTAGAGGCAGCGAAGGGGACAGGGACCCAATGCAAACGGACACTGCCTAAAACAACGGAAGGAAGGAGAACAAAGTTAAAAATGGGCACCCTATGGCTTAGGCTCTGGAACGAATTACAGCAGCATGCAAGGAGAACCCAGGGGGCATGTCTGCACCAGCAGGCGCCTCAAGTTTATTTCCATGTGACGGAAAACTGTTCAAGCTGCATTGCTACGCATGCCTGCCCAAGTCAGCGTGGGGCTTGCTTCTGAGTAAACACGCACAGGGTTGTGCCAACCTGTTGATCTCTCTTGCCCGTTTTCCAGACGACACACTTCCTTCTCCAAGGAGTTTTAAGAGCAGAGCTCAGTTTGTCAAATGACCGTTGCAGATGTGCAACACAGAGACACAAACACACTGCATGGCCGTCCTTACACCTCTGGGGAAAAGTGAAGGATCTGGGGTACAAAAAGTCAAGGAAATACCATCTTTCCACCTCTGCTCTCACTAGAATAGTTTAGCTAGATTTTTACATCTTTCACTGGAAGATGCGAATGCCAACAAATTTATTTATTTATTTATTGGCATTCGCGTCTTCCAGTGAAAATCGTCCACTAGCAAAGGAGGTAAGGCGGGGAAACTGCCTGTGTTAAACACTTGATTGCACCAATGAAACTATTACTTTTAATTAGCAGACTGCATGGAAATGTGATGGTGCAAGCCAACTTTTTCTGTCTTCAGCGATGACTTCATTTCCCCTGCACTTCCAAAAAAAAAAAAACATGACAAAAAACACATGTGGAGTCCTGCCATAACAGCCTTGCAACAATAGCGTTTTGAAGTTGTTCATTAATAGTTCCACCATAGGAAGTTAGCTGTTCATGCATAAACAAGATGAGGGTCTTAAAATGAAGCATTTTAATTCCTTTCTGTCTTGTTCGAAGCATCGTTACTCAGAAGAAAAGCCCCTTCAAATCCAGAGGTGCTCATTCCAAATAAGACAACACAGAACTACAGCCCGAACATTCGAAACCAAAGCAAATTTAAATAAAACCCAAAGTACAAAATATATACCACAGGTCAACATAAAAAGGTCTCCATTGGGCACATCAAGCAAAGTCCAAGTTACATACTATTTTCGACACATCAGCTTATTTATTCTCCCTCTTCCTCATATCAAGTTTTTCTATAAAATTTGGATTTTTTTAAAAAAAAGACATAGGAGGTAGCCTGGAAGGGGCAAGAAAAGGAGGCACACCAAGAACTAAAACAGAGGGAGAACAACAGGGGATGGATGGATGGATGGATGGATGGATGGATGGATGGATGGATGGATGGATGGATGGATGGATGGATGGATGGATGGATGGATGGATGGATGGATGGATGGATGGATGGATGGATGGATGGATGGATGGATGGATGGATGGATGGATGGACAGAGAATGCATTTTTGAGCAGAAGTGCCTGCCAATTTTTAAAGCAACTGGTCAAACACCAGAAGAACTAGATGCCTGACATCTTAAAGGATGAAAATCAGTGTTCTCCAGTTCTGGCTTCTAAACTACAGTGCATAAAAAAAAGGCCAATATGCAGAAGTGTTATGGCAAACAACAGTTTAGAGGAGCTAGAAATGTCTGCATCATAAAAAGGAGGCATGGAATCCTGTGTGCCTCTAAAGGGACCTCGTTCTGTCCCAATGGGGAAAAATGGTTCTATTTTCACTATTTTAAAAAAGTTTAAGAAAAAAGAGCTGCTGCTTCAGTGTCACCAGAATTCAGAAGGAAACACAATATTTTCCCCAAGTAGCTTCAAGAGAGAGAAGCGAATGCTCCTGATTTATCCAGTTATGACCTTGGAAGCCGGTGCCACCAAGATAAAGCAAATAACAGATCTTACCACAAAAAGAGTTGTTTAGTGCTTTGTAGTAAATATGCCTGCAAAACGAGTATCTGAGCATTAACAAACTGAAATCTCCATTCTGTAGCACTGAATGACAATATCGTAAAGGGGAGGAAGGAAGAGAGTAAATATAGGAAAGCCAAATCTAATGCATTAGTGCAAATGCATTAATGAATCATCTGTGCAAAGAGGTGGCAGATGTCTCTTAAAAGGCCCCTACTTGCAGCAGATTTGGTGGCTCATCGTTCTAAAATGTTCTGTTTTCCCATCAATTCTATAAATTACAGGCTGACATTTTCAGAACAGAGGAAATATGAGGGTAGGTGGCTCTGCCCTACATCAAAAGCATGGGAGGGGGTGGCTAAGCAAACCCTCCACCCTTTAAAGAGAGAGATTAATCCTCTCTGAATAATATTAATAACAGTGGGGTGGAGGAGGTGCAGGCCAGTCTTAATCCCTTCAAGGGACTGTTTAAGCCGTGAAACAGAAGCAGTATCTTTTACCAGGTCAACATCTTCTGGTGGAGCATCACTGACAGCATTTGGGATCCAGAAAAGGGAGACTCTAGGGGAGGAAGTAAGTGTCGTGCCACCAACTCCTAAAGCACAAAAAGGATCAAGCCATTTTTCTTTCATAAATGTGATCACCCTCAGAATTTCTATAGTCCTCTGCAATTTTAAGATAATTCTCCTATGCAACTGCCGGTGCAATGAATGGGAGGAGTCTGTTCACTTCAGTGGGACTCATGTAGAAAAAAATCCTGGTGAATTCAGTTTTTCTTGAGCAATGGTTCATAAAGAATCACTCGGTTTCAATCTAGTGCCTCCACTTTCAGGGTTCCTGGTAGCGAAAACCACATGTTTTGAAAAACACCAGGAAGTTCCAGGGGTCTTCTGAAAGCTGTTGGCCGCCACTCCTCATGGCAGATTCCCACCGGTTTTGCATCTGC
Source organism: Pogona vitticeps (assembly GCF_051106095.1). Lineage (NCBI taxonomy): Eukaryota > Metazoa > Chordata > Lepidosauria > Squamata > Agamidae > Pogona > Pogona vitticeps. The sequence continues at coordinate 27,390,003 of NC_135790.1, read as the reverse complement.
CGTTCCACCATGGAAAACTTGGGTTTTGTTGACAGATGTGCTGCTCATGGGGGCAGAGGTTTTTTTTTACTCTTGTTCTTGATGAAACGGCGAAATGAGAACACAGAATGCTCACCAGAACTTGCTTTGTTTGATATTTTAGCCAGCTCACGGGGCACTCTAGCTGAGCCTGAAGAAAAGGGTCTTTTGTAACCTTGCACCCTGGAAACTCTTCTTAACGGGACGATTCCAAAGACTGAGCCCAGAGCAAAATGTGTACGTTCTGTCCACACCCTGAGAACGTAATTTCTCTGGGCTAAAAGTTCGAGACTTCACCAGCCGGCACGGAACTCTTCTTGCCTGCCTACGTACAAAGAGTCCTTGGTGATTCTACAAGGGTTCCAATCAGATATCTGGGCCAAACATCCTTGATTTTGAAATAAATAAATAAATAAAAAACCTGGGAGCAGAATCATGTGAAGGGGGCACAAAAATCCTGTACCGTAAAGCTCTCTCCTCCCCTGCCCGAAACAGGGCTGCAGAGCAGAAGCATTTTGCCTGACTGAAGCAGTCGATGCTGCCAGCTGCTCTGGAGAGCTCATTCGGCCTCTAAGTCACAGCAGACAATATAACCTTTCATTCAGCTCTAGAAGTCATAATAAATGAGCTCACAGGAGAGAGAGAGAGAGAGAAACTCCTCTGGCTTGTCTGGGAGGCCGATTTGCTGTCAGCAGAAGCAGAGCTGGGAGAGGCAGGGTAGTAAAAATAATCAGAAGTGCTAATCCCCAATTCTAACATGCCCCCCCCCCCATGGCACTGCTGTCTGGAAAAGACTGGCAAAAACAGGCACTGGGGCGGAGGTGGTCATGGCATTAATGCCACTTCACCAGTGAAGCCAAGTACACCATAGATCGCAATGGCTCGTGCAGAAAAAGATGGGAGACTTCTACCATCATGGTATTTTTCTTCCAATGCACAGCACGAATCCACTAGGTTTGGAAGGCCTGGACAATTCTGCTAGCACCCACCTTGATCCCTTTTTTGTTTCCAGGGGGGCATTTTTATCTTCTTAGATGATGTAACTCTTGTCGTTTTTGTCTGTGCTGTTTTATACACTTTCCCTCTATGGTCTTTTGACTGCACTTTTTTTTTTCTTTTTTTGCTATGTATACATTGTGGGGCTTTGTTTGCATGGCACCCTCTCTCTCTCTCTCTCTCTCCCTCTCTCTCTCTCTCTGCATGGTACATACAGGCCAGGCTTCCACTGTAGGAAAGTTTCTCCCTTTTATAAGCTTGATGCTTGTGTTGGAATCCTGAGTTGAGAGCAAAGCAGCACTCTCAAACTGGCACCCTATTAAACTATCAAATATGAATTAGAACAAAAATGCAGGAGACCTTAAGAACCTCCGAAATAATAGATAGATATCAAGACAGTTTTAAAGCCTTAAAATAATCTCTCCCAAAAATTAGGCTAGCGATGATATTCTGTGTATATTCTGCACACAAAAAATCAAGACAGTATGCACTCTTGGTCCTCCTCTCAGCCTTGCAGAGATCTTACCAATCAACTATGCAATGAATGAATGAATAAATAAAGCGCATCTTTGCCACTGCTCAGAATATGCCCAGATGGAAGATTATTTCTAGGTCAGGGATTTACAGGATCAAGCTACTGAAAGATGTCTTGGGGAATTGTAAAAAATTAAAATAAAAGCCGTGGCAGTATTCCCACCATCTTTGTTTGCATTGTAGACTTCAGCCTCTGAAAATTCAACATAAGGACCACACATCCTCGCTCTGCAGGTATCCTGCCCAATACACACACAGAGACACAGAGACACACACATATTCCTCCCTTCATCGTGCTCAGGCCCTACTTATAGCCAAGCTTCCAAATGTTCAGCTCAACCTATTCTTGTAAATCTATTCCTTATCAAAGCTACTTGTTAGAACAGCCACAAGTGAATACAAATGAAGGAGAAAACACTGCTTTATGGGAGTTATTTGGTACAGACTGACATCCAAAATAAAAATTAAAACTAACTGGTAGATTATAGTGCTCTCTGGTGGCCACATCACTCAGGACTACAAATACAAAGTGGGTGGCAGTCCATAAAAATCAATGTTATAATAAAATTATTATTATTAAAATAATAATTATTAAAATTATTAAAATTATTATTATTAAACAAGTTAAGAGCTATTATTATTGTTGTTGTTGTTGTTGTTGTCGTCGTCATTATTATTATTATTATTATTATTATTATTATTATTATTATTATTATTATTATTATTATTATTATTATTATTATTATTATTAAAATACACCAGTCATATGACATTTTTAAAGTTGGCACTCTTCACAAAGCCAGTCAGGGGGAAAAATGACTGCGATGCTTACCGAACTTTCAGTTGACTGGGGCAGATGATGGGATCCCCCTTCCAAAGGGGTCGCCATAGCTCACAGGATAGTTGAGGCAGGAGGGCGGGAATACTTCCGTAGAGGAGGAGTAACTGTCATGACAATAACTAGCAAACGTTCATTTTTCAGTCTTTTCCACACAACCTGCACCGAAGGAAGGGGTCAAAATCACAGGTCATTTACATATGCAGCAGAAATGTGCATTTGGTGAAAGCATCGTATCTTTATGCCTCAGGAGTAAAAGCATTAATATTCAGTGTAAATAAACAATAAATTTCTAAGAGCAAACTTAACTCATGAGCAGGAAAGGTAAAATTCTCGGGACTGTGGTGTCCCTGGGGGAAACACCTCCTCAAACAGAAAAACATTTTAACATGTCATGTATTTACTATTTATTTATTTATTTGTTGAACGTGTATACCACCCCATTAGTGCAATGCACTATTCCTGGTGGTTTACACCACGATAGATATTTTTGTGTACTTCTGGATCTTCGCCTCAATAGTGCCTGTTAAAGATGCTCCCTAATTCACTGCTCATAATTTTTGAAATATCGTCACTGAACGACGTTAACCGCCATTGTATCCTCACTGTTTTCAACTCCCAGCTTTAAATATTGCCTTTCGCTGTTGTAAGCCGCCTGGGGTCCTTTTTGAGGCGGGAGGTGGGGTAAAAATATTTTAAATACATAAAGAGAGAAGATGGAGCACATCCAAGTAAAAGGCTAGCACAGAATAAACAAATCAAAACATTAAGCAAGTGACACAAGTGGAAACCCCCCCCCTCCAACTTCTCCATGTATCTTTTTATTGGTTTGTTTCCCTCAAGATGTTGTTGTTGTTGTTGTTGTTGTGGTTTCCTCCTGTTTGCTTGCAGCACTGCCAAAGAACCCTTTCAGAACCATTTTAGCAAGTTTTTGCTTTTGTTTCCCTCCCCCTTTTTTGCAGAAATGCACGCTCTCCACTCAATCCCACCTGTGGGAGAAGCTCCAGAGAGTGAGGCAGAGGGAGAAGGGCCGCCTGCCTCGTTGCAATGGGGTGTGGGGGGTGTGGGGGGTGCTTGCAATTTGGGGCGCCCCTGCTCGCTCCCTGCCTCCTGGGGGGGGGGTCCGGGGGCCCTGGCTGGGCAAGGGGGACGGTGGAAATGCAGCACCTACCTTCCTCTCGGGCAGAAGCAGCAGCCCTGGGGGGCCCGTCGGCTGCCCCCCACCCAGCCACCTGCCTGCCCGCCCCCTCGCCCGGCTCCCCGGGCTTGCCCGGGCTCGGCGCCGGCCGCGCGTTCCCCGTTGCCATGGCGACGGCGGCCGGGCCTGGGCCTAGTCCTCTCTCTCTCTCTCTCTCTCTCTCTCTCTCTCTCTCTCTCTCTCTCCTGCACTAAACTTCTAGCCTGCATTCACTTTTTAATCTCTTTTTTTTTCCTTTTCAAGATTAGTATTTCTTGAATTGTTTATTACTTTTCTGCTTAACCCCCTTGCCTTGGGGTTTTAAAAACCACCACCCCCAAATTCATAGCTCAGACCCAAATGCAAAAGTAGGCCATGCTTCTACAGATGACTAAAAAAAAAAGTTACCACACAAGAAGCAAGCCTTTGCATGATTTTTTTGTGCGTGTGTGGTCTAATACAGGTATCGCCCGTTTTTGCATTTCGATTTGATTTCCTTGTGCCCTTTACTTCTGTCAGATTCACATGATCCTATGCATGTATGCTTCAATGCCTTCTCCGAAGCCAACGTGGGCAGACAGAGAGAGGTTGCAGCGGCAGTAAAAAAAAAAAAGTGGAAAAAGAAGGGGAGGGTTGATTTATGCCCACACTATATCCGAATCTATTTGTGGCCTCAACTAGCGTTAAAGCCCTTGAATCGGTGTGTGAATGACAGGGCGATGCTTAGCCAGACCCCATGGATTCAAGGGTTCTACTGCAGTTGGGACTATTATTTATTTGTATGTTTGTTTATTTATTTAGTATACCACCCGTCTAAGTCAAGTTACTCTGGATGGTTCCCAATATCATCAAATAGAGGCCATCCTTACAAATTGAAAATAAAATCCAGCCTATAAAACATTATCAAGATACTAGCCTGGGTCAAATGCACTTGCCCAGTTGATGTGCACAGGTGTCGATCACCTTGCGAGGAGGCTGGGCAAAATGAGCTGGTGCCCATTGGGGATGGTGGAGAGGAAGCAGGGTTTGGAAAGGAAGCAGGTGGGCAAATGGACGATAGTGCCCAATAAGCCTAGCCAAAGGTGTCCAGTGGATATTCTAAGAGTTGTCCAAAAAAAGGTAACATTTCTCTTGGCAGAAGGCACTTTAGCCTGTGGTGGGCAGTAGGCAGGATTGGAGCCCCCGGGGTGGGCTCCACTGGATTTAATATAAATATAAACTTTTCCACCAGTAACATTGTTATTGTCGTCATGATGTTATGTCTGATTTACAAAGTATCTAATAGGCATGGATGTTATAGGATGATTTGGGAGGACCACATGTTCCGTCTTGCAGGATCACAATCTTAAAAAACGCACACACCCCATGACTGAGTTCCAGGGAACATTTGCAGAAGATGCGAGAGAGAGAAAGAATGAACCAGGAACAGGAAAGAAAAGGGCCAAGGCAAAGTGAATCTCAAGAATGAGATAGAAAACAGAAAAGCTGAGAGAGAAGGATGCAAAACATAAAATGCAGGACAGCCACATGAAAAAGACAACTGGGGTGTTGTAGCTTTAATAGATACTTGTAATAGGTGCATAATACATACTGAAATTTCCTCTGCCAGATAATTACTAAAGATATGTGGGTCTGTCCTCTTTTTTCTCTTGCAACCACCCATAGTATAACCCCTGAAATCTCTCCCTTTTTTTTCTGCATATGAAGGTGCACAAGAAAAGAAGCAGCGTTGAGAAATGCTCAAATCAAATTATTAGCATATATTTTAAATCACGTGACCTCTGTTAATGTGCTGAGTCCATGCCAGGAGTGTTTGTTTTATAAACATGGATAATAAACAAATAATAGTTTCAATTTCTTTAGGGGTGGGAAAGGAAAGCTGAAAGTTAGAAGGTGAGAGCAGATCAAATTTAAAAAAAATGACAAGAACGACAGATTATCCTCAGGGAAAAAAAAAGCATTCTTTAACAGGAATGTTGTTAACAGAAAATCTCCTATCTCTACAATAAATTTGGAAAAAAAAAACTTGGGTTGGTTCTTCAAACGCTGGGGTACTATTAATCCGAAACCATTGGCCATGCTTTGGGGTGGCGGGGGGATGATGGAGTGCAGCATCTTCTGGAACCCCATAGATTCCCTCTCTCTGCTCAATTTCCCTTGCCTCATGTTTTGGTGTTGAAATTGCAAGAAATGGGAAGCTATGTGCTAGGCTGGCGACCCTTGTTGTATTTATTTTTTAAAAAATTAAAATAAATCAGCTGTCTTCTGCACTCTGCCCAGAGGAAGGCAGCACACACATTAGCAAGTTGTCTGGAGCCCCTGTTTTGTGCAGCTGAAGCAGGCCACACACAAGAGGCTGTCGGGTTGCTGCTACATCAAATGCATCTCCTTATAAGAAGCAGACATCCTTAGTGATCGTACTTCTTCTAAACCCTCAGCTTCTATGTGGCTGGAAATAAGAGCCCTTGTTTTGGATTGTATCCTAGGATTACCTGTATGTAAGCATATGCATTTAATGCCAATCAGTGTCCTCTTTGGACCGCTTTTCTTCTGATGATAAACAGATTTCCCCCTTTTCCAGTGGTATGGAAGTGGCCACCATATTTGTGAAGTCAGCTGATAATGTTTAGGCTGGAATCAAAACCCAGAGAGTTATCGAAATGCTAGCGGTTCAGCAGCAAGTGGTTCAAGAATTCAAGAAGCCATGTCTTATACCTTGCAAAGAGCCGTCCTTGATTTCCAAGGGCTATCACAAGGTGGTCCTCTATGAGATGATGCTCTCTGCGTAACTGGATGTCCAATCTAAGTTCTCCCCACCCCCACATAAACCAGCACAACCTCTAGTGTTAACTATAAAAAATATTTATTTACAAAATTTACATTTGCAACCCCTGAAACCAGGAGCCATAAAACTTTTTCTTATCTAATTCCCACAATTTCATGCACAATTAATCAAACACTGAGAGAGAAAGAGAGAAAATCTTTCAGAGACAGAAGTACTTTCCAGAAATCTCCCTTTTATAATATTTTATTTCCAGCAGAGCTGGAAGGGACCTTAAGGGCCATTTGAGTCCAGTTCCTATCAAGGAGGCCCAGAGGGGGAATCAAACCCCCAACCTCTGGCTCCATAGCCAGATGCATAAACCACTGAACTACAGTACCTAGCAGTTCTTTTTATTATACTATATTTAAGGCAAATCATTATATTAAAATAAGAACATTTCAAGATCTTTACAAAGATTTCTTCACTTGTTAGGTTTGCGTTTGCTTAAAATAAGCCAGAATAGCTTTCCTTCATATAATATTTAACTAAGTAACAACCTCCTAGTTCAGAACTGCCGCCATGCATTTCGCTAAAGTCACGCAGTTCATTTAACGACCCTCAAGCTCAATGTTTATTATTCAATGAAGGTAAACGTAAGCGAGAGCAACGATGACCAAAATACATTCTTAAGTTCCAGAAAAGATTTGATCCTCATACATTTATCACAGAGTTTAGAGAGGACCATCAAACGATGTAATCCATTTTTCCAAATGCCCAGTAACTTTTGCTGGGCTTGGGGGATGAGTTTTCTCCCCCACCCCATTTCTTCCCTGTTTCTTCTACAAAAATGCCTTGGAAAAAAGCCACTGAAAAGGCATCGTGTTGGAAGTTTTCATAGTCCAGTTTTTACAACTATACATCATTTTCTTTGCATCAAATAACCAGTACAGTACTATGCCTTCTCACCAACTACTGGTAAAAAGAGATCTCAGTTTTCCAATCCTTGAGCTCCATTTTTCAAAACCCTCTTAAAGTCACAGCATCAACTTAAAAATAGCAAGATTTTGGAAAGGGCAGCTTTATCTCCTCATTTTTGAATAATTAATTGTTCCTTCTGCTACCTTGAGGACTGGAAGCTGATACTATTAAAAGTGGAGTTTGAGATTATCAAAATTCTGGCACATATGCCTGACAAACACCCTTGAGGGGGACTCCATTTCAGAATGGCAAGTTTCTGGTCTGGCATCATTTCCATTTGTCAAATAAATGGGCACAAGACATTTAGAAGATATTTTCTCCATGAGCTATACAATTCAGTGAAAATGAGAAAAATAAATTCTTCCAGTAAATCTTTTCAACATGCATCACATGTTCACATTTTATCTGCTTGGTACCTTTAAACAGGCAAGCCATTTTATTATATGTATTATTATATATTTATTATATTTACCCTCCCCTGCCATCCATTTGATTATCTATTGAATACAATGTACCACCAACCAGGAAGGGCAAAATGGACAGCCGCTGTAGGATTGCTAGCTACAGGTTTATAGAGTCCTTAGTGTACCGTAGATTGTTTAGCCTATCCTAAAGAATAAGCTGCTTTCAGGATGTAGGAATTTGCAGTGTTTTACCTCATAAGACAAACCAATTGCATGTGAAAAAGGGTGGGAAAGTCCGTGCACATTGACCTTTCTGTCATAAAACGCACCTTGACATTACACAATAAACTTCGCTGTCACCACTTGGGTGTTCTACAGAGTGGTGTGAATAGGGGAGAAAACATATAATTATTTCTGCCTAGGTTAGAGGACCAACAAAAGTGCTTGTGGTAATTTTATCCCAAAATACCTGACAGTCATGTTTTAGAAGATGTTAGGACTTGGTTAACTTTCAAAAATGCAACCCTTTCCTTCCTTGCCAGTTCTGGCCCGTTGTGATAGTAAAAACCTTTCATGTGGCATTGAAAACCACCAGTGATTGATTCTGGAAAGAAATAAAACTCTCGCAAACTGCCGTCTTCTTTACTCATAGCCTCCCGTTGGGTCCAGTTCATCCTACAGCCAGATCTCTCCTTTTAATACCTCCATATTGAGACAGGACGGTTCTTTCTGTTACCTCTATTATGATCTTGCCCCACGTGGTCATTTTCTTGGCACACACAAGGAAACGTTTTGAGTCTCGTTCAAACTACATTCTCCATCTAGATGACATGGAAGAGAAAGGCCTTGCGAATGTTCCTGGCCAAAAAGAGCCAACCATATCTGGATCTCACGTGCAATATCTCAGTCTGTGTGTCAGCTTTCTGTTGAAGAAGCATTGGCAAGACAGCTTCCTACGTTTACACCAGAGTCCCGTTTTTGCTGTCGTACTTCAAGGTGGCCCGGGGAAAATTGAGGGTGGCATATTCTGTGGCGTTCTGGGACTGCAGGTTCTTGACCTCCGCCGCCGAACGCTCGCGAGTCTTGCTCAAAACCTGGATGTCCGCATAATGTACGGTGCTGTCATCATGCTTCATGTGCTTCGGTTTGCTCACAGTGGCGTAGACGGGGAATTCGGACACGTCATCATAAACCGGGGTGACATCAAAACCCTTCACAAGATGATAGAGATACATGCATTAAGAAGATAAAATCCTTTCCACCTGAGCCAGCTCTAGCTATGCTGTTGGACAAGATGGAAAAATCTATATACCCCAATACACCTCCCATTAATTAACATGGAAAACGGTCCACTGCAAAATTTCCTTTCTAAAGCTTCACGTGTTCTTCTAACATCCGGCACAGCAACACGAGGGCGAAGCTATACCAGCACCTTCTTGGATAAGACCAAGTAAAGCATTCTCTTTATGTAGCAAGAAAACAGTGTATGAATACATACACAGTACATAAAGAATAAATATTCAAGAGTAATCTCAAAATCCATGTTGTGAAGATGCCTCTATTGGGTCAACTAAAAAGGCACAGCATCTCGGTATAATCTTCGAGAATTAAAACAAAACTCTAGCCCCTTAGTAAGAGGGCCTCGAGTCAGTTGTCCACCCCATGCCCTTTGAAAATGAAAGCAATTTAACATGAAAGTCTCGGGGAGGAGTTTCACCTTTTTACTCTCCGGGTGCTGCATACCTGGCTTGCCATTTCTTGTACCTGTAGAAGAAAGATCTGGTAACAGGGGGAAAGTAACGTCTGTTGTTGTTAGGTCGATCGGAAGCTGCCCATAATAGTAACAGGGTTTTGCTATTGTATATATGTAACTATAAATGATTTCTACAGTAGCAACAAACTGCGAAAGCTCAAAACTGGGCTCAGATTCTGCCCTTAAAACAAAGGAGACTGAAAACATGTGTCCAAAATCATGTTCTTTCAATAGCCAATTGAACTACACCGAAAGGTGGTCTTTCGTGTCATAGTCTTCAATTGACTATTTGTGTTTGTGCATGGATCCTCGGCTAGAATGGGGTCATTGGTAGCTAAAGAGATTCCATACCAACCACTGCACTCTTCCACAGAGGCCTTCTGGAAATGTTTAACCCAGTGAAGCCACAGGGATCGCATGACAACCGCCCTCCCTCCCTCCCTTGAGAAAGCCCAGGTCTGTTCCTTTGGCAGAAAGCTTTCGGGGAGGCACTGGGTGTGTGTGGGTGTGTGTGGACCACTGAATCCATGGGAACATCAGCAAGGAGAAGCACAAACTGTCCAAGACGCCCCAAGCACATTCTGTTTATTTGCCTACTCACACTGCTTATTTAGCAAGGCTTGGGAGCTGCCAGGTAGCCTTTCTGATTGTGGCTCCTGGTTCCAGCTTGTTTTTAAGAAGGATGCTTTCAGCTCCACACGGACCGTCCAGTTTCTCCATTCTTACAGAGAAACAGGTGGCACGCAGACCCACCTTCTTTCTACAGACCCTCCTTCTCTGCTTATTTGACCAGACTTTCTATTTTCTGCTCAGAAAGTAAAATCCAGGAGATTGTGAGAAGCCCCAGACCTTGAAATGAGAACTGGGGTGTGTAGAAACAAAAACAAAACTTCCCATGTGCATCTGAGAAGGATCATCTCTGGCTGCAGAATCTTCCTTCCTTCCTTCTTTCTTTATTCTTTCCTCTCCCGACCTTCACAAATTCTCCAGAGCTTAGAAAAGATCCGTCGCTGTTTTTTGCATGGCGTCTCGCTAATTAAAAAGGAACATTTCTCCATGCTGCCTCTGGGTGAGTGTGTGTGTGTGTGTAGGATGCGAAGGTTGTTATGCAAAAACGTTTTTTAAAAATTCCCAAGTTCTGCCTCATTTTGAATACTCAAAGAAGGCTGAGTGCAAAAATCCTGTTTGCTATTAGGCAGAAATAAGGATAACCGGAATTCCATCACAGACAAGAGATGACACTGTTTTCCAAAGTTCTTGGATGGAAACTGCGTTAGCATACGTAAGGCCGGGGAAGATCAGAAAAAGAAATGCCCCCATATTATGGAAGTCTGCAAACATTCGGTAAATAACCTAAATTCAAGGATGCTCCAGATAAGGGTTCTGTGTCTCACCGGGAGCAGTGAGAGGGGGAGAGATTTACCTGGCTTTTCTTTTTTTCTTTTCAACGGAAAAAGACAGTTCCTGCAAGAAAAGAGGGAGAGGAGCGTATGACATAAAAAAGAATTTGAACCATCTGATAACACTTTGAACCCCGCTTCACAAATATTTGCCACTAGGCAAGACTTAACAATAAACTTTTGCAGTGTAAAGTATTCCTGTTCATATTTTTGCCCCTTCCATCCTGTGCCCCTCACTCTTGGTTTTCCTTAGCCGTTGGTCAGCATTTTACGTATCTCCCCACATCGCGTATCTAACACCTGTCAGTTGATGTTACCTCTGATCGCATGATGCTGTTTTGCCTACAGAGAGCTGAATCTCTGGGGAAATGGAATGGCCGTTCTCGAGTGCAATGGGCCCTGCAACAAACGGTTGCAGTGTGGAGGGCGTCCCATTCAGGGTTCCAGCCACACACCCAAGCCCTTTTTGCATGCTCATGGGTTCCGAGTTCAGTTCCCAGGCAGCGCTGGGACAGGATCCTGCCTAAAGCCCTGGAGGGCTGGTAGGGCCAGTCGGAGAGGGCAAAACCAGGCAAGAGGAACAAACCCACAGCAAGACTGCAGAGGGAGGGGGGGTTTCCTGAGTTCCCACGTCTGCTTGGAAGCCGAGATCTGTCAACACCGGCCATACAGAAAGTCCCACAGACAGTAGTTGGTGTGTTTGGACATGAATGGCTTCATTCTGCTTATTTCCCTACCCATCCCGCCCTGGGTTGTTTGTCCAGGGAATAGGTTTCGCAAAGCGTGGCTCTTCCTGGTTGTTGGCTCTCGCTGGCTTGTTTTCGTAGCCAAGTTTCCACCGCTCGACGGTGGTGAATGGGGTTCTTCTTCCTTGGCACTCCTGGGCAAGGCTGGCCCTGCACAGCTGCAGCTCGGCTGGTCTTTTAACCACAGCTGAGAGAGGAAGCGCAAGCGGTGGGGCCACGAGGTTGTTACCCCGTCCCTCTTCCCCACTTTCTCCTCACAACAGTCCTGCGAGGTAGGTCAGTCCCCGAACCAAACCAGCAGTCCAAGGTTACTCAGAGACCGAATGGCTTAGAGTAAGATTGTTCCTTTTTGTCCCAACTTTCTTCATTGCTAGGCTCAATGTGGGCTCTGCACCCCAGCCCCCCCCCACATGCCTTGATTCGATGGATTGCCTGTCGCTATGCCATACTCATTTTAAAATCTTCCCTTCTACATTGGGTTTTCACTGCTGCTGATTTTCTCTTCATTTGCTTTCAGGACAATGGTGGCCTTGTTCATATTCTAATTATTCTTTTAATTCTGTAAAGCTGCTTTTGGTCTCCTTGGGACAGGGAAAAAAGCAGGACAAAAATAAGTGTAATCTAATTTACATTTTAAAAATAAATAGGGGCATGCATAAATGACCCAGCTCCGGGAGGCAGTGGAAGATATGAGGGCCTGGCGTGCTCTGGTCCGTGGGGTCACAAAGAGTCGGACATGACTTAACGGCTAAACAACAACAACAACAACATGCATAAATGCACTCAACAGGATTGATGTCCAAGTAAATATATTGAGGACTGAGCTGCATGGGGTGAGACCGGCTTGTTTCGGGAGCATGAAGACAAGTGCCTGCAGGGTCTTTCAGAGCTTCTAAAGGTGACTTTAAGGGACCAGAACTTCTGGTCTTTTTTGACTGGTGTTGGCCCCCATTTCTTTGGCCTGGTTTCTGGGTGGACCTCATCTAATGAAGTCCAGGTCATTCCATCTGGTCATCTTAAGCTGTTGTTGTTGTTTGGTCATTAAGTCGTGTCTGACTCTTTGTGACCCCATGGACCAGAGCACGCCCAGGCCCTCCAGTCTTCCACGGCCTCCCGGAGTTTGGTCAAATTCATGCTGGTCGCTTCGGTGACAGATCTTAAGCTAGTGACCAAAAATGGCAAGAGAGCCTCCCAAGCCAGAAATCCTCAGGCTAATGTGGCAAGCTTTTATTTTAAATACATATAGAAAAATAGAGAGCAGTACACCGGGGGGGGGGGGGGGAGGAAAATGACAAGGGAGGTGGAAGGGTGAGGTGGCTGTTGTTAAAATCTAATAAACACCGGAGGCTTTCAAGAGAAACTTAGACAACCACTTGGCAGATATCCTTTGATTTGTATTCCTGATGGCCTTGGAGGCCCCTTCCAACTTCACTATTCTATGATTCTATGAAAAAAAATTCCTGTGGAAAAGGACTGGCAATCTTAAGGCCTGCTGGGCAGCCAGAGACACCCTTAGAAGCTCTGTGACCTTCCAAAAAAAATAAAAATAAAAATAAAATAAATCTAATACCAACTGTGGTAATAGTACTGCCCCCTCCCAAAGCCAAGTACCAAGTATTGTGTGTCTCTGTGTGTGTGTATGAGAGAGAGAGAGAGAGAGAGAGAGAGAGAGAGAGAGAGCATTCTTTCAACACGGATATCCGAGATGGTCCCAAAAGAGAAACGAGCGGCTTCTCTTTTCTGTACAAGCCACTCCTTGAAAACGGGGGCTGATGGAGCAGGGTGGATGATTCTCTCTCCCCCCCCCCCCGTCTCTCCACCACATCGGCATCAAGGTATTCTTCTCCAAGGCCATGCGTTGCAATTAAAATAACCTGGCTTTAAATATAATCACTGGCATACGCACCCACCCTGGGCAGATTCCTGGGAAAGAAAAGGCTTCAGATCAGTTTTCTGAGATGCTTTTCTCTTGTATGGGTTGGCAATGCAAAAGGCGCCTGAGTTGTTTTTTTTTGGGGGGGGGGTTGTTGCTTGTGAGAGATGGTTATTCTGAGTTTGTCTGCCTGGTAATCCCCAGCTGGGCAGCTAGCTGGCATCTCCCAGTCTCGAGTGCGAGGGTTAGAATTAGAATGGACAAGAACAGGAGGCCACCTCTTTGACAATTGGAACGAGCCCTCTCTCTGTGCCGGAATACTACCTGTTCTCAACAAAGCTTCCCCTTCCAGACTTATTCTAGTTTGTGGGCCATGCACATCTCTTCCCCGCCTACTTCTCAGGTGAATATTTTTCCCACAGATGAGGCATCGCTAATCTTGACTACCCACACTTGTTAGCTGACTGCACGGTATGTAGGCAACACCAGCTTCCTTATTTTACAAGCAGATCTGAGCAGAGTAAAAGCAATTTGAAAGAGACCTTTACTTTGTGGCTCTGCCTACTGTCTGAGGATCAGACCTCTTGGTAGCAGTTCTTGGAAATATTGGCTTTTTACACTCATGGGGCCCTTTGTATTTTTTTAAACTGTAGCTGGATAGGTTTTATTTTCACAAGTGACTTGCTAAACTTTATACAGAAAACTTCTTCAGCAATTGTCAGAAAGAAGGAAAGAAAGAAAGAAAGAAAGAAAGAAAGAAAGAAAGAAAGAAAGAAAGAAAGAAAGAAAGAAAGAAAGAAAGAAAGAAAGAAAGAAAGAAAGAAAGAAAGAGTTTATCCACTGTCTAGGCTGACAGGTAGACCTATTCTGGCCGGGGCTGATCCTGAGTGACACCTGTCTCCAGCTAAGGCCCGCCCCCTCCAGCCTCCTTTCCCTCTTTTCCAAACCCCGCTCCCCACGCCAAGCTGACCTGAGCAGCGGGAGCGCACGGAGGAGGCGAGCCGCGCCTTTGGCTTCCCCCTCCTCCAAGCGCGCTCCTTTCCGCCCTTCTTCGCACTGCCCCGTCCGCGCAAATCCCCGCGGGAGGTGGGTTGGCGAGAGGGAAGGAAACCCCCAGGTCCTTCAGGCAGGTGACCCCCCCATCCGAGGGTCGTGGGGCCGGGGGGGGGAGCGTGAAAGCCCAAGAGGGACCCGCGGGTCCAGGAGAGACCCGCGCGCGCCTGGCAACCCAGAACTGCAAAGCGCGCCCTCCCCGTGCGCTCCCGCGGGCGCGTCCTCCCGGGGGGGGGGAGAACCGCCTTCCTCCCCCCTCCCCCGTTTGCCTGCCCCTGCTCGGGCTGCCCGGGGGCGCAAGAGGGGCGAGCCAGCCCGGCGCACTCACCCGCCTCCTGCGCAGCAGCCGCAGCGGTTGCCCATAGTCGGCTTGGGGAGCCCAGGCGTGCCTTTGGCTGGCGGGGGCGAAACCGACGGCGAAAGAAAGAAGCCGAGGAGGAGGAGGCGGCGGAGGAGAAGCGCTTGACTGGAGCGCAGGGAGGCTACATTTCCTGGTTCCCAGTTCAGCCCCTCGAGGCTCCAGTCCAAGGAACTGCCTCCCCGCCCGCCCGCCTGCCTGCCTGCCTGCCTGCCCGCCTGCCGGGACCGACGTGTCAGGTTTCTCTGGCCAGCCCGAAGGCGCGGGCAGAGCGGGCCGGGGGTGCCATCTGCTGGACGGGATCCCACCGCCCCCCCCCCACACACACTAGCCGGTCCCCTCCCTGGCCAGTAGCAATGCGGAGGACTATCGGATCCCCATAGAGATCTTCTGGAGGGCCTGTCTGGAAGAGGGGTGGGGGTGGAGGGTCGGTTCGGGCATCTGGGTCTTTAACGGCTCAGGAAGGAAGCGATTCGGGCCCTGCCGGTGGATCGGCAGCTGGATATTCTCTCTTTCCGGATTTCTCTCCGCATCTGTCTCTCTGTTTGTAATCTGACTTCTTAGAGTGGAAAATCCCGAGATAAAACGCGCAAGCCCTTCAAAGAGAAAAGTCATCTGGAACATTTTGAGGCACTCTGGGGGTGTGTGTCTTAGTCTCCAAAAAAGGGGCAAGCAGGAAATCAGATGGCAAGAGAGGCTGGGAAAGCCGCCCTGACCCATTGGCGCAGTGCTGGTCCCCTGTCAGACGCCTGGCTCAGCATCCACTCAGCTGCGCCCCCAGCACCGTGTCTGTCGGCCATGGCACCGCTTGCAGCTCCTCTTCGGCCCACATACCTAGCCGATAGGATTTCTCAAGTGTTTCCAAACTCTTTCCGACGATCTTTTAAGAGGCCTGTCTCTGAGATGCTGGAAAAACAGACCAGCTCCAGGCGGTGTAGGACTCGAGAACGGTTTGGGCCCTTGTTACTTGTGGGAGTGCTTTTCTCCAAAGAACAGCAACCCCTGCCGCCAGACCTTCGTAGGCAACGCTCCTAATGTTGTCATGCCAAGGGAGGCCAGAAAGATTTCCACCAACCATCCTGCCTTCTCAGTGGTGGCACCAGCTGTGGGGGGCCAGCTGGCACACTCCCCGCCCCCTTTCTACTTAAAATAGTTTTTAATAGCAGCTTTTAGTGGCATCATTTAATGCACTGGTTCTTAACCTTGGGTTACTCAGGAGTTTTGGACTGCAACTCCCAGAAGCCTTCACCACCAGCTGTCCTGACTGGGGTTCCTGGGAGTTGCAGTTCAAAAGCATCCGAGTAACAAAGGTTAAGAACCACTGATTTAATGTATTAAAACTCTCCTGCTTGTGTGTTGTTTTTATGCTGTTTCACTGACCTGTTGGCTCTTCTCTAATTTTGTTTGTTTCTTATTTACTTTTATTGCAGTATAATTTGTATGTACTTTATTTGTTTGCAAACTGCCCAGACTAGTGCTTTGTACTAATTGAGCAGTATAAAAATGGAAGAAAATAAATGGCTCAGCTCACACGGGCAGCTGGTGCTTTCGTGCAAAGGGGGGTGTACTGCTGCCGTCCCACCTTAGCTTTTGGCTACCCCCCATCTATCCTATGTTGCCCCCACCTCGTTGTGCTCTTGAGCAAACCCCCCTCTCTCTGAGGAGAAGAATGCCATCACTCTGCCCTGCATGGGTCCCCAATATTTTTCCATCTTTCCACCCACACTGGGCATCAGCCATTGTTGCTGCTGATATAATAGGAGCACTCCTCGGGGTACAAATGACCTGCATCTCATAATTTGCATGGAAATCTGGCACCCTGGATGCAGCTCCCTGAACAAATGAGCAGATGAGGAGATGGACGACGGGGAGACGGACATGAAGGACGTCGGCCCATTTATGTTTGGCATTTTCTTTGGTTTTTTAAATCAAGGGAGTGAGCAAAGGCTGATGTCAAATATGTTTCCAGAGCTTTGAAACATCACCTTTTTCCCAAGCTCTGTGGCTTTCTAGGTGGTGAGGGGAAGGCGGAAAAAAAGGTTCCAGCTTTTTATTACACACAGCACCTGTTCATTTGAAAAATGACAGGACTCAGGTTACATTCCCGTACACCCAAAAGGCAAACAAGACAGGAGGAAGCCCTCTGAATAACTCATCCAAAAATGTCAGGGTGTTATTCATGTGCAGAGAAAGCCTGGACTGGTTTGAATCCCCCCCCCCCGTGTTTTCTGTGTACTCTTTCCGTATAGGATTGTGATGAATCCGGGAAACAAAGCAAATTCTAACTAAGCCTGCAGGCCTGTCCCTTTCAGACCCTTTCTGGATGTGTGGGCATGCTTGTTCGTATGTTTTGTTTTGTTTTTAGTTCGACTGTGAAAACAGAAAGAAACCAGAAACCCCCCTCCCAGACACCCCCCTCAAGGCCAGCGATTCTTGGCTGCCAGTCTGCATTCTCTTTTCATGACGGCTCGGCCGGCACAAAGGGGCGTCTGGGCCTCGGCACCCAGGCTTAGCAAGACAAACGTGCCGTTTTTGTGCTTCGTTGGCAAAAGTCTGGGCGTCCCGCTCCCCTCGGGTGTGCTGGGAACCAAGGCAAAGCCCAGACCTTTGGGGACCCACAGGGGTGGGTGGGTGGATGCGCATGCAGGGATGTGGCTTTTGGAAACCGGGAAAGACTAGACACGGAACAGAGAAGAAAAGTGGGGTGAAAACTGAGGAAGGGGAGAAGAAGCGCCATCCAGGAGCCCTGGGAAGCCTCTTGAAGCCAAATCTGTTGCCCATCGTGGCACCGAGCTTGGAGAAATTATTTAAATGGCTGTCACTCCAGCGTCCTCTTGAGTTTTAACGCCGCAGATCTACGGCCTGGCTTCTTCTATTCAGATTTTCTGCCATTTCATAGAAACCTACCATATAGACCCTGGAGTCTCTTGCCCTCCAGAAGGCCAGATTTGGGGCCTCAGGTCTACCTCACAGGTTTGTTGTGGAGTGGTCAAAAATGAACAGGCTCGCTTGAGTATAAACCAGTGTTTTAAGCAGGAGGAATAGCTGATATCCCACACTGCGGATGTGTGTCTCACACACACAGAGTTTTTGTTCCATTTTCCTGGGCACGTCAAATAGCATTGGCTCGCCGGACGGAACACGCTGGCTCCAGCTGCCGTTTAGTGGCTGGTTTATTTCCTATAGCACTGGAGGAGCAAACCTATGCGGGAGTAAGCCAGGATGTCCTATGGGAGAAGGCAGCCACCCCTTTTTACAAGAGTGATGTGGAGTTTTACAGAAAGAACTGCAGGGTTATTATAGGACGGTGCCCAAGCAGCCTTGTTCTTGTGGTTGGTTAAGCCTCACCTCACGAGGAATCCTCCATGGCCCTGACGCTCTCTCCGCTCCGAGGAGGGGCAGGTTCAGAACGACCCGTTTAAAGGAGGGACTCACAGCGATCAATGCCACCCTAGCGCCTGCCTCCTTGGGCATCTGCTCCACTCTGTCTAATGGTAGGGGTGTCCAAGACCCCCAAAATATTGGGAGGGGCTGCAAGGGAGGTTGGTTGCGTTGCCTATGCGGCAGTTCTACCAGGGCTACAGAAGGAGCGTGGTGGGCGCACAGAAGCATGCAAATCTGATGGTTCTTTATTGCAAAACTACAACTGTATAAACCAGAGCATGAAATTTAGTCATTATAAAGAGAGAAAAGTCTATTAATGTTAACAGCAATGGGCATCTATTAAACTATAGCTAGATATAATGTTGTTGTTCCATGCGATCAAGCTGCCTTTGACTTATAATGATCCTATGAATGAATGAATGACCTCCAAAATGCTCTGTCCTCAACAACCCTGCTCAGGCCTTACAAACCAAGTCTGCGGCTTCCCAAAGGAACTGCATCAATTCCCCAGCGTTATGATCTTTTCCACTGAATCTTACTTTCTCGTGCTAGCCTCAGTTTCATTGTTTTTGCTTCTAAAGAAAGTTCAGGCTGGATGTGATCTATAAGACACACTCGTTCATCTTTCTGGTGGTCCAGGGGAGTCGACAAAGCTCTCCACCCGCACCGTATATCAAACAAATAATTTCCCCACCCCATCAGCTTTCTTTCTGTCCTGCTTTCATATCCATACGTGGTGACTGGAAAGACAAGAGTGTGGATGATCTTGGTCTCATCCTTCCACTTGATGATCTTTCCTAGTTCCTCCGTTGCTGCCCTTCTGTGTCTCAGTCTCCTTCTGATTTCTTGGCTACAATCTCCCTTTGGACTGACGGTTGGACCAAGCTATTGAAAAGTCTTTAACAATTTCAATGAGTTCATTGTCTAAGTTCAAGTTGTGCCATTTTTTAAAAGCAATCATCATTTTTGTCTTCTTCATGTTCAACTGCAATCCTGCTTTGACACTTTCCTTTTTCACTTTCACCAGATATCATTTCAAGTCATTGCTGCTCATAGACCTAGAGTTAGGCAGCAAACTTTGGACTCAGTTCCCTTCTTGGTGTCCCGGGCACTGTTTTAAGTGCAATAGGGCTAGTTACATTAGTTACATAGTTAACTAACTAGTTATATCCTAGTTAGGATGCCATCACCTTTTCTTTTCCTCTGTAGTTTTGTACAGACAGATATGTCAGATTCTTTTGCCACTCAACTAACTGCTTGTATGGATTTATATGCTCACTCCCCCCCCCCCATCCCGTGTGTATGGTTCACCAAAAGACTGGAAATCAGAATCCTTAGTTTTATTTCTTTTTTTAAAAACAAAATTCTACTTCCAAGAGGAATAAAAGCAGAAAGAAAAGAAAACAGGGGTGCAGGGGGTGCAGGGGAAACTGCATGATCGTTTGGAATTGGAAAGGGGAGGAAAAACCCAGGAGATGATGTCTGGTTCTCAAACATCAATACGTACAAGCCACCCACGGCGTTCTCCACTAGCATGTGAACAAAATGATGCAAGATGGGATGATACCATCGTTGCATTCTTGGGTTTGTGCCACAATAGTTGTGCTTAGCTGGTTTCGAGGGAAAAAATTAAACTGAAGTTGTTGAAGGCGTGTTTCGGGGATGGACTGAAACTGGTCCAACAGCCTTCTTCGCTTCCAAGGGAGCCCTGCAAACGGCTGGTCTGTAAAAGAAGGGTCGTGATATCCAGAGGCGAATGCTCGGCCTGGCAACAAGTCGTGGGGGGGGCACCACCCCCACCTGGCCGTCCTGAGCCCTCCTGTTCCTCTTACCAAAGTAACAGAAAAGAACAGAAAAGTTAGGGCACCAAACCAAGTCACGTTTCAGGGGACAAAAGCACTTTATTGGCAGGGGAAATCGCTTTTCTAATTCCTTTCCACCTTTACTTTTTTATGTCCATTTGAAAGGGATTTTTTTTTTTTGCGCTGGGGTTTGTTTGCATTTCGTAGCATGCTCTTCTCCATTCCGAGCCCTGCCCCGCGCCTCAGTCAGGAAGAGTAACTGAAAAGTAACAGGCAACATAGCAAGTAACATAACAAGCTACTTTTCAACACTGCGGCAAGTAACCTCAAGGTTTTACTTTTTCAAACACTCTTAAAGAGCCAGGGAATTAACTGATTTAGAAAAGTCACCTCCCTAGATCTAAATAACACAAAGATCTCTTGGTAGAGTTGGCAGGGAGCCCTTGAACTCAGCAGGCGGATACTCCTTTGGTGGGCCTGGCAAAGACGCTTCGGCAGATCCCTCCAGCCTGGCCCCATTCCCAAAGGAGAGTCTCGGGCTCCCTACGCCTTTTCCTCCAATCTTTCTCCTTTCCCGGCCACCTGCTCTTCCTGACACGTTACTGGCACCTCACGGATGTTGGCCTTCACTTCCTTCCCGGTCCGCGGCGCTTCTAGGCACAGAATGCCATCATGGGTCACCGTGGCTTTGACCAGGAGGGGATCCGCATCCAGCGGGAGGATGTAGGTCCTGGTGAATTCCCGGGAGATGAAGCCGTGCCGGTCAGCCTTCTGGGGGTGCTGAGCCGTCACCTCGAGGAGATTGTCCACGGTCCGGACGGCGATCTCGTCCGGGGTGAAATGACAGACGTCCAGGAAGACCTGGAACTTGTGGTCGTTGAGGGTGACCTCTGAGATCCCTCGGTCCAGTTGCTTGTTGATCCGAGGTCTGATGTAGTAGCCGTGGTACAATGTGGGGGCCAGGATGTCCCCCGAGGAAAGACCTAGAAGAGAGAAAGGAGGTTCATCCACAGGGACTCTCGCCAGGGCAGGAACCGAACATGGGCACATTGAGTGAGATTTTTACGGTGGGTTGTCCGCAAGCGGGAACCAAACCGCTGGAAAGCCATGTCCAAAGAGGGGAGCCAAGGAGAATACTGGCAGAGGCAGAGGTCTTCCCAACCACTGAAGACGATGCCACCGTTGCTGCCACGGCTGCTCTCATCCTCTCTAGGAGAGGGAAAGCAAAGAAGAAGGAAATCAGGAGACCCCCACTTGGGTCCTGAAGACCAGCTCCAAAACTAAGCAAGGAAGAGAAGCTTCTGTGGTGACCGCTGCACACGGTCAGCCCCTTAAGGACTTTCTTCTTCTAAGGATGGCCTGTCTATAATGTCTGTTTCTAGGACTTGCAATTTTTTTTATAAAAAAAGTAACTTCCCCAAGTTTTGTTCTGGGCTCCCCCACGGGAGTCTCCTCTTCCTGCTTTTCCTTCTCCCGGGCACTGTTTTTGCTGCCATCACTCCCTAGAGCGCAGCACCACTTTCTCCTGGCACAGACCTGTTGCAACTCCAGCCTGACCGTTTATTTGGCAGGGGCCAGAAGCAAGAGGGAAAAAGATAAAGGGGGAGTGAGCAACACGCAAAACACACACACACCTACATACACCCAGCAGTCACCAAGCGATGCTGATCGCAGGCTGGCAGAAAGAACAAAAGCCCTCTTATGCCCAGCCATCATCCCACCAGCTTCGCTTTCGGGGGCTCCCCTCTTGTATTGCATCCTGCTGGTGCTTGAAATGTGCTGAATAGTTTACTCCTGCTTTCTGCATTCTTTCCTACTGCTGTACACACACCCCTTTTGAGCTTTGTGTCCAACCCACCCGCTCAGCTTTTCATTGCTTAACTGGGCTTCCAAAAAGAGAAAGAGGGAGAGGGAGAGAACGGCTCCGGGTGGCAGCGTTTTTCCTAACCCAGCTTGTTTTGCCAGCCCCCTTTCACAAACTGGATTGATGGGGAGGGTGTGCAGAGGCCACAGAGGGGGTGAGTGGGTGTGGGGATCTGGAGAAAGATCTCCCCCTCCTGATGTTCACAACATCAACAGGGGCTGCCCAGGGGCTGGCAGGCTTATTAACGCCTTGCAGAAAAGACCATCCAATGAGTTGACCCCTCCAGTCTGGTCTGATCTTCAAGAGCTGGGTGGCCAGCTCTCAGTCCACCTGCTAAAGTCTCAAGGGACAGAGAAAAAGAACAAGAGGAAGGGACTATGGGGAGATATAGGGTAACAGGGGCTTGTGTTCATCCTCCTCTTCCGAAGCAAGACAGGTGTGGAGC
Source organism: Pogona vitticeps (assembly GCF_051106095.1). NCBI lineage: Eukaryota > Metazoa > Chordata > Lepidosauria > Squamata > Agamidae > Pogona > Pogona vitticeps. Next base: position 27,367,616 of record NC_135790.1, on the reverse strand, counting down.
ACCAGCCCTGTGACTCAGGAGCCTTCTTGTAGCGCAAGCCTGCCTGCAACAGCACCAGACCTGGTGGAGGGGGAGCTCTCTGTGGGTGGGAAATGAGCAACGCAAAACCTCCAGCAACCATGCAGGGCTGTTTGTCTGGGTATCAGTTCCACATTATGGGCTGTCAGATTGCTTCCAACATATGGCAACCTTATGAACGAATGGCCTCCGAAAGGTCCGGTCATTAACCATCCTGCCCTGTTTTTGCAAACTAAAAGCAGCAGCTTCTTTTATTGAGTCTGGCCATCGTAGGTTTCGCCTTCCTCTTCTCCAGCTGCCTTCAATCATTCTCATTGCTGTTCTCCTTTACAGTGCATGTTATCTTCTAACCTATTTACCATTTTTTTTAGCAGTCATGGAACCAATAAAACTCTCTCCACATTTCCACTACCTTTCAAACATTTCAGTTCTTCTTCCCTGGCAGCTTTCTTCATTTTCCAACTTCTATGCCAGAGCCGCAACATCGGTGTTCTTGTTTTCATTTTGTTATAGATACATTTTTTAAAAAAGCAACTTTTCTAAGATTGATTAATGTAGTAGACAATACAAACAGAAGAGCGGTGAAACAGGAAGTTTTAGAAAAGAAAACCTTCAACATTATATATATATAATGTATCAAAGAAGAATTCCAACAGTATATAGATTTGTGAATACATGAGGTTTAACGCAACCCATTTCATAAACCATGCAGACACAATCAGGGTGTTAGAGGTAGAGTTAATGAGCTTCTACTACACATTCCATGTTAGTTTTTAAGAACATTTCTACAATCCTATATTTATTAGGGTTGTGTAGAGCCTTTCCCCCCTAATATTCCACTTTAATGGTTCTAGAGATATTCTATAATAATTACGAGGGCACAAGCTCTCCGTCCTAACTCTGGAAGAATGGAAAATGTGCTTGTCTCCACCCTGACCAGGAGAAGGTAAAGACATTTCTCCCGCCTCTTACCTTCCCCAAAATTCTGATCATAAATCTTGCTCGGGTTGGCGAACTCGTATTCTGCACTCATGGGGTAGGCGTGCGGGACCGTGCGCTCAGCCATTGTCTCGAGAGAGAGGCGTGGACCTCTCGGAGTACCTGTTTCAGCGTCGCCTCTTAAAGCCTGCACAGAGATGGCGATGCTTTCCTCCGAGTGAATTCCCCTGGGAGGGAGAGGTGATAAAATATAGACCAAAATAGACAGGCGGGCCCTGGAACGCCAAGCTCTCTGGGAGGGCCAGAAAAATCCACATAACATTCCACCCCTCCAAGAGACACAGAGACAGAGAGAGACGTTGTCCAGGTCTTGAAAGGCAAGCAGGAGTTTTTGACTATGTGGCCGCAGCTGTTAGAAATGTCAGAAATGTGCCATCCTGCCTGGTTGGCAGAGCCCCGGGACAAATGGACCATTGGATTGCATGCGTGATGAAAAGAACAAGGAGGAAGAAGAATCTGGAGAAGACAGAGGAATCTGACCCCAGCCACACGCTGTGTCCCTCCAGCCCAGGGTGGCTTCAGCCATTGCTCCTAGTTACAGACAGACGCCCTCCGTGGGTGGAATTCCTTCTCATTGCAAGAGTACCCAAAGAGATGTTCTGGGCAGCAGCCCCACCACATTGAAACATGTAAATACTTCTCAGCGGTAGCGTAGTGGTGCCAGGGCCTGCAGGGTCAAAGTACTGGGGACTTCTGAAGGAACAGGAACTATGACGTCAACTGCCTTCAGGGTTCCCTCCTCCATCTCAGCTCAGCTGCAATCCCATAATATCAGGAAAAGAAATTGAATTTCTCTGTATGGTTGCACGTGATCCCCGTTGCAATGCAAAGTGTTTGAGCATGGCTTGCTCTTAAATGGGCCGTTAAGAGCCATTGGCTTGACAAAAGACCTGCACCATACTGGGGGACAAATCTAGCTTGCCTGTTTGTTTGGACCAGGTCGGAGGTTATAAGATCGATCACCATGCATATGAGAGCATCTAATTACTCCACTTCCCCCAAGCACTTGTACTGGTTTTTGTTGCAAAACTTAGTGGGCCACTCTGACTTCTGAGTAAACAGAGTGTTTCTCTACCAGAAGCAAATCCAGTACATTGGCCACATATACTCTCTGACTGCTCATCTCAGCTGGGGAGCCGATCTCCATGGAATCAATGGCTGAACGGAAAGTCAGCATGGTCAATCGTTCGGCGTCCATGGGCCAGCTGGGGGAAGCAAAGGAAGGCTAGCTACAAAAGTAAGTGGTGCCTCGCAAGACGACCGCCCCGTTTAATGACGAAATCGCATCACGACGAACTTTTTGCAATCTGACCCCAGACACAGGTTGCATCCCCACATTTAGACAAGCAGGGATTTCTATCAGGTGTATAGCAACGCTACCTAGTAGTATGTTAGCACATTGAGTGTGCCATTACAGAACAGAATCTGGCTGCATATGTTAAAATAATATAGATACTTAGGTTTCCTACCTCCAAAATTCCAATAGATATCCAGGCCTCTGGGCCCACTCAGATGGTAACTAGAGTGGTCACAGGCCAGCTGTAGGGCGGATCCGTACAACACAGGGAGCCAGACTGGACTGATCCCATTTTAACTGCCAGGATGCTTTTTGAAAAGGATGCCTCCATGATGAAACCTCTTCCCCCTTGGGCTCTGCAGCTGTGATTCACAGACGCAGAGGTCCTCGTGTCCGCCTGCTTTGCAGAACTGAAAGGAAGGGTGAATGCGAGTGGCTGGAATCGGGGGATGTTCAGACTCCCTGGGGTAACCCCACGGGCGAGCCTTTCAGCAGCAGAGGGCTGCAGGGGAAGAAGCCAGCAGGAGGTGGAGGCACCTGCTAACACGGGCTCATCCCAGGAGTTGGTGTGCCAGGGGAAATGCCCATGCAGACTTCTTAAATTGAGACCCTTTTCATTTCACGACGTTAATGCCGGAGGATTTATACTGGTGCAAGCATGCAAGAGGATTTTGACAACTTGGGTTACGCTGACGCTCATGCGAAACTCTAGACTCCTTCCACGTCTTTGGAGCCAGCAGGTGCACGGACAACGCGTCTGCCTTCATTTCCCCAAGACGAAATGGGAGAAGGAAGCCTTTCCAGTCGACCTTGGCAGGTGCTGCCTTCCTGGCCCCTCTGCCTCGTCCAGGACCATCCACTGGGCTGCTCCCATGGCGCTTTTTCCAAAACACACACACACACAAAAGAGCCCTGTTTTCCCAGCAGGAAATGGCAGTTTTCATGGGCAACAATGTCAGAACCAACCACCATGATGTTTTCCTTTGGAAAGAAAAGAAACTGACCCAGGTGACAGCTCCTGAAGGGGAGGGAGAAGAGGGAAGTAGCAGTGTTTACGCATCAACCCTTCCCCTTCCCGGCACTACATTTCACAGAGAGCACATCAGTACAAAAGGGAATTTCTTAAGTGTGGGAAACATCTGATTGTCAAAGCAGGATCTTTTCACACCTCCCGTAGTTTACCAACTAAGCTTGCTTTGCTTCCTGATTGGTCTTCTGAGTGTAAACAGGGCCTTCATTGGCAAGTGCCGTTCCTTGGTCACAGGAGGTCTGCCTGAATCACGGCTCTGGGACACTAACAGATTTCCAGCTTCTAATAGAAAACTCTCTCTCTTTGTCTACCTTGGAGGAAACCTTAGGCAGCTGCCCACTTTGTGGCTGAGAGACCACAAATCACGGCCTTGTCAATCCCAAACCTTTCTTACAGCCCCTAAGAACTAGAACTTTGGTCTTGTGTTGTTTTTTAAAGAAGCAGGCTGACATTTTGGGCTGGTGAAGACTGCTCCCAGTATCAAACTCTGTGAAGGACAGTTGGCAGCCTGCACGCGTTATGCTACAGTGCTACTCTCTTTGCCGAAGACAAGACATCATTTTCTGTACCTTTTTCCCTTTATAGTTCAATCCTACGCATGCCTGCTCTGATGAAGTCCTGCTGAGTGACAAGAGTTGACAGCTTGGAATGTGTGGAGGAAACGGCAGTCATGGGAGCGAAGACTGCCCTATGCAAACATATGCTCACGCTCTGAGCTCTTGTGCGGTCACTGTGGAAGAGGGAAAGCTGGGGAAAGGAATTAAACCCCCACTCTGCCCTTCCACTTACGATCACCCTCCAAGCTGTGTTTCCTTCCCTGTTTGTTTTTAAAGGGACCCAGGGCTTTAAAAAGCATGTAAAGTACCCACTTTCTCCTCGAATCACAAGTGTTAGGTTGTGTGTGATCCCCTCTAGTGTGATTTATGCTGCAGTGTGGATGGGCATTTGGGATGTAAGGATGCAATTCTAAGGGCCGGAGCTTTAGAAGGAAGGCCTAGTTCAATGGGAGAGCACTGACTTTGCGTGCGGTAGGTCGTGGGTTCAGTCCTTGGCATCTCCAGAGAGGGCTAGGAAAGGATTCTGAACCTATCCAAAGCCCTAGAGAACCACCATCGCTTAGTATCAACAAAACTCAGCGACATCAACAACCACCTAGGAGGCACCGCTGGTCTGACTCAATCTACAGCTGCTGCCTGCGTTGTGTTTTAATTCATTTCTACCTTCCGTTGAACTCCATGGGACTTTGATGGGCACTGCAGAATGGTCCTGAAACCCTGCCTTGTGCTGGGTCACAGATCTATTCAGGGCCAAATGATTAAATTTTACAACCTATGTACCTGGAGGTGTTTTTTTTTGGGGGGGGGGCTCAGACGGAGAGAGAGCCTAAAAGCACAAGTGCAGAGGCAATGCTGAGGTCTGGATGCCACCAACATGCAGCAGTGGCTACAACGGCCCAGACATGGAGGTGAAGAAAGAGGAACAGAGAACATCAAAACAGGTTCGGCAGCATTCCGATCACACTCCAGCTGGAGGTGTTGTCACGGCGGGCTGCTGGCCCTGCATCTCCTTTCATGAGCTGAGCAATCTGGCTTCACACGCTCCTGTTTTAAATTTAACCCAGTTGGTTTGATGAGTCATTTTTTTATTCTTAGCAGCCCCATCCGAAGGGTTCGGCTCTGGGACGGGCCAAGTGGGAGGAAACCATCAGAGGTCCAGATCAAAACAAAGCAGCAGAAACATCTACTGGCCAGGGGGAAAAAGACCCTGAGTATCTTCTACCACTTTTTACTGGGTGAATGGAAGTGCAGTCCAAGTAGGAAAAAGTCTTCAGTTCCTAATGACGTAAAGAAACAGAGAGCAAAGACTCGAGGGGGGTGGAGGAAACCATTTTAGCCTGTTGCAGCAAAAGCAAGGGATTTTAATTAGGTTTTATTTGGCATAACTTTTCACAGCCTTCCGCCCACTTCTTCAGATTCAGGGGATATCGCTTTGGGAGATAAGAGATTTATACCGATTCCAGCAGAGGGAAAGCAGGATGTGAAACGTAACAGATATGCTCAAGAGCCCGGCTCGATGGTGGTCTGTACACCGGTGGTCCCCAACTGTAGGTCCTCAGATGTTCTTGGACAAAAACTCCCAGTATTTTTGACACTGGATGCTGTCGGAGGTTAGAGAACTGTGCTCTGTCTGGAAGGTAAATCCCTGATCCCAGAAGCTTCTGGGAATGACGAGCCAAATTTTTCCTTTTCCCAGAGGAAAGCTCCACTCGGTCAGGGAGAGAACAAAGCAGTCCGACAGGGCTGTGAAAAAAAAACATCTTGGAGTGTTGTGAGCCCTTTGGCTGCTTTTTCCCCGCGCCACTCTCCACCCTGGTTCTGGTTTTATAAGGGAAGAGGTATCAGATCTCTGAGTCACTGTTTACCACCACAAAGCCAGAATGTGAAAGGAAGGGCTCCATGAGAAGACTGCATTATAAACCAGATTCCAGAACAACCAGAAGGCACACCGGCCCCTCGCTTTCCTGTTTCTAAAGACAGCAAAGGAACGAAAGAGTGTTTCTAAAGCCAGAGAGAGTAAGCAGGCTCTCTGCGCTGCCCTCTAAAGTGGTGGAGAATGCTAGACGGGTCTGACTTGGTCTTTTTCTCTCTCATTCGGATGGAAAGGAGGGCAGCACGCCAGGTTCATGCTGATGCGCTAGAATTTAGCTGGGTGTTCCTTTTTCTTGTCCATGTGGGTGCTGAGCAGAGCATTCAGAAGGCCGGCTAATCTGCCCACCAGGGCTGAAAGAGGCCGACGTGGGAGCCAGGAATAATGAAACACCTGACATCACCGTTCCAGAGAGTTCAGCCCTGGGCACAGCCTGGCACCACAGAGCCTATAAAGGCTCGCCTCCCACGGCGTGGCTGGGCTGGACACACACAGCTGCCCACAGTCTCCTTTGGGAATCAACCCAGATGGATTTCACCATTCACCCCCCTTTCTTCCGCAGGCCTTTTTTATCCTCCTTTCAGCCCAGCCGCATTTTCCACCAGACGTTCGGGGAACACCTGGGGGAATCCGAAGTGCTCCCTGGCTCATCTTTCAGCTCTTTCTTTTGGAGACCCTTCATCGTAAGAAACCCTGGCTGGCTAGAGAGCAGATTCTCAGAGGTAACCTTTTCCCTCTTACTTCTTCATTTAAAATATTCCTGTCCTGCTATCTCTCCAATGAGCTCCACGTGGTATAAATCCCTCTCTCTTTCTCACTTCATCCCGAAAACCCTAGAAGACAGGACGGGCCCAAGCAAAACCAAGCAGTGTCTTCCTGCCTCTCCTTGTTATGTGTGAATAGTTTCCATGCCAAGAACCCCTTGTATCAGAACCCTCTGCCTTCAAAATACATACAAGTAAACCAGCAACGTCTGAATTGGCTTATTTTGTTCAGGCAGACATCTTCATTAGTATTATTTTGCGCCCCTGACTCAAATCTTTCCTGAAGCTGGGAGTTTTGGGACAGGAACAGTAGGTTAGCAAACAGCTTTGCAGACAAGGGAAATACAACGGAACAGTCCATCAAGGAAGGAGGACAAGATGGAAAGGATGAATTCTGCCCCATGAATTCACGACCCTTTCTGGCAGCTTTCCCTCTCTGTTTATTCTTTACATCTCTTTCTCACATTTCCTCCAATGACTTCAAGAAGGCATTGACAGGCGTCCTCCTCCCTACTTAAGAATCCACCCGATACATCTAAGAGAAAAGGCATGTCCTCAAGCCTGGGCTTTAGAGCCTGTTTTCTCCAGTGAGAAAATGATGGGCATTGTTCAGACTAGAGATCTGAGCACAGCTCAGCTGGATGTTACTGCATTTTAAAGCTAAATGATGGAATCAGTACTGCGTTACTGAAATGACAACTCAGCCCGGTATGTGAAGCCTTCCTTCAGTTTGGACTGTTTTTGTTTTTTCAATTACAAATGTGCTATGCATTTTTCTATTATCCCTACTAGCCGAAAATTGCTAGGCGTGGTACAAAGGGTTTAAAATGTTTTTTTTTTTTTAAATAGGCATTGACCACTAGCATATAGGCTAAGAAGATGAGATATTACAGAGGAAATGAAGGCAGAGGCAAAGGAGGGTCAATCTGGTTAAATCAGGATGAACAGATGTGTTTTAAAGGATGCAGCAATGAGGAATTTAATGTCAGGGGAGTTCTTTATGTATTTATTTAAACTATTTGTACTCCTTGTTTCTCCTTCAAAAGGACCCAAGGCAGCTCACATCATTAAAAGACAATATTTAAAAGCTAAAAACAGTAAGTAGACAGATATTTAAAAGAATCAAACAAAGACCACACTAAAAAAATGGTAAACAAAATTGATACCCCAAACAGATCCAAAGCAACAGGGCACAGCACTCCATGAAAAAACCCCTCCAGACTGCCAGTCCCTGAGGGAAAGCCTATGTGGAGAGAACGATCTTCATCCACTTCCCTTCTGGTGGCTGGGAATCATGCAGGACAAGGCATCTGAGAGCGAGGCGGGGTAGAGAGCATAATTTTAGCTGGCTTGTGCAGAACGAACCACCCAATGAGAAGCAGATTCAGAGTTAATTTTTGGATGACACCAAGGGATGGGAAAGCTACTTCTGAACTATAACTGCCTTGGAGATTCTAAGAGTTGTAATTACTTTTTTCCAGCTCTTATTTTAGTTCCTTTTTTCCTGCACCCTTTCCACCTCCCTGGCAGCAGGTAAGAGTGTACCGATAAGCTTTCTATATTGGAAACCAAGACTGGCCTTCCGTGGCCTCCCCCACAAGGTCCGCATTAGTTACTTGTGTCAATGTGGCCCTTAGCAGTGATTAGTACCCATCATTAAGCTCTCACGGTTACCAGCTTCCTTTGATCAGCAGATGCGACTGGATAAGTTCTGTGTGAACCTGGATGTGAAGCATTTCTCTCCCGAGGAGCTCAAAGTCAAAGTTCTAGGAGACATGATTGAAGTCCATGGGAAGCACGAGGAGCGCCAGGTGGGTTTGCTCGTAGCCAGAAGGCTTCTGGGGGTGGGTGAGGAGGAGGAGGAGGAGGAAGAGGGCTGCTGACCCATTCTGAACATGGATGGAGGTGCCAACATGGCCATGGTTGAATGGAAAAGCCAGCCCGGGGGCAGAGCAAACAGGGAAGGCCAGGTGACGGGCTTGTTTTGGTTTAAGCAAGAGAACTGCCGAAACTGAAGATGACCAAGGGACAGTGGGTCCATCTAGCTCAACACTGCCTTCCATCGGGCATTAGCCTTTTGATGATTAAAGGTCAGCAGGCCTGAACATGCCCAACCTCCTTAGCAAACGAAGGAGGGTCAGGATGGGTTAACAGGGAATACCTGATATCTCCAGCAGAGGTAGGAACTCTGGAGAGCAGCTGTCAGTCAGAGTACAATGGGCCAGGGGTTTGACTCTCCGTAAAGCCAGCTTTCCTGTATATATGAAAGCCAGGGCTTTCACCATTACCTCCTCCCTCTCGTCCAGTGGATAAAGTGCCAGACTAGGACTCAGGAGACCTTGGTTCAAATCCCCACTTGGCCATGGAAACTCACAGGGGGTGGCAAACGGCTCCTGGAACATACCTTGCCATGTCCTGTTAAGGCTGTTGTAAGCTGGAACTGACTTGCTCACACACACTCTCTTTCTTACACACACCCACGCCCACCGACATACTCCAACCTACAGCATCTTCCAAAGATACGTATACACAGTCATGCAATCTTTTCTCTCCCCATCCCCTCAAAAAGGATGAACACGGTTACATCGCGAGGGAGTTCAACAGGAAGTACCGGATCCCGGCTGATGTGGACCCTCTCTCCATTACCTCCTCCCTCTCGTCCGATGGTGTCCTGACAGTAAACGGACCACGGAAACCCACAGAAGTCCCGGAGCGCACCATCCCCATCACAAGGGAAGAGAAAGCCGCCCTCCCGGCAGGGCCGAAGAAGTAGGTGCCTCTTTGAGAACCTGACACTCCCATCTTTTATATCCACAAAAGCCTTTTCACCGGATAGAAGCAGTAGACCAAGTCTCTGACTAGCTGTTCAAATTTATTTGAGCTAAGAAGAGCAAATGAGCTCGTTTACTAACAAATAAAACCACAAGTAAGCATCGAGTGGCTTCTTCCCTCAATCTTTGGGGCAGGCTCTACTTGAGACAACCCTGGGGCATGTCAACTGGAGATATTTGTAAACAGATAAACGCTGAGCACACGCAGTGTTTTATTACAGCTTAGCAGCTACAACTGTGGCTGCACAGCTCAACAAATTTAACAGCTAACAAGTCAAAGCACTAGCTGTCCCTTCGTACCAGGAAATATGGTAGTAACATGAACTAAAACAAAATCTTGAAAATGTTCTTTTTTTAACTTCCACTCCCAGAATCCTCCAGCCAGACATGCTGGTTGAGGGATTCAAAAAGTGGCATTCCAAAATAATGATAATCATAATTATGTTTCCAAGTTCATACACAAAGACACAGGTATCACCCTGCAAGGAGAACCAAGAACCCCTTCTCCCTGTGGTGCACATTCTTTTATTTACAACCACCATTTAGGATCAGCTGCACGGCAAGCTCACCTTGGAGTGGGTGGGTGGGGAAGGGAAGGAAAGGGTCAACCCAGTCTTGTAAGCAGAGTCTTGGAGGTTATCCAGGTTATCCGGGGATTGAGGAGGGTCACCCCTCCCACCTTTATCCTACTGTGTTGGCTGCGTCCCATCGGATTCCTTGGGCTTCCCATCAGCCAATGACTTCCCATCTTTGCTGTGTTGAGAGTCGTAATCTATCATGTAACAGGACCGAGCTGTTGGCTTGAAAGGAGGCGGCTCCAGTTCTGGCTGGTGTCCAGGGAACCAGTGAGGTTCTTGAATAACTCCTAAGAGAAGAGAGAGGACGGAGCTGAAGAGCTCAACATAGGGGAGGAAGGAGAGAAACAGCAAGCGAGCCAAACAGAACACGCACCCGCTGAGCTTGCCTGGCAGAAGTGAAAGGCAGCCTCAGCTTCTGCCCACCCACCCAAGGGCAGAATGCCTGGGACAGGAAGGGGGTGGTGGTCCAAGAGACTCTCGGGTTTGGTCACAAGCACAGGCTGCCCCTTTCTGGGACTGTACGGCCGACACGGGTCCACAGGGGGAGCTGCTCGTCCTTCCTATTTACGCCCCTGAAAAAACTGCAGATGGGATTTCCCACCTGCCTCAGATTGAGGGTCTTATGAATGCCGCAACAGCTTTTATTTCTTGCTTTGTTTCAACTATAGATTCTCCCCTTTACACTCTGCTTCTACTTTCTAAATGGAAAAAAATCACATAGGGTAAACTCATAATTTTGGAGGGAAAGGCTGTGGAACAGTGCCCTTCCCCAGTCAGACAGCTTGCCCGTTAACGGTTCTGCTTCACTGGAATGATCCCACTTTGCTGAGCTACACCTTGATCTCTCTCAGCCCTCTGTGATATTTGCTTTCAACACTAACCTGCTCTTTGGCCATGCAAGGGATTCCAGAGCACACAGCCTCACCCCCTGTCTTCTTATTTGGACCTATTCATTAGGACTGTCTAGCGGCCAGACACTCAGTACTGAAGTGGGAGACAGGCGTCCTCAAGGTCCCCTTACTACCCTCAACATCAACGCCTGCATTTCAGTTTGGGGCACCTACTTCTTGTAGTCTGTGGCATTTTCCTGGAGTAGTCTGAAGAGTAGGTGGATTCAAAGTAGTGAGCATACTGAAAAGGAAAGCACAGATTGAGTATGTGTTGACTTAAGAAGCCGCCTTAATTAGCTCATATTGAAACACTAAATGAAACTGCCTTATCCTCAGAATATCCCCGTTTACAGATCCTTCTGTACACCGGCTCAAAGGTCAGCAAGAGGGAGGGGTATAATCCATGACAAAGGGGAATAATGAATCACACACACAGAAAGCAATGCGTGCTTACGCAAAGGGGCTTCCACTTATCCAAGGGGCCTTGACCGGAGCGCATACTAAACGGCACTCAAGAAAAATAAACGAGACACTACACAGAGAAGGAACAGGAAGCACAACAAGACAGAGAGGACTTGAACCCTCTGATGTTTCATTTGCATTTCCTGCTTCTCCACTGAACTCGAGAGTTTATTGGAGAAACAGGATTCTTAGGTGAGCCTTCACTCTGGTTTTCGACCAGACAAAATTCAGATGGGTTCTGCTTGAATAAACTGCATCTGAGTGATTATTCTATTTCTAGATAGAGGCTGAATGGGCTACATGTGATTCTTCTGCCTCTCTCCTTCTATAACTTTAAAGAAACAAAGTTGGGAGAGAATCACGAGACCCCTGTTCCCCATTGATCTTCATGGCGGAAAAGGGAAGGGGTCCATTCCAAGTCGACCCAGAAAATCCATCTCCAAAGAGGTTCTCCCCCTGCTTGTCTTGAATGATTGACACAGCACATCACCAAAGGAACAGAACCCCAAGCACTGGAAGGACAACTATTTTGACACAAGCTGACAGATAGGGAAGTGGGGAGTTGTGGGGGGGGGGCGGAGAACCCACTGACCTGGGAAGGGAGAGGCTTGGGCTGAAGTACTCTCCGAACGTCATAGCGCTCTTCGTTCCAGTTCCCCAAGAGGGTTTTGTTGGCATAAGCGTCCTCGTTGGTGGTGCACCTCCAGCCATACTGAAAGAACTTGGACGTGCTGTTCCAGTCTGTCCACACCTCACCATGGCCGTTGGCACGCAACAGACAGCCGTGATGAGGATTGAAGAAACAGGACAGGGACATGGCCTAGGAAAAGACAGGAAAGCAGGCTTAACATACACAACAACTGTGGTTTGCTAGGGCATGGCTACATTTCACAACTCTGTCTGGTTTATACTCCTTCAACTATTACGTCTTAAACTGTCCTGGGAAGTGTATCTGAAGATGTGTGGAGCGTAGCTTGATAGATCCTTAACCTGCCTCCTCACAGATTCCCAGAAACCTCTTAGAAAGAGGAAATAAATAGCGTTACAATCTTAAAACATATTCAGAGAGAAGCAGACCCCACGGAAACTAGTCAGTAGGTCTTACATCAGAGAAAACATAAAAAACTGCAGTCTAGGAAAAATCCAGTTGATATCGGCATAACTTCTGAACTTAACAGTCTGTGCAGTAACCACATTGACATGATTTTTAAGCATCTAAGAATCTTAACCTTACGTTTCCCTATGTGAGCCTCAGTTTAAGCTTTGAAACACCTAGCAACAATATTAAACTGTGGAAAGATCAGATTTTTAGCAAGGCACCTCGGGGATGTATGATCCTCTGTGGATAAAACAGAAGCACCCTGAATTAAAGAGCACAATGAGGATCATCATGTTGCCCCAAAAGCAACCTCAAAAGATATTATCCTGAGGGGGGGGGAGAAATTATGAGCACACCAGAGATCAGAGCGGGCTGAAATGGGGGAAACGGCAAGGAGCTACCTCTGTCTCGGAAGTAGTAGTTGTATAAGAACTACTGGATTCATCCATAGTCTACATTCCCTTGTTATCCTATCCTGTTCTGAATTGAAGTTTTGCCTCTGGAATTCAGGCTAGCGAACAGCAAAATGGTTGGGAGAGGTGGAGTTGATGCTCCAGTTGCAGCAAAGCCGCCCCAAACACCTGCTGAAGACTTTGGTTTGTGATGCAGTTTCCTGCTCATCAGTTGGGACTGATGTCACTGACCTCAGAGCACTCGTGGGGGAAAGGATTCGGGGTTTTCCTCTGTTTTGAAATCCCAGCTTGCTCCCACGCGGTTTTGCCAGGATACCCAAAAACGTTGCATACCATAGCTGGAGCTGCCCACCGTTCCGGACTTTCTAGGAAGGGAGTCCCACTGAAATGCAGAGGGATTTATTTCTGAGAGAGCCCACTCCGCGGGTTAAAGAAGGGAAAATCCAACAGGACGTTGAAAGGAAGCCTCTCAAACCCTGCTTGATCGGCGGCGTTATAAAAGGTCGGCGGTACAACACGCCACTTGAGCCTCCCAGAAGAATTATTATTTTTTTTGTCCTTGAAGGAAAGGAAATTGTCTTATCTTGTGGTCTTGTCTCTTAAGATTTTATAAATGGAAATCTTTCATTTCGGTGGGGGGTGGGGGATGACAATGGTGAGAGTCTTCCAGCCTGCGGCTACCCTGGCGGTGGCGGAATTTCAGAAAGCTGTAATACGAAAGGTCCCTTTTGAAAGCTCTGCTTAAAACCCAAGACACAAGACCTTTTTCTATTGAATACTTAGGCTTTTGGTTAAAACTTAGATAATACCAGTCAATGTTTTTATAATTTTGATTGACTGTGCCTGGTATTTTTATTTTTAATAACAACAACAACAACAACAACAAGAACAACAACAACAACAACAACAATAATAATAATACACTCAAGAGTCTAGTTTTTTGGGGGAGGGGCATGTCCTGCTTCTCCTCGCAGATTTTAGGGATGAGCTGCTACATACTTGATTTCAAACACAATGGTTTCTCCTTTATTGCATTGTTTCTGCCTCCTTCCTAACGGGATGTGTGTGTGTGTGTGTGTGTGACTCACAAGGTCCGTAAAACGAAGAGGAATTGAAACAAAACATTTGAGACCTCGAAAAAGTGACTAAACATGGAAGCGCGCATCTTAAAAAAAAACTCACTTCAAAATATTTTTGAAAAATTAAGAGCTTTTTCAAAGGCTATTGAAAGAGAGGGTAAAGGTAAAGGGTTGCCCCCGCTCGCCCCCCCACCCGTGTAGGGACATACCGACGTGCAAGGCTCCGACACGGGAGTCGGGCCTCCGCCCCCGCCCCGGCGCCTTTTCCCTTCCCCGCCGGGGACAAAGCGGCTGCCATGGCAACCGCCCAAGCGGCAACCAGCCGGCGGCCGGGAAGAGGCGGGCCTACGGGTCCTGGCGGAAGTGACGCGCAACCGGCGCGCCCCCCTCGGCCTTTCGAGGCCGGGCGGGCGGAGAGGCGGGTGAGCGCAAGGGGCGGAGGATCCGGGGCAGCAGCGGGAGGGGAAAGAGGGAGGGAGGGAGGGAGGAAGGGGGGGACGGGACACATCAGGCTACCCGGGAACAGAGGATCTGGACATTGCTCATTAATGCCGGAGCCCAGCAGGAGGGAGAGAATCAATAAACGTAATGAATGACCCAGTATTAACTGCTTTTTGGCCTCCGTATCCCTCGCTGGCTAAAATCCTGTTGTGCAGTTACGCAAACAGCGTAGACGCAAATGAAGACCTCTCCGCAGGCATTCAACTGTTGCACGCGGAGCTGTATTTATTTGTTTATTTGATTTGTATCCCGCCCATCTGGTTGAAACAACCACTCTAGGCGGCTTCCAATATAACATGAAAAACCAATAAAATAACACAAGAATATTACATAAATCTTACAATAACAAGTTGCAATACTGAACTAGAATAAAAAATAAAGAAAGAATAGAAAGAAAAATCAAGTGTAGGATTCAGTATGCTGCAAATAATGTCTATTGAGGTTTCCTAACTTAGGGTGTTGGGAAAAAAAATGCTGTGATGTTCGATTTCCTTTGGCAGGTTTAGTCTTGAGCTCTACCTCAGAGAGAGAGCAAGAAAGAAACACACAGGCACACCCCCCCACACACAAAGCAGCCTGGTTCATTAATGCTTAGCACAAAGCAAAGATTCTGAAACCAGTCCTCTGTCTTCCTCTATTTTAAGGTTTTTCCAGGATGAGACCTCAGCATCGTCAACCATGCTGCCTTTTGGTTGGAGAAGGAAATTTCTCCTTCTCAGCCGGCTTGTGCGAAACCAACGGCTGTGGGATCCACATTGTTGCTACCTGCTATGCCAGTGAAGATGCTGTTTCAAAACAAGCGCTTGCCCTTTCCAACATACAGTATCTGAGAGACAGAGGTAAAAACTGCAAAGAAGGTTGATTGCCGTTCAACTTCCGATTGCCTTTTTTGAAGAAGTATTTTTGCAAATAATAGTAATAAGCTGGCTGGATAGTTCAATGTGTTTGTGACCCTATTGTTTTATGGCTGTTGCTCTGGAAATGTCCTTTTTTAAAATGCAGAGTAAATTATATTTTACATTGGCTGATGTATTTTAGCATATTCTACATTAACATTTTACAATATTGCATTTTATTTGTAGTTTGAATTTTGTGTGCTGCTAGAAAGTCAGCCTCTAAATATTTTAATAAAGGCAACACTAATAATTGGCAATATCCTTCCATCATCTTAAGCCATCTGCTTATTTTAGGTGCCGAAGTTCATTTTGGCGTTGACTGCACAAAACTGAAACAGCACTTTCCCCCAGCTGAGAGGAGATTTGACTGCATTTATTTCAACTTCCCCCACTGTGGGAGAAAAGCTGGAGTCAAAAAGAACCGGGAGCTTCTTGCTCGGTTTTTCTGCAGGTGAGGAGGCAGCAAAGCAAAGCTGTGCTTTTCTCTCATGGCCTTTGTGTTAGTTTCTGTTATAACCACTTTGTATCAGAAATCTTGCCCTCAAAATATACAGTCGTGTACTAGCTAGACTTGCATTTGGTCCTTCCACAGCAGTAGGTACGTTCAGTTTAAAGTCACATTGAATATCCACATCTCTGCTTCATCCCCACAACAACCCTGTGAAGGAGGTCAAGCTAAGAGAGGCCAGTTCATCCAAGATTATGCAATGCTTTCATGGCTCAGTGCAGGATTTGAACCTGGTTCTTCCAAGGCCCAATCATGTATCTTGATTTTGCTCCAGCTGTGCCGATGTCCTGGCAGAGAAAGGAGAGGTCCACGTGGCGCTTTGCAGAGGGCAGGGTGGTACCCCTGCGGACCAGCCCATGAGGGAGTGGCACAACAGCTGGCAAGTGGTGACCATGGCAGCAGAGGCTGGATTTATCCTCAGCCAGGTTCATCCCTTTAATGAGGCTCGTGGATATACCTGTACAGGTTACAGGTAAGATGCAGATGTTGCACAATGACTGGCTGGCATCCAGGATGCTATTTTGGGTTGTTATGAACAGCCACCGTGCCAGCATCCACTCTAGGCTCTTGAGCACTATCTCTTGTGTGGAAGGAACAGCCTACGTGCTCCAACCTACAGTTTCTGTAGGTTGGAGAAGCATGCACAACAGTGTTCCTTCTGTTACTCAGAGGGCATGAAACTGAAAGCTGCTACTCTTTAAGCTTCTTTTACCTCTAGTTGCAGAGCGCAAGGCCAGTATTTCACCCTCAAGATTTTGTCTGGTGAGTTAATAAAGGGAAATGGGTTGGATCTCAACCTCCCCTAAAACCCACCAGAAATGTGGGGACAGTGTATTTAATGAAATATTTGTAATCCATCCTGTCTCAACAGGCTTAGAGTGGGTATAGTCAATAAAATCACACTGAAAGAAACAAATTCCATTGCAGATGGCGAAAGAAAGTAAATTAACGGCACAGGCAAAAAACAAAACAGCAAACTGGGAGATGGAAGGCCAAAGCATAATCTCTCTCATTATAAAATGGCCAGATTTTAACATAGAGCCAAAATAAAAGCATCAGTCAAGCCTTCAAAGTGAGGCAACTACAGCTGAGAAACCCCCAAGCCCTCAGATCTTACCAGGCAATTCATTTGATTCACTTCCCCTTTTTTGATATTGTATTAGTGCTCATGAAAAGCCGCCCTTCATTCACCTGAAAAAATGTTCTTGTCTTTTTTATTTACAGGAGTCAAGATAAATCCTTCTGCATCGAAGGAGCTTTGAACCACATATTCACACAGAGTTTCCATCATCCACACACTGGGCCTGCGATGAGTCAGACAGAACTGGGAGGCAAGCTGGCGCCTTTCCTTGTTCCTGAGATATTTCTAGACAAGATAAACAGGTGTGCAACTGAGTTTTGAATTCCATACTTTAAAGAGGCACAAAACGCCCCCTCAACTGATGTTCAACTTGCCTTACGATCAGAGTGCTTTTGGAACTTACACCCTCAACATCATCCCATTTACTTGAAGGTAAACTACACTGCAGTAGTATTTACTTCCAAGTATGTATCTCAGTAGCTTGATCCCAGTCTAAAACTTGTGCTGAGTAAAATGGCCAACATCCTGTTGTGTAGCTAAGCAGGTGCAGTGGGAAAGAGATCACCCACAGAAGCATATTGCCACTAATCAGACTATTGCCATTAATTAAAGATTCTTATTGCACAAGAGTCACACACAATCCAAAATCAAAACAGAGGACTCTTTAACTGATGGCAGTCTGCCACTGGGGATGACGTCATTCCCACTAAACTGGCATAGCCCTTCACACATTTGGCTCCGCCTGAATAATATGATGTTCTTTGAAATATGAAAACTGTTTAATTACTTGTTCATAATCATTATCATTTTGTCTTATTTTTTTAATTTGAAAAAGGGGGTTCCTGGATAGAAATTCAGAACATCTTGTAAGGACACTAAATGGGAAGCTCCTTGCTGAGCTCAGCAAATCTTTCCCAGTTCAGAAGGTAAACACTTCCCTTTCCTTGGCGTTCCAAGACGGCCCCAGCTCTCTTTTCTCTCCGGACGGCTGTTGGATGGTTCCTGTTGCAGAAGGAAACTCAAACTCTCAGTCTGCGGTTCACAACGTGGCCAAGACCACAGAGACCTTTGCCTTTCCTTCCGGCTTTCTGAGCTGGGATAGGACTGGTCACGGTCATGACTTGATCAGATGGGAAAAGGACTGGGTCTTGAACAAGTATTATCTTAGACCTTCCATGCTGCCTTCTCTTCACGCAGTTTCACAACAAACAGAGTTTCTTCCTGGGAGTCTCCTCGTCCTCAGTGGCCTGGTCTTTAGGAAATGCAAGATTTCCAAACACAATCTGCCTGTTTTTCACGAGGCCGTCTTTGGCTGCAAGGTTAGTAAAGGCTCAGAAGATATGTGCATCCAGCGCCTTATAGAAAACATTACCGCTGCTTTAAGCCCTCTGCTCCAACCTTCTGGTTTCAGGCTGGACTGTACCATGGATGAGCCAGAAACACCACCAACAAATACGTTCCCAATTATGGAACTCCAACGTTGTAAATTGAAATATTTTATCACTGTGGCCCTTGACCCTTCTGGTGCCGAACCAAAGAAACTTTGTGTAGGGACAGTAAATGCAGCTCCATGGCAGCCAGTGAGCATTGGTCAAGAATGTGTTTTTGCTTCACTGAATCTGGATCTCCTAGCTATGCAAATATGTGGGATCTTGGACTGGCGCATGCTCTGGACCTCTGATGAACGGTTCTTGACTCAGTTTGCAGGGGGGTATTTGGGCCCTTTCAAGAGCTTTTCGCTGTATCCACCCTCCTATGAGCATGACATCAGTTTCTGGGTTCCCGAAGCAGGGCGATTTGACGAAACGCAACTTCACACCATTGCCAGGTGTGTATCTGGTGAAACAGTGGCGTCCCTTCAGTTGCTCGACTGCTTCTTGCACCCAAGCACAAGCCAAACCAGCCTCTGCTACCGGGTCACTTACCGGTCTTGTGACAAAGCGCTCAGTCGACAGCAGGCAGCAGCAATGCAGATGAAGCTTAGGGAGGAAGTGCAGCGGAGTCTGGGGGTGACACCACGATAGCTCTTTATCCTCCTTAATCACAAACACATTTTGCCAGTTATATAATTGAGACTATATAACAGGAATGGTGTGGGGGGGGTCCTTTTAATTCTCTGTGTTACTTCATGGTGATTGTGTGCTTTTTGTAAAGGCTGGATGGGTTTTTACACATAACAGTTTCCCCCATTCTGCTTCTTAACAAAATAAAATTCAACCATGTTTCTGGTGGGGTCCTTGTTTTTTGAAATTCAATGCTGCAAGATGTTGTGGTTTCATCAGATTCTTACTTCAAAAGCTAAGAAGCAACAGTCAGCCAGATAAGCTACTTTTTTGGGTGAAGCTAATGCCATTGTGTGGCATCATCATGAAACAATCAGAAGTAGGGAGCTGCTTCCTACCTTCATATCTTGCTCCAAGTCTGGCAAAGTTACTTTTCTGGAGTACAGCTCCCAGAACTATCCAGCGTGTATAGATGCTGGCCCTTCTGGCTGGTGCATTCTGGGAGTTGTAGTCCAGAGGTGTAACTTTCTCAGGCTCTGGAGAAATACAGAGGGACTTACTTCTTTATATGCCACTCAAAGAAGCAGAGAATTCTGGGTGAGTGATTCTTTTAGACGAAACAGATCACTAACCACTAAAAAGAGGAAAAAGGTCACCAAGTCATGGAAACACAGGAAACGGATAGGATCTGCAAACAAAGGAATTCGCTGCAAACTTAGGCCATTTAAACAAAAAAAAAAATCAGAAGTAAATTCCGGGAAAGCATTGGTTTAATAGAAGATGGTGCAAAGCTGCGTTACCTGATTTCCCTGGCAACCTTTAAATTAGGCCGGAAGACTTGGAAGACGGCCAAAAAAAATAAAATAAAATAAAGGCCATGGGGGAACACCCATAACCCACTAGCCACATCATGCAGGGTACCCACCATCAAGGTCACATCACGCGCCTCTGCAAATCACATTTTGGCATGGTTTCTCCCCGGCTGCCTATCCTTCCCCGCATGTAGGAAAACAGCACATCAGGCTAGTTCATTAAATGCAAGGAGCGCTTTTTGGACGCCCACCCACCCACCTACCCTGCAAACTTGGCGTCTCAATCCGCGATGCACCCCCCTCGCCCTGCCCGGGACTCGCCCCCTCCCCGCGCGCGCGCGCGTCAGCCCAGCCGTAGAGACCAGAAGGCGGCACTGCGCTTGCGCGGGTCCGTCGCCCGTACCCAACATGGCGGCCGCGGCCTTCCATTCCGACCTCTCTCGCCGCTGAGGGAGAGGAAGGCGGAGCCGACCGGCGAGGAGGCTTCACCCCCCGCTTGCCCGCACTCGGCATGGCGGCCAAGGGGGCCCGGCAGCGGCTGAGGGGCAGCAGCGGCGGCGGCGGCGAGGGGGCGGCGGCCGTTGCCCGGCAGCGAGAAGAGGCGCCCCCGCCGCCCGCCGAGGAGGGCCAAGCCGAGTGGGTGGAGGGGGGGGAGAGGGGGGTTATTATGGGATGCCCGGGAGGGGCGGTGGCGGGGGGGGGAGAAGGCAGAGCGCCAGGAATGCCCACTCCCCAGCTTATTTTTATTATTGGGGGGACTACAACTCCCAGAATCCCCAGCCAGAAAAGGTGGAGCAGTGGGACGGGGGGGGAAGACTGAGGAAGGGAATGAAGGCAGGGAGGGGGGTAAAGGGTCTTAAAATCTGGCATTCACATTCTGGGTTTGGGGAGATTTCAGTGGTGGGGGGGTCAGGGCCCTTTTGGGGGGCAGCTTCGGGGAGGGGTCTGGGCAAGGGAAGGGGGAGGGCAGGTCCTGGAGGGGGGGTGTTAAAGGTCACTTGTAATAAGTATCAGCTCTCTTATTGTTATTAAAAAACAGGCACAGTCAAAATTGTCAAAACACTGGCTGGTCTTATAGAACAGATACAAGTTTTAACCAAAAAGCTTAAGTATTTGTTCAATATCGGCACAGGATGTATGCTTTTCCTAATATTGCCGCTTTTTCGTAGCTCTGATGGTGTGATTTCTGAGATCTGCCACTGCTTATAATATTTAATATTGTTCTCAAAGCCCCAATGACTATGGGGACCACTGAAGTGTGTTTCATAATTAATTTATTAGTAGCAGTAGTGTTAGTATTAGAGTAGTAGTTACTATTATTACTGCTACTAGTAGCAGCAGTATTATTATTAGTATTATTGGTTATTAGTATTACAGACCAAAAGAAGTCAGTCTTCCCCTCCTCTGGAGCCCACCCCATTGAATTGGGTCCCCCCCCTCCTCTTTAGGTAACTGACCAGATCATTCAGCTGCAAACCTTATTCCGTTTGTGATAACTAAGATGAGTGGCAGTTCTCCCCAACTTCATTCATTCTCCTCCCAAATACTCCATTTGGGGTATTTGTGAATGTATTTTGCAAATGTATTTTGTTGTCGTTGTATTAATGTTGGAATTTTGTAAGGAGTTTATATGGCGTTTTAGCTGAATGAGTGATGCACTGTCTGGATAGCACTCTGGTGATTTCTTTGCACATGCAATGACAATAAGGTATTGTTCTGTTCTATTCTGTTTGGGGGCTTGTGAAGGAGAGATAATGTCACTGATTTCTCAACGGCTTCCATTCGTAAGTGCTTCTGGCTTTCTGTTCCCTGAACTAAAGTCTTGGTGCAGGGCTGAGACACGCGCACACACACACACACACACACCGCTGCCAAAGCCATATTTAGCTGCCTGACGTGCCAGGTTGATGGTTTAATCTCATCTTGGTGTAAGACCAGCCAAGATCCGGTTGGTGTTTTGATGAATTAAGAAATCATCTCCCAACATCTTTCATTGAGCAGTCTGCAAACTGAGCAAAATACCAACTCAAATTCACTTTGGGTTTACAATGTCCAGTGAAAATTCTTCACTGGTCCCTTTTTCCGGATCGTCAGATAATGTTCTTGAGTTCGTTGGAGTCACCTTGCCCCTTATTCCCTTGCTTCATATCGTTCACGATCAAGGCTAAAACACCTGTCTGGCTTTCTCACGCAGGCCGTCTGGGAGCAAAGGAGGGCATGTCTGGGCTCCCGAAGGATCAACCGCTTTTAAATGTCTAATCTCAGCCAGATTCTGCGCCGCCCTCCTGAGCAACATATCCGACTGCGATGAAACCTTCAATTATTGGGAACCTGTGAGTGCTGTTGTGAGGGGATGTAAAATACCTTGCTGGGTGTGAGTGGGCAACGGGTAAACAGTTAAGCCACAATCTTCATCCCTGCTGGATCTGAGTGTTAATGAGAGACCAACTACACGGTCTAGTACGATGAACCCACAAATGTTCATTTTCCCTGCAGGGGTAGTCAAAATCCTTTAATCCTCTTCTTGATCAAACTTTGCCCATAACTGGGCTACACTTCCCCCTTAAATTGCATGGGTCTGAGCAGCACCGTTTTGGTTATACATGGATTTTGAACTAGATGGGGGTCCAGCGCCCCTAATCCCAGCATTGCTGAAGGGAGATGTTCACCAGATGTTCTGCATCAGATGGACTGGGCTGCCGTGCATGGACACTTTTACTAGATAAAACATGTTAGTCTTTGTTGTTTTTGCTGCAGTAGAATAGCATTGCTATAGAAAATTTCCAGCCTGTACTTTACTATTCTTATACTTGTGTATGTGTGTGTGTGTGTATGTTGTTGAAGCACTAGTCAGGTCATTTTTCTGACCCATACGTCTGTGTTCCTGCAGATGCATTACCTCGTTTACGGTCAAGGCTTCCAGACATGGGAGTATTCTCCGAGGTATGCCATCCGTTCGTATGCCTACCTATGGCTCCATGCCCTACCAGCCTTGTTCCATGCCAGGGTCCTGCAAACAAACAAGGTAAGAGGCATAGCTTGACTTCATCTTTGGGTTGCGTGGAGCTTGAGGACCTCACACGGGGGGGGGGGGGTCCCTGGGTTTTCCTTTCCAAATAGTTACAACCCCCTGCCCAAATGTCTCAAGAACCCTTGGGCTGACAAGCAGCTAAGGATGTTTCCCCCCCCCCCCCGATTCCAGGCCCAATCTGAGAGTCACTGCGGATGGGTGGATGTAATACGGTGTGTTCCCAAAAGTGTTCTAACTGCTACCATCCCTCCTAGGTTCTCATCTTCTATTTCCTCCGCTGTCTTTTGGCCTTCCTGAGCTGTGTTTGTGAGCTTTACTTTTATAAGTGAGTACACGGAATGCTTCTTCTCTTACGGTTGTGAAGGTCGTGTCATAATACGGCCCAGTGGCACGGACAGGTATCTCATCCCCTGGGCGTCTCAGAAAGCACCGTAGGGTCATCCCATGGGGAAGGACTAGGCCAAGTTCTATATCTTCACACCTCTGGCATGTTCTTCGCATTTTATGTCACAAGCCACCCTGAAGGCCAGGTTTCGTTCCTTGGTTTCCCCGGACAATGAGACAGAATAAACTAAAGGTTAACGACAGTGCAAAGTGGTCTTGGAGAAGGACAGGCAAGCCACTCAGAGTGGGCATCCCAGGCCCCTGCGGCATCTGGTTGTGCTCCGTATGCCCCTCTGGGTGAAGGGCTGAGGCCGGGAGGCAGGAGACTGTAGGAAACCGAGGCATGGCCTACAGGGAGCAGAGGCAAGAAGAATGGGCTAGAGACGTTTCCAGAGGATTGATGGTGAGCAAGGACACAAGACTGGGAGGGGGCAAGAAACGGCAGCTGGTGTTGCAGCCTCTCCCAGATTCCTCCCCAATTCCTTCAGGGGTAGGAAAGAGTCATTTCCTCCCCCTGAATGGTCTAGATTGGGCCTCAAGACCACCCAAAAAGACTTCAAGTGGAATTCAGGAAACCAGAGTGGCTATCAGTAAATTATGATTTGTTTCCTGAGATGAATCCAGTATAGGGTGATCCACAGGGCAGAATCTTCTTGCTTTGCCCTCCAGAATCACCCGCTTCGGTATTATCTGCTGCCATTAGATCGGTGTGCTAGTAGCTGGGATTGTAGTATAAAACTGACCAGGCTGCTTGTTGTGTTTTGTATCACCACAGCCGCTTGGAGAAGGCCTGAGAGCTATAACTTAGGAAGCCATCTTATGCTTTCCATCAACTCCGATGGGTAGCAGCTCTTCCAGAACATTCCTAGACACCTCTGATTCTTTTAATGTGGATACGATCCTAGAAATGTCCTATGTGCCCCTGAGTTGTAGGGGCCCTCTTGAGATGCTGCTGCCTTCAGCTGAGTCCTCGCTCCCTCCAGCCCAAGGCTGCCTCTTCCACTGTGACTTCCATTGACTCCCACGTGCTCTGGACCGTCCTGATTCTTCTCCCCGCTCTGCTTCCTTAGGGCCGTGTGCAAGAAATTTGGACTGCACGTGAGCCGTCTCATGTTGGCTTTTTTGGTCCTCAGTACCGGCATGTTTTGCTCAGCAGCTGGTAAGTTAAAAAGCAACGTCAGCACAGATCAGTTTGACCTTGGAATCCATTGAGCAAGGAGGTTTTTCTCAAATGGGTGGTGGTTTGCTAGGGCTTGGGTCGCAGAGAGTTTGAGACATTCGCTCAGGAATGGGGAGGAGAAGACAAGCGTGGGAGCACCTCTGCTGCCCGGGTGACTTTTCTCCCCCTTTTCCTCCCAGGTCCTTCTATGGGGTGCCGGAGATTCAGTAAATGTGGCATGCCTTTCTGAAGCTTTCTTTTTCCTTTTCTTTCCTGGGGTGGGCTAGGAATCCCTGCCCTGTTTCTCTCCCCCCACCTCCACCCCCAGGATGAAAAGAGAGGGTTCATTACAAAAAAATTTCAGTGATGATAGCAGAAAAGGAGATCATAGTCACCAAGTGCCTAAGAAATGCCTTTTCCAGTGGAAAAATTCCCAAAGTCTTGCTGATTCAGAGCTTGGATCAGTCGGCCAGAGGCTTTGGGAGCAGCAGTTGGAAAAACATGAAATATTTTTGAGCTGTGTGCTGCTCCCTTACCTCTGTCCCATTTGGAAGTTACCCTCTGAGCCATCTCATTTTAAGGGAGACGGCTGGTCCTTCTAAATCCAGGGTTGTTTCCTCTGTTCTGTCTGGCATTGAGAGTTCTTTCTTACCGCTCACAACTGCAGAGGCAGAGGACTGAGCTGGCGTGCCCCCAGCCCCTGAGCTGAAGTCCCTTCCCTTCTCTGCATGTTGGTCGGCCTGGGCTGAGAAAGCACCCCCTTGCCTCCCAGCCCTTCCATACAGCCTCCCGCAGCCTGTGGGGGGGCCCTGCAGGGGCTCCCTCTTTCTCCCAGATCCTAACTCCTTTCTGCTTCTTGTTGTTTTTCAGCCTTCCTCCCCAGCAGTTTCTGCATGTACAGCACCGTGGTAGCCATGACCGGGTGGTACATGGACAAAATCTCTCTGGCCGTCCTGGGCGTGGCTGCTGGAGCCATTGTGGGCTGGCCTTTCAGTGCAGTCCTTGGGTAAGCTAAAAGGAGGCCAGCTTCGGTCAAGGGCCAGATTCACCAGAAAGGTGGTGGAAAGAGAGAACGGCCCCACCCAGACCTGGTCAGTTCATGGCCAGGTGGCCGTCGCTCTCTTCAGAAGGCGCAGTCTGTCCGTCTTTCCTGGGGAGGTGGTTGCAGAGAAGGGCTCCAAGAATATGCGGAGCCCTTTCTTTCTTTCTTTCTTTCTTTCTTTCTTTCTTTCTTTCTTTCTTTCTTTCTTTCTTTCTTTCTTTCTTTCTTTCTTTCTTTCTTTCTTTCTTTCTTTCTTTCTTTCTTTCTTTCTTTCTTTCTTTCTTTCTTTCTTTCTCTCTCTCTCTCTCTCTCTCTCTCTCTCTCTTTCTTTCTTTCTTTCTTTCTTTCTTTCTTTCTTTCTTTCTTTCTTTCTTTCTACCCCGCCTATCTGGTCAATTACGACCACTCTAGGCGGTCTTTGAGACCAAAGAGGACTTCCAGAGGCTCTGGTGAACCGGGTGTGCTCCCCAAACACCAGGGTGACATTTTTTTTCAAGTCAGGAAAAGTTGACCTTCGTGTCAAGTTGCCATCTTGTGATTTGCAGAACTCTGAGCCAAGAACTAGGAAGGCTGCTAGGGCAGGAAAGATCTTAGGATTCTGTTCTAATGCTGACATGCATATATAAAAAAAACTAATAATATTTCAGTAATCATATTGCAAATGGGAATAATTCCCATGGGAATAGGAAGCTCCTAATTTCCCTCTCTTACTGGAGATATAAGATTCTTTTTTTTTACTTCCCTTGCCTTCCTTGCAAGTTATTGGAGTGCTTTTTGTTGGGTATTTGCCAAGACTTTTCTGGGTCCTGTGAACTCACTCCCACCCTCTAATACTTTCTGGTTTTCTATTCCTTTTGCTTCTCTGCATTCCATGGTTGCTTCTGCATTCCCACAATGTCTCAATTTCACTTCCTCGATGAGAGAAGAGCCTTGCATAATTTAGATACAGATAGCCGGCAGGGCGGAGCAGAAGCCTCCCGTGGGCCACTTGGGAGCGGTGTGCTCCTGAGAGAAGGGGGGGGGGAGAAGCACATCCCAAGTTTATTGCTCTGAAATACCACCTTTCGCCTTCTCGCTGCTAGGCTTCCGATTGCCTTTGACTTCCTGATCCTGAGAAGAAAATGGAAGAGCTTCCTGCGGTGGTGTCTGGTGGCGCTCGTGGTCTTTCTGGTGAGTTTCCCCCAAGAGGGAAGCATCAAGTGGCCAAGCTCTTCTGTCAGGGTCGGTGGGCTTTCTCAGGTGCCAGTACACCCCTTCCCTCACCTGTGCACCTCCATCACGCACAGTCAGGTAACTGCAGAGGTGCCTGGTGATTCTGCATCAGTCTTCTTGAACGTTGCTTTCTGGGCAGAAAAGGGTTTCTTCTCCGACGATGAGCAGCTCTGTGGGAAAGTCGGAAGAGTTTAGCCGTCATCCCACTGTGTCTGCCTTCCCTCAGGAAGAGCAGGAGTAAAAACGTGTTAGGGGTTTCTTAGACCATTGGGGTTTGGCAGCTGTTTGGTGGTTTTAAAAGCTCAAGCAAGAGAGGTGATGGAAAGACCAGGGGGAGAGACCCAGGAGCCGAGAACAGTAGGTGAACAACCCTCACGCACAGACGGCCGGGAAGGTCAGCCTGTACCTCACAGGCCGGGAAAAAGTACGCCTCTGCCACTCACAACGCACGGATCTTGTCTGGTTTTGGAAGCTAAGCAGGGCTAGGCCTGGTTTAGTACCTGGATCGGGGGCCATCAGGGGAATATCTGGGATCTCCTGATAGGGCAGGGAGGACCTCCTGCCTGCAACCCAACCCAAGCTGTTTCTGAGGCTAGATGGGCCGAGACTCTGATGCAGCCCGAGATGGGGAGGGAGGGATGGGGCTAGAGACACTAAGAGGGTGGCTGGACGTGCGGTTGACCTTTTGCCCAAAGGCAGCGCACACCACCGGGAGGGCACCGCAAGGTGGCACAAGTGTTGCGGAAAGGAGACAGGTGCGTACGTGCGCACATGAGGTGGGAATGCATGTCTAGTCGCGCCTCCGCCCTGACCTACATTCAGGTCACTCTTACCCTTGGTTCACAAATGCAGAGAAATTCAAGGGCTGACCTGACTGGGCCTTGACTGGAGTGTCCGCTTGACCTATGACAAGTGTGCTCCTTGTGTTGAAGGTTCCCCTGGTGGCCGTGGACAGTTATCACTACGGGAAACTGGTGGTTGCGCCTCTCAACATCGTCCTGTATAATGTCTTTACATCACACGGGCCAGACCTTTATGGTGAGTCCTCCTGAAGGGACAGGCTGAATGTGCTTTTACTGTCATTTTTGTTGTGTGTTATGATTGTAAGCCACTTTGAGCACTGTCTGGTAGTGGAAAAGCAGGATATAAGTGCAATTAAGCTAAATAAGACGGGAAAACGTTTTCAGATGGCATGTACGAAGAGATTGACTGTATGAGTTGCTCTGCCAAAGCGATGCAGGCACTGGAAGGTTGAGGTGCAGAAAGAAACATACACGAGACAAGCTCGGACAAGGAGCTAAATTAAACCAAAGCTTTAATTTAAATGTTGAACAAGAGAATCAACTGTACATTTTCAAACAACAGCAAAGCACGCACACATTAAAAGCTAAATGGAATAAAAACTTCACCCCACACATACCTAACACCTGTGCAAAGATGGGATCAGGCTCCATTCTGTAAAGAGGCAATTCCAGAACCGGGGTGCTCTCTGTGTTGCCACCGACCTGTCCTCTTGGTGGTAGGACAGAATTATTCCTCGCACTCAGCCCATCGGCTGATGTTCCCCAAGCTGCTCTGCCCGGAGGCCACTGCCGGAGCTGCTGATGCAGGTGGGCCACCAACGGTGCTCGGAAGGGAAAGCATGAGGCTGATGAGTTTTTTGGGAAGAGGAGCCCCTTCTTTGTCTCCGACTGTGCTTTTGTGCCAGGCCAGTGGCTGGTCTCAGGGATGGTGCCGGAGGCTCTCTCTTCTCAACCGGCCTCTTTCCTCCCGTAGGGACGGAACCCTGGTCTTTCTACTTCGTCAACGGCTTTCTGAACTTCAACGTGGCTTTCGTGCTGGCCCTCCTGGCCTTACCTTTGACGTCCCTCATGGAAAGCCTGCTGCAGAAATTTCACGGTGAGAAGCCGGGGCTGTTTGGGGACGCAAGAGGGAGTCCTCGGGGTGGGGGGTGGAGACGTGTGATGAGCGCAGCTTGGTTGGCCGACCAGCCCTGCCGATACCCCGCTCAAGGCAAGCCGGCAGCGCCCTTGGCCTAAGAAAGGGGAGCTTGTGTTTCCAGACCTGCCCACTAGAGTGTGACAGCGGCCCGTGTAGTGGAGAGAGGGTGCCACACGAAGGGCGCTCCTGCCAGCCAACTCCAGGGAGCAGCAGGGGTTGCTCTCACAACCTCCTTCCTCCGTGCCTGTCCGCCCTGCCCTGCTGAGGGTGCACACCCTGCACTCACAGGATCGGGAGAAGCTGTAGGATCTTGATCTCTTTAACACTCTCCCCCCCCCCCAAAAAAAAAAAACACCGGCCTTTTCTTTTGGGAGCCCTTGAATGGGGGCAATTTCTTCTTTTCTTCTTTCTTTTCACCCACACTGGGCTGCCTCTGCAGCTCTTGCAAATGGGAATAATTGCCGTTATTTTCAAATAAATGACTTCCTGCTTCATTTGAGAGGAGATGAAGGGTTTCATTTGTATTTATTTTTTTTTAAAAGCCTGTGTGTGCTCTGAGTGTTCTTGGCAGGCTCTGTGGCCACTGGAGCGACCAACATTTGGAAGGGCTGGTCTCTGTGCAGAAGGGGAGGTAGCTTTGCATGTAATCCGGAAAGCACATTGCGAGTCAGGCAGGACCGGGATCTTTTTTGTGCTTCGGTGTCTGAAGCTCCTGGAGATTCTCCCTTGCATACCATCTAGGAGGCAGTTGATGTTCTCTAGAGGGA
The DNA here is from genome assembly GCF_051106095.1 of Pogona vitticeps. Taxonomy (NCBI): domain Eukaryota; kingdom Metazoa; phylum Chordata; class Lepidosauria; order Squamata; family Agamidae; genus Pogona; species Pogona vitticeps. The sequence goes on along the minus strand of NC_135790.1, from coordinate 27,338,392 downwards.
GGGTGGTTTTCCTATAGCCAGTCTTCTCAAATTACAAATACTTATTTGTATGTCTTACTAATGATGGAAGATGGGAAAGTTACTTTCTGGACACTGTCCTTCAAAATCTCCAGCAGACGTGGCCACTGGGGTCTTAAAAAAGAAAGACAAGGGGCCAAGGCAAGTCAGAAAAATAACAGGTTGTGGAACCCAGTGGGCTCCAAAGCCTACCAGCAGCTCTTCGGTCCTAACCGTTCCTGGAATCCTAACTCAGCCAGCTTCTTGTTTCTTCCAGTTCAGAATCTGGGCCGTCCTTACTGGCTGACGCTTTCCCCCATGTATATCTGGATCCTGATTTTCTTCAGCCAGCCCCACAAAGAGGAGAGGTTTCTGTATCCCGTCTACCCCCTCGTTTGTCTCTGTGGGGCCGTGGGACTCTCCGCCTTGCAGGTACGTTTCACAGAGGGGTCCAGCGGCGGGAGAAAGAGGGTGGGTAGAGAGGAAACTGGCATTTCTGGAGGATCCCACGTGACCCTTGAGCCAAAGCCATCTCCTTTGGTATGGCTTGTCAGGTGGCAGTTCCTGAGTGGAGCATTCTGGGGTAGCCTTGAGGACTAGAAACTTTGGAAAGGAAGAAAAAGATGCCCAGAGGGCCAAAGTTGCCCACGCCTGTTTATCAACAGACCTCCATCCTTGTTTTGTTACTCTGAGAACCAAAGAGTCTCCCTAGCCAGCCGTGCACAAGCAACTCTGGCTTCTCCTGTTCTCAGTCATGCGCTGTTGCCCTGGGCTGAAAGATGGTACGCTGTGGAAGCGTATCAAAACACACACACACAGACACACACACAGTTGGCACTACAACAGTCCAACTCCTTTCACTCCCAGCCACCATGAAGTAAGCGCTGACATTTCACATGGATTCAGACAAGCCGGTGGTGCCGGTGGTGACTTGAGATGACCAAATGTTTTGACAAACCACAGCCAAGCTGCTAGTCCTTAATCCTTAGGAATGGTTCACATTTAACATTTTTCCTATGTGGTAATAATTTTTTTAATTTAAAAAAACCCTATACATTATCCATTTTGAAAGGTGTGCATTTGTTTTATCACCATTGTGTTTGCACGGAAGACATTATAACTCTTTGGTATCTGTCTGTTCTTGGCAAAGCAGAAGCTCGTATAATTCCCCTATCACCAATATCAGGGTGCACACGTCTCGTGTAGCCCCTTTCCTAAAAGGTCACGTGTGGATCCATCACTGGCGATGTTTGGCCTGAACCCACATCGTTCATTAATCAGAGTGCCCTCAAGCCCAGCCTGTTCTGTTTCACTCTAAATGATGCAGGCTTGTTCCTCTTTTTTCCCCTTCCCTTCCCTTTTTAGAAATGCTACCATTTCGTATTCCAGCGTTACCGCCTGGAGCACTACACAGTCTCGTCTAACTGGCTCGCCCTGGGCACCGTCTTTGCTTTCGGACTTCTGTCCTTATCGCGTTCCGTGGCTTTATTCAGAGGTTGGTGACGCAGAAGGAGGTCCTCCGGTCGCTTGCCCACAGGCTAAGGAGCAAATGTCTCACAGAGGTCATCTCATCCTCCAGAAGGATCCCTCGGGTGAACCGGGGCTGCTCGACCGTTTGCGGTTCAAATAGCAGCCAGTTCCTTTGGAGCATTTTTTCGGTTGCCGAAATATAGACTCCCTAATAATTCTTTTCCCCCCCAAGGTTCAAGGGGTTACGGTTGGGGTTGCTGCTCCTAAAATTCCCCAGCCGGTATGGCCAATGGGTGGCAGCCTCCCAGGGTTTGCAATTTTTAAAAAAGGAGATTCTCTTGACTGGATAGCTAGGTAGAATAATGGTCTGGCTCCACGTGAAGCAGACACCTAAGCAAAAGTGTCAGGTCATTTTTCCATTGGATGGGGCCTGATGTGGTTTGCCTCTCACCAACGGAGGGGGCTTGGTGTGGACAATTTTGGGACCTCATTACAGTCCAAGGAAGCTTGTGATGACCTTGAAAGTTCAGTTAGGGTTCTTGACATCCAGATCTCCTGCTGGGTATCCTCCCTTCTTTTTACATGCAGCCTTTCTTCCTCGTAGGCTACCATGGACCTCTGGACCTGTACCCCGAATTTCACAGAATCGCCACCGATCCCATGATCCACACAGTGCCCGAGGGGAGGCCGGTTCACGTCTGTGTTGGGAAGGAATGGTATCGTTTTCCTAGCAGCTTCCTCCTGCCTGACAAGTAAGTGCCTTGTTGGGACACAAATTGGGCCCCCCCCCCTTGACGTGGTAGGAGTTCTTCCAGCTCACAAACACAGAGGGGTTCATGCACATGTGTGCCCACTTGCATCCGGCCACCGAGGTGTCAGAAAAGCAGGTGGCACTGCTCTCCTTGCCCTCAAGTCAGAGAGAGTTCGCCGTTCCGGTGAATTTATCTGGGAGCCGACCGTTTGAAGGGTTGAGACCAGGCCAGCTTGTCCTTGCCTAGGAGAGAGGTTGGTCGCTCGTGTTCACTTTGCCAGCCATTCATGACCAGTGCTGGTTTTCCAGCTGCAGGGGCTTCGTTCTCCCTGTGCCCACACGGCCGGTGGCATCACCGGCACATTTTAAGGCCCCTGCAAGGAAATGAGGGAGGCATAGAGGTTGGCAGGATGGCCAGGGGAAAGGATGGACCAGGGTGGGAGGATGTGCCATTTCTTCCCCCCCTCCGACATCCTTTACCCGCCGTAGTGAAGAGTGATGGGCCTTGCCATCCGCCAGCATCTGGAACCCACCACATCTCCCGTGAACTGCCAGCCAGAACAGCTGCAGCCGTGGCATTTCCCCTCTTCCTGACAGAAAGGCGTTTTGTTCTTGTGCTCTCTGGGACGCCCTCCTTCTCTCACTCACCCACCTCCCCTGACTGGTCTCGGCAGCACACCTGCCAGCCCTTCAAGTTTTGCAGCCCTCTGTCATCAGGGCGAAAGGCCTTGAACTTGTCACGTGAAGAACCCTAAGGAGCTAATTTGCTCTCAGGATTGCAAAAGTGCACCCCCGGTTTTCCCATTAAGAGGACAAGTCGGGACTTCCGTAAGCCCGTCCCGTGTTCCACTGAGGTCCACGACAGACCATCAGGATCTGTGCTCTGGGGGGGGGGGGCTTACCTTCCCCAAACCACTGCCTGCCTGTCTCGTTTCGTTGCAAGAGAAAAAGCTCGCGGGGTCTCTTTTCTGTCCCTTTCTCTCCTGCAGTTGGCAGCTTCAGTTCATTCCTTCCGAATTCAGGGGCCAGTTGCCAAAACCTTATGCCAGGGGACCAGCGGCCACACGCCTCGTTCCGACAGACATGAATGACCAAAACCGGGAAGAGCCGTCCAGATACGTAAGCGCCACTCTCTTCACTTGATCCGGCACCGACATCGCTCCCCTGTCGGACGCTGCAAAACGAGAACACTCTTGATCTCGATGGTGGCGGGGACTTGAAGATCCTTGTCGGACAGGCGGCAACTTTCTCTCTGCCTTTTTCATGTACGGCAGCCCCTAGGAAAGGGCAGCCTGTTCACTAGCACCGAAAGTTCTTGCCATTTGAACCCGAAACGTTGCTTGTGACATCAGCAGTGTGAGGTCCGGGTGCTGGTTTATGCGTTGCCGCCCCTGGGCCCCCAAAGTGGGTGGCGAGACCCTGGGGCCCTTTTGCTGCAGAAAAGCACCCCCGGGGGTTGTCCTTGCCAATGGCCTGGATTGTGCCCTGGGCGCTGTGTCTGGGAAGGAAAAGGAGCAGGGCACCCACTCACCCTGCCCTCTCTTCCTGCAGTTTGACATTTCCAAGTGCCACTACCTGGTGGATTTAGACACCCCGACCAAAACGCCCAGGGAGCCCAGGTACGCTGCCAGCAAAGACGAGTGGATCGTGATCACTTACAAGCCTTTCCTGGACAGTTCACGGTAAGAGAGGGAGATCGGGGGGGGGGGGACACAGTCACTTCTCTGTTACTTATGGGTTGGGTTTGTTTTAAGGAAGACAGAGCAGGATGGCGAATAGATTCCCTTTAGAACAAGCATGTCATCGCCGAGTGTGTGGGCAGATGGGAAGAGAAGCCGGCGCAGCCAGCATGTCCCAGAGAAGGGAGGTGGTGGTGGAGGAAGGTGCGCAAATTGGCCACCGGCTTACCCAAGCGCCAGATTGTCAGCTCCAGAAGAAGGCAGGAGGGCTGAGCTTGGGGTTGGCGCCGAGGAGGGGTGCTTTTGGCTGCTGCCGCCACGGGGAGCCCACTGCACCCACCCTTCCAAGAAATCGGTGGGTGTCTTGGGTGTGATCTCTCCAGTTGGCCCGAGAGCGAGCAGCCAGCTCAGCCGCCTTCAGCCAGGTTCCTGCTGCTAGTCCAGGGGCTCATCGGAGCGCAAAGACTTTCCTCTTTTGCTTTCCAGGAAGGGAGAGATCCGAGCTGCAGGGGTGCCTAGGGCTCCCACTTTCCCTTCTGCACATGCTCAGAGGAAATCCTCTCCTCGTTTCTCCACATTTCCCAGAGAAGAAGGGGTTTGCTGTTGGAGGGAGGGGCAGGGGCTCACGCCTGATGTAAGTCCAGAGCCCAAATATTGGTAGACGCAAACATGAACCAGCTCTCCCACTTCGCGTCGTCCTTTCTGTGCCTTTCTTTTTATAGGGTGTGTGGGTGGGTGGGGGGTGGGTGGTGGTGCTGGGGAGAAGAGGTCCCTCCACTGCTGCCTTTCTAGCAGAAGCAGCTGCTCCCTCCTGTTCCTGCTTCAGAGGGAGAAGCCAAGGGGCGTGCTGGGTTTTGACAGCCTCCTCCGCGTTCAGGCAGCTGCGTCCTTTGATCCGAACTATTTTCATCCCAACGGAGCCAAATGGGGAAGAAACACGACCCTCGAGAGCCACTGGCTATTTCCAGAGATGAGCCTCGGACTGGGGAGGGGAGGCCCCTGGGGCCACTGGCCCCTCCGGCCCTGCTGCGCTGCCAGCTCCGAAGGCCAAGAGCCCTTGAGGGGAGGGTGGCTGGGTCTGTACGGCATCCAGGAGGATGCAGAAGCCATTAAGACACAGATAGGCATCTGTTGTGTTCCTGTGCAAACGAGGGGGCTTGAAGAGCCCCAGCTTTCCACATACGTAGCATGCTAGCGCTGTTTGCTTTTTCTTTTTGGTTAAAGCTTTGGGACCGGAAGGAAGGAGAGGCCTGAGAGTGGCGCTAGAGAGCCAGTGGGAGGAGGTGGCCAGTCAGAAAACACACACGCACACACACACACACACAGCCCTTTATCCTCCCTGCAACGGCTGCTGCTCCGGGAGGCTGGAGTGACCCTGGCTGCCGCATTCATGCTCGCTGAACCGGAGGCTTCTGGGAGAGGCCAAATCCCCCACTGACGTCAGCGAGGGCCTCAGCAACTCTCCGTGGGCCCTGATAAACGATGCTGCTAATTGAATTAGAGAGCACTCAGAGCCGTCGACTAATTATGCCACTCAGGTGGCGGCTTTGTCCGGGGCCATTTAATTCTGCCTTGGCTGAGCCCTCCAGTCCCGACGGAGGAAGGGGGAGAGGGCGGACGAGGGCCTTCCTGCTGGAGGGGCAGAGGCCCACACCAGCCCCCAGGAGGGCCAGTCTCTCCCCCTCCCTCTTGCCAGTGCCCCCCCCCCGCCTTCTCATAACTGATGCTCAGCTCTTCGCTGTCCCAGAACTTCTTGAGGGCAAGGCGCATGCCGAGGCCAAGTCCCCTCACTGCAGGAGAAGAGATGGTCTTGGTGTTTTCATTTCCACACTTCCCTTCATGGAGAACAGGGGGAGCCTCGGCATCGGTAAAGAGTGGCAAATGTACAAGCAGACAGGAAACTCGGGACCATTCAGATTTTCCTCACGCCGTCTCTTCCACTTGCATGGCTGGGACTGATGGGACTTGTAGTCTAGCAACACTGGGAGGATCACCAGTGGCTGGCTCTTGATTTATAGTGATGCATCACACTTTTTTTTTTTGATTGTACATTTTCTCCTCGGTTCTCCAGGTCTTCCAAGCTGTTCCGAGCCTTCTACATCCCCTTCCTGTCCGACCAGCACACGACCTACACCAACTACACCATCCTCAAGCCGCGGCGGCCGAAGCAAGCCAGGAAAAAAACGGGTAGCTAGAGAGTCTCCCGGAAGGGACCCAAAACTCAACAGCCTGGCGGCGTTCTCGTCTTCTCCGGGTTCCTTTAACCCACCCCCCATTTTTTGTCACTCCATCCCCAGGTTGGGGTGGAGCGGATGGATTTGAACAAAACGATTACTCATGAAGGTTTCCACTTCGGGCTGACTGTCGTGCACAAGATGAAGGAGGCCTGATCTGCCCGTTTGGAGGTCTGCCCTTCGGCTCTCAGAAAGTCTTCTGGGAAAAGGGTGCGAGGAGAAGCATCATCTCTTGCTGCGTCAAAGGGGAGGAGAGGCTCGGCTTTGTGAAACACGATCCAGTTGCTTGCTAGAGTTTGGCTACAGGACAGCACAGAGCTTGGGGTTCAAGACCCCCCCTCCATTGCAGAACATCCTGCCTGCCCGGGGAGGGGGGAGAAGAGGTGTGTTTTCTTGTGGGTTCCTGTTCTGCCCCCCCCCCGAGGCCTTTTGGAAAGAGAGTGCCGATGGGGTGCCAGTGGGAACGCCAGAGTCCGTGGGGTGGGAGTTGGGGTGGAGAATGGCCCTCGTTGGCTCCAAGCCAGCCAGAGTCACTTGCACTTTCCAAAGCTATGACCGTGTTAAATCCGTAATCGAGTGAAAGGTGACTTTGTTCAAGTAGGTTTCATTTCAGAGACACCCCATCCCCATCCTCCTCCCCGTCAGTTGCTGCAAAAACCCAGCTTGGAAAGTGTTTCCTTTGGACTCTTCTCCACACGCCATGTTCTTTGTGCAATGCCCACCCTTGTTGTGTCTCTCCGTTTGCAAAAAGACAGAAAAAGGAGCGTTCCTTTTCCCCCCTTGCATACCTTTCGCTGTGGAATACATTCGGGTCTCCTCCAGTCTGTCCTGCACTGTGAGATGGTCTTTACTATTTATTAAAACCTAGGCTTTGGCCTCTTCCGAGACATATTGCATGTTGAGTAGCTGGGAGGCAGGAGGCAACAGTTTTTGCAAGGACATCCATTCATTGGTTCCTTCGATCAGCCGGCTGGCCAGCAAGCCTCCATCCCTCCTTTCCCTTCTTCCTCTCTGTAGAGAATATGCATGTGTGTTTAATTAGGCAGTGCAGTTCTTCTGCTTTCAAGTAGTGAAAAGAAGGCCAGCATATTCTTGTTAGAGTCTACCTGAAACTGAATTTTCTCTCTCCTGTATTCTGCTCATGAGGCTTTGCTGGTTCCTTTTGTTCGTTGTCCTCGGTGGATCGGTTGAAGATCACAGATGGGAGGAGAGCAAGAGGCTGGACACCAGCTTGGGCAGAAATCAGAAACCACTGAGGCTGCCTGTCTGAGATCTATAATGCAGACTTGATTTTGCTGATGTTTTCAATCAACAAAAGCCTTCAAGGAAGGGACCTAGCAGTACTAACAAGTATGCAAGCAACCCTTTTGCAGCCACCGCCACTCCCCATGCCGCCCTTACTCGTGTCCCCAGACAAGATCCCCTGCTTTTTTGGACAGTTGGCTCAGCAGAAGGCAGCAGTGCAGCTTTCCTGACTGACCGAATCAGAGGCTGGTTAGATTTACAGACAGTTTGATGTTCCTTTCTCAGCAGAACGCTCCCCCCCCCAACTCTCTGGGGTAGATGCCCTTGGCATCTTATGTCCTGCTGTTCCTCCACTCTGCTCAGCACAGCCAGGAGGGCTCCCGCGGGTGCTCTGGCATGGACATCTACAGCCGCTGGGAGTCTTGCCAGTCACGACATTGCCAGCAAGCTGGTTTATGCAACGCAAGATGAATCATGCCAACCAGAAGCTCGGAGACTATTATTAGATTTAGGAAACTGCTGCTTCAAGACAGGATTTGCTGATGCATATCGGTTACTCCTTGCCACCGCGCCTGCCTGGGAGACGCTGGCATGGTCAGGCCTAATAAAGAGGGTCGTCGTTTCCAAGGAATTCCTGGGCTTTTGCCGAAACCCCTAACCTCCTGCTTCTGATGCAGAACTGCTCTCTTGGCCTCGCTATTCATATCAGCTGCTATGATCTGCTGGAAGCGAAAAGCTGACACTGCATGTTTCCAGCATAGCTCTTCAGCAAACGGCACTCCAACGTCAGGATGTATCATGCGAACTGCCTACTAATGCTCCCACCACTGAGGCAGGATGCCAACTTTCCCTTCTGTGCATGTCATTTCCTAAGCGACCCTCTCCCGCACCACTTGCTCATTTTCTTCCAGTACAAGGACACCTGAGGGGCTTCTTCCATGTTGCAGTTAGAGCATCGGGTAAAGAATGTTGCTTCCCTCTAGGTATTGTGAGACTCCGGATCCCATCAGGCTCAGCAGCCATTAGCGAGGGTCCATGGGAGCTGCAGACCACCATCAGCTAGAGAAGTTACCCCCCACATCTCTGAGCGAAAGGTCTCAAATACTGTTGACAACAGGTGCAGTAAATTATCAAGCATCTGACAGGCTAACCCAATACCCTATAACTCATTAGAAAGACAGGAGAGCTCTGAAAGACGCATGAGTGGCATGAAAAGATGTCAGGGCTCCTTGGATAACAGTGGGATGTGGTTAGATGATGGGCTGTTATTGCTACACGCCACATGCCTGTGTCAGAGAGTAAATTGTAGAAACTGCAAAATGTTTATCTGGTTCATACAAGAAATAACCCTTTTGGAGATAAATGCCAGCTGTGACTAACACAGGCTTCTGGTTTTTCCTACAGGTTCTGTAGGGTTAAGGAGGTGTTCACATGTCAGACTTTCCGATCTTACAATTCATTTCACCTGCTAGGCTACTGTTATGGGCATTGCATGGCGTGTGTGTGCAGCTGTCTGTGTAAAAACACCCAGATTGCTCTAGAGATCTGTTGTCTCCCAGAACAGAGTTTTGTTCACTTTTTAGGGGCTGCTTCCTTCCTTTTCTTTTGCTTGCGTTACGTTTCAGTCCCTAACAAAGTTCCAGCTTAGCAACACCCCCAGCAGGTAATTACAGATTCCTCTGAATTCGTAAAGAGTAACTATATTTTTGACCAGTTTAAATAGGCTGCAGAATCCCTTGGAGAATTTTTTTCCCCAGACTGTGTTGCTTCAGGTTGTGCACTGGATTCATGTTTGAATTTTCCCTGGTAATAAAACAAACCCCCAACTTTGTTTGAGTAGAAGAACATGCCTGTCTATCGGGAGGGAAGATTCACCGCTGCCGCCTTCTTCAACCCCCCTCCCCCATGTCTGTCCTCAAGTCTGACCCCCTCTCTCCAATACAACCGCATTCACCTATACAAAAACTCCCACCTTCAAAGTCTAGGAAAGCTGCGGCTTCGCTCCTTAGGCTGGAAGCAGCACCCTGGGGTATCAGAAGAAGTAGAAACAAATCTTCTGTATTCATTGTTTGACTTGTAAGGACCCAGCTGAGGAGGGAGAGGTCTGCCTTGAAAAAGGGTTGTTGCATTGTTAAATTTCTTAGCCAGTAGCATTTCACTGCTGTCATAGTTTAATGTGGCTATCTGTGTAGAAGAGAAACGAATACATGTCAATTAAAAAAATATGCCACAAGAGGGTTAAACATTAAGGTGTCAGTTGCAGGCGAAATTGAGCATTCAGAAGTAACCGTGCTGCCGTTGGCCCCAAGTGACTTCTCCAAATGCTTTTGGTGGCAGCTTTCAGCAGCCGGAGAGAATGGGTGCAACCCAATGATCTCCAGTGACTCACACTTGGTCCAGCTCTGGTTTAAGAGAGACACCCAGACAGTAAAAGAATGGCCATTAATTATTTCTTGGGGCTGCCTGGCCATTTCTGGTTCAGGCATTTCCAGAAATGCCCTGCCTTTTTGTGCAAAGAGCCCGGATCTCCTGTGGTGCAGAAGGGTCAAGCGCTCGGGGTCCCTTTCCCAGAAACCTTAACACCTCTTTTTGGATTAACCAACAGGGAATGAGTCTCTCCCCCACAACCACCCCCCTGTTGTGAATGTTGACAGCAATGGCTTTCTAAACAAGCCGCGGCGAAGGCAGAGATGCTGGGGCAGCCTTCCAGCGAGTAGAACCACCCGTCAAAACAAGCGCCAGCCGGCGAGGAACCATTTGCTAACAGCTTGTGCCGAAGAGCAAATATTGATGAGCGACTGAAGGAAGTTTTCCCTCTGGCCCCTTCCTGTTCCAGGCAGGTTTCTGGCACTCAGGACCAGCTCTCCTCCTGAGAAGGGCAGGATGTCAGTCGAGAGCAGTGGGAGAAAGCGGAGGGCAGGCGGGCAGGGGGCCAAGCCTGCAGAACTGGCAAAGGCGGCCCCGTGCCAGCCTTCCCCCTCGGCTGGCCAAGGTTTCTCAGTGGATCCGTTGGCCCCAAACTGCTCAATGGCCCTCTTGGCGGGTCAGGCAAACTTGTTTTGGGGAAGTGTGGGGTCGGTTCGAGGACGTTTCCTCCATGGGGTGAAAAACAGCGCTAGCCTTGGCCAGCCTAAAGGCTGTTTGGATCAGGCAAAAAGCCCGAGAATTTTTTTTTTTTTTTTAAAGGTTGCGGCACCTCAAACTGCAATATTTTAATGTGAGCTTTCGTGGGTCAAGTCCACGTCCTCCACCCCAATCAGGGCGGTTGTGATGCCTACTCCCTATTCGCGACCCCTGGGAGGTGTGAAGCTGCTCACCCGGGGGGGTCCGGGCCTGAGGCTTAGGCACAGCCTCTCTGCTGGAACGGTTTCGAGTTCTGCTGTTGAACCCGTGCCAGTCCAGAAAGATTGCTGGAAGAGGAACGAGGGATGCGCTTCATCTTCAAAATCGTCTCAACCCTTCTGAGCCCAGCAGTTCCAAAGCATCTGGAGGGGTCACTGGGGCCTGAGGATCCGGCCCCTTCGGCTTACAGGCCCCTCTCCGGGACCACCTCTCCCCTCGCCTCCGTCAGGTCATCCTCAAAGCTCACCTTGAGTCCGTTTGTTGTTTGTCTCACATGTCTTTATACACCTTCCCACACGCACGCACACCCCATCCTAACCCTGCTGAAACCCAGCTGCTTTTTTCCAGAGCCAGGAGACCTGGCCTGAGCTGGCCTCGGCACCGGGCAGGCTGGGCAGGGCCGGTCTACGGGATGCTTCTCTGGGTAAACAGGGACAGTGGCATCAGGGGACGCCGAAGGCAGCTTCTCCGGGGAGCCTCTTGACTCGTGCTTGGTTTTGGCTTCAGCCCAGGGCCAACCTCAGTCGGCGTGCAGAAGGCTCTGTTTGCTTTTGAGTCCTCGTCCGAGGGCAGGCAAAGGGGTTGCTCTGGCACCACACCCCCACCAACATCTGCCGGAGAAAAACACCACCGCTCCTCTCTCTCTTCACCCGCATGGTCATGGGGCTCCGTTATCTCTGCCCGCACAGTTAATGTTGACTTTCCTGTTACTTTTTCCACCAGAGCCGTGGAGTGTGTCTGTGTGTTGATGGACTCACCAGGAAAGCCCAAGCCAATCCATTTCCTCACCTAAATTCCCACCCCTCTCAAATGAAGTCTTGCTTTTTATTATTATTTTTAAAGTGGTGACTAAAAGCAAGTGTACACAGCGATGGGCTGCTGGCTGCAGACTGGAAATGGCTTAAATCCTGAGCATGCATTTTCAGAACCAAAAACACAACTTGAGTTTCTTTTGTTTAGAAAAAACAAAACGTGCTGCTTATATACCGCCCCATAGCGCTTAAAGCACTCTCTGAGCAGTTTACAATTCAGTTATGCAGGCTACACATTGCCTCCTCCGGGTACTCAATTTACCAAGCTCAGAAGGATGGAATTCTGAGTCAACCTTGAGCCCAATGGGCTTGAACTCAGGTTATGAGCAGAGTCTTCATTGCAGTACTGCAGTATAACCACTGAGCCACAAGAAAGAAATTGGTGGTGTTACTCCTTATTTTACTGCAAACAGTCATTTTGCTTACCTGTGCCAGCCTTCCCTCTTCCTGAACAGCAGGCCAGAAAGCTGTAGGGAATATTCTCTTGCCTCCTCTGATACGGGCACATGAAAGGAAGAAACTACTTTTAAAAATATTTTTAATGGTGCAAAACTTTTTTTAAAAAATCCTTTCAAAATGCCTTGAAAATAATAATCAAAAAATTCTTCTCATACCAAAAAGCAACTTCATGATAGTTAGTGATGTGACTTTTTCAGTGTTAAGTTCGCCGTAGGAAGCTTGCGAAAGTCACCATGGCTGCTGGCGGGAAGGCATTGTCCAAAACTGTCAACTTTTTCACGCTCTTGGGTGAACTTCCTCACCTTTACCTTTATTATCCTGGCTTCTCTGGTTATATTTTCAAGTTTAATGCCACCCTGGAGTAGGAAACCTTTTATTCTGTTAAGTAAAGGATGTGGCACCCGTTTAATCATTCTGCACAGCCAGAAGCCATTCAGTGTTTACAACTTCTGAGCTTTTTTCGCTATCTTCTCTCAGCCAGGAAAGCTTGCTTATCTGACCTCTCTTTCAAGGAATGACAATAATAATAGTGGGAAGGTGTATGATTGACACAGGAAAGGGGAGGCAAAGAGAAGGGAAGACAGCCACCACCACCAGCCGCCCCTCGAGTTCATTTTTCGCTGCTCGGGTCAGAACTCCACGATCCCTCCGTCCTGGCAGCCAGCGGGTTCTAAACCCAACCCTGTTGGCTGCTTATCAAAACTTTCGCTTGTTTTCGAGAGAGAAAAAAAGAAGTCAACCAACCAAGAGAGGGAAGCTTTGGACTTTGAGCCGAGACAAGGATAAATAAATAGTTGATAAAGGGCCATGGGGATTGGGAGCTTTGAAGTGCCCAGAGAAAACATGATGTGGCAGAGCGAGTTGAATATTTGGTAACCCACCCGTTTCTTTTCGATTCGCGGAACAACGTTGCTTTGTTTGAAGGAGCCACGTTTTCTCCCCACCCCCCGAGGAAACCAGAGACAGTTCAGAATGGAGTTTGGCCCTAATGGCTCGGTGGCCCCATAAGATAAAGAGGCAGATGTTTTTCTTAAGTTTGGACAAGGCATTTTGCCTTGCGTGTGAAACCAACCCCCTCCCCTGCATCGTCTGATGAGACCCATATCCATGGGCCCTGTATGCCCGAGCCAGGCTGGTATGGTGGGTGGTAGAGGGTTGGACCGGGGCTCTTTGGGAGCTGGGTTCAAATCTCTGCTTGGCCTTATGGAGGGGTTGCCAAGGATAAATGACTTCCTGGACAGCTCCCAGACCTCAGAAAACCTCATCCGTGTGTTTGCAAGTCGGGAGCCACTTGGTAGCACATTTACAGAGGTAAAAAGCCTTCAAGCCCTGGCGCTTGCCTTGGGGTTTTTGGGGTGGAGACAGTAGGTTTGGTTTGTGTGCCGCACAAGCACCCTGTCTGGCTGGTTGTTTTCCTTCTGGGGGGGGGGGAGGCTTCGTCTTGGAGTTTCTCAAATATGGAAGAACCTGTGGCATGCTATGGTTTTAATGCGGGGGGGGGGGTTGATCTGTTTCCTTGACAACGGCTGATGTCAATGCTGCTGTGCTGGCAGGAAATGGTGGCTGCGCGCGGACCCCCTCGGAGGCAGCAGCCAACCTCAGAAGGGAGCAAAAAGGAAGAGAGGGGGCTGAGGAAGGAGGAACCCGAACCCAAAGTCCTGCGGGTCAGCCTACAGGGCTGGGCCCGATCCATCAGCCCTGCCTTCGGCTCCATCCTGCCTGACCCTCCGAAGAGGAAACGGGGGCCGCCTGCCCATCATTCCCTGGGGGAAGTCCTTGTGCTGCGGCACGCATGGCCTCTGCCCCTGGCAAACAGTGCAAAGAACAACACACTGCATGCACAGACCCACAGAGCAGGCTTGACGGCCCTTTCTTTAGAGGAGGTGTCAAGGACCAGAGAGACGGACCGGATGGATGACAACCTAGCTCTTGAGCCTGGTGGCCACGCAGCTGCCTCTGGTTTCACAGATCCAAGCTCACCTCTGGAGGACGGACTCTGTACCTTCTGCCATGGAAGGGGGTCAGCCTTGAAAGCTGTCGGCCAGCAGCAGGAGAGAAGACGCCGTCTCTCAATCGCCTCCCCACCCCCAACGCTCTTGGTCTTCATTGCTCTTCCAATCTCCTGTCACCACCTTTTCGGAGTTGGTGTACGAACTGGGAGTTCAGACTCAAATTTTGCCCGTGCTGTGAGTGCAGGCATTGAACCCTCCTCTGCTGCTATCAGGTGGCAACTTGGGCCTGCCTTACCGGGTGACTGGAATCCTTAGTGTCAATGTACCCGATCCACCCCGTTATAACAACAATAAGATGACCATTCTGCCCGGGTCGAACCAGCTATTCTCACTTTCATTGCAAGCTGGATCACTGAACAGACCCAAAATGGGTCAAGACGATTAGGGAAGGATCCATCCTGTGCAAGGAGCTCAGCTCTGAATAGGAATGGGTACTTTCCCCCCTGCCAGGTCCTTCTGGGAATTCTTCCCAGCAGGAAATCTGTTCATGCGAGGCTGGGCCTTTGTGCGCGTCGTGCGGCCGCTGCACGAAAGGAAGAGCGATGCATTATTCACACTAATCAAGGCACCGCTGTAACCATAATGGGGGGAGAGAAAGGGGGCAGCAGAAGGTGCCTCCTCTCGCTCAAGGTGATTGCAGGCCAGGAGGGAGCTGATTGAGTGCGCCCGGTGAGTGCGCATCTCCTTGAAGCAGTTGCCATGTCAACACGTCAGCCAAGGTGATTGTCACTTGTGGGAAGTTTGAGGCGAATTAGGAATTAGCGGCAGAAGAAATGGTGAAGGGAAGGCAACGGTGCCGGATTTAACCCTTCCTCTTTCCCCAAAGGGCTTCTTGCTGCAGAGAAGGGGGCAGGCACCTCATGCCCCCCAGCAGCTCAAGAGGAAGGCTGCATCGCTAAGATAGCCACTAAAGCCCCCAAGGACAAGAAAGGGCATCGATTTGCAGGAATTCGTATATGCAAATTTATAGGTACAGATGCAAAATTATGAGGCATTTAAACAGAACGCCACAGATCTCAGTTGGGCTGGGAAGACAGCAACCAGCGGACCAGTGTACCTGTTGCTCAGGTGTTCTTACCTGTGGGTGATGGAGACCTTAAAGGGTTCCCACTCTTCCTTCTGGTTCTGCCTTAATCAGATGTGGACTGGACAGTCCTTGAAACAGAGGAGACCTTAGACTATCCTGCAGCAATTCTCTGGTGCCCAATGGAGGACAACCCTTGCTAAAACAGGGTATGTGGTCATCCTACTCTTAAGTGATAAATGGGATTCGTAATATGGGACAGCTGCAGGGCGGGGGGGGGGATAATCCACCCTTTTAACGGCCGCAGCCGCTTGTATCCCACCTTGCAAATTTGGTATGTAAACCAGTTCCAAATGAGTAACTTCACAGGTTCCAGCCTTACGAAACGCACGTCCCCAGCTCCTCAGGAGCCAATATGGAGTAGATGTTACTTTGGCTTCCGTTTGTTCTACTTCCAGGAGGGTTGCTTTGAACGCTTCGAGGGGCTGAGAAAGATTTTTTAAAAGCATCCCAGGGAGTGAGTTACTCCTAATCAAGGCCAAAGAGCCGGACATGTGCAATGAGTAAGAGGTCGAAATGGGAGGCAGGCCAAAGGGTCCGACCAACGTTTACCCAGTAAGTGCAGAAGCCTAGAACGCAACCTGAGAAACAAACACCCTTTGCTTTCCTCACCAAAGTTTTCTTCTGCCGGGCTGCAGGCCTTCCTGCTCTTTTTCCCCCGGCTCCTTCCAATTCCTGCTCGGCTTCGCACAAAAAGATTCGCCATCTCCAAAAAGTCAATCAAATCAAAACAAAGCGGCATCTGGTCTGCGTCGCTTTCTTTGCCGGCAGATGGCCTCGGCAGGGCCTCGGCTGAAAGGGTAATGTATACACAGGCTATTTCAAAGCATGGTATCATTTACCCAGCTGACGTCATTGGGAGCGCACTCCCCGCTTCTGTTCTCTCTGGAAACCTCCAGGATACGAGACACCTGATCCTTTTTCATGGCTTCAATACAGCTAACCCTTCCGTGTACAATGCACACGGCCTGGGTGGTGTGTGCACAAATAAAAAAAAAGCTTTGTTTTGGATTTTCGAGGGGCAGCTCTACTCTGTGCCGTTTTCGCTGTTTCGTTTCATTGTGTTCCTGCCCGTTGCAACCTGTCCCCCTGACAGCATCAGCTACAACAGATGCAGCAATTTCTGTTTGATATATATATATTTTAAAACAAGGAAAGGTTTCCAAAACTCATGCTCTGACACTATCCTATGAGCCCATCTCTCAACACAGAGGATTCAAGAGCAGCAG
Source organism: Pogona vitticeps (assembly GCF_051106095.1). Classification (NCBI taxonomy): domain Eukaryota; kingdom Metazoa; phylum Chordata; class Lepidosauria; order Squamata; family Agamidae; genus Pogona; species Pogona vitticeps. Next base: position 27,322,078 of record NC_135790.1, on the reverse strand, counting down.
GCTCAAACGCAAGATGATGGGGCTGTCGGAACACGGAACCCGGACAAAGCAAGACAGGCTGTTCTCCTTAGACACTCCAGAGCCCGCTGGACTACGACTCCCATCATTCCTTGCCGCTGACTGTGCTGGCTGGGGCAAATGGGGTCCGAGATCCAATCCACATCTGGAGGGAGGAGGCGCTTGGCCTTCGCCTGCCTCAGAGGTTCCGATTTCCACCTGAAACCTGATTTTAGCACTTTTTTCTCTCTTTGAAAAGCTGCCTCCCCAAACGGAGTGCCAGGCTAGCCAACAACATGTCACAGAACATCCTGTCTTTTCTTCTTCCAGCTACGGAGGGATCAGATTGTGCAAGTAACTCAAAAGTTTCTTGAGGCTTGTTTACTCCAGTTCCGTCCCTCGTTGCTTACATACTGTGCTCTGGCACATCTGGTTTGTTGGCTTGTTTTTACAAAAAAAAGGGGGGTGGGTGGGAAGCACTTCCAAGCTTTTTGGGTGTAAGACACTGTCTTGCATCAGAAAGCCAGCCGCTGCTCGGATGGGAAAGAGCTTTGGTGCAGGGAGAGCAGCCCACGGCCAGGCCCCGAAATGCAAACTTCAAGGGGGGGGGTGAGGGTGGCGGGGCACATTCTTATCTCACTGGCAAAAGCCTGGCATCTTTAAGCCGTTCTGTCACATGCCACACAGACGGACTGCGATCAGGGCGGTAGCTTTTATTAGGTCACTGTGGAAAGGTCACAAAATGCCACGCAAGCTTTGGAGCAATCCCGATCTTTTCATCAGACTAGCTGGGGGGAGAGGGGAAGAAGTGGGTTTCTATGCTTTTCCACAATTTCCAACTGAAAACGCATCATATATTGCTCCACATGGGGCTGTTCCCTACGAGCCGCTCCTACACGCAGAGTGTAATCTGAAAGCCCAATTAATCTCCCCAAAGCACGAAGGGCCCCCTTAGGGCTTCTCATTGTGACTGGTTTGAGGAGCCAAGCACGTCCAGGGCTGGTTTACTCTTGGATGGGAGACACACACCCCACACCCCCACTAACACCGGTAGTACATATCTAGGTGAGGTTTGGAAAGACTCCTACTTTGGAAAGCCGTTGTTAAGTCAGTGTTGTCAAGACTGGGCTGGAAAGACCAAGGCACGAGGCCGCTCCCTAGGTTCTCATAATCCATGAACTGTGGAACTCCCTGCTACAGGTAGCAAAGGATACTTGTGTTCAAGTTACACTGATTCAAGAGCATCAGTCAACACCTGGCTTGTTGCCTCCTCTGGTTGTGGTCGAGGACTGTGAGAAACACAAACGTAACCTTCCTCGGCTCAAATTCACTGCCGATCTAACCTGCTCCAGGGTGACCCTCCTGTACCGAGTCTCCGGTGTTCATGCTTCTTTCCGTGCTGATCCTGGTTTTTCTGTTTCTCAAGTCAGTTTCTTTAAAGGAGAGAAAGGTTACATCTTATGTAACTGTACTCAGATGTTGCTGATCAAATATCTCGGATCTTAACTTAGACAGACCTTCTGATTAGCTTATGATTTCTCCACAAAGCAAGGCTCTGTAATGCTCTGTGCAAGTAAATCTGAATACGATTAGCTCTCCCTAATTAACCTACGGAATTAATCTGCAATCCCGACCCATACAGCAAACTGAATTATTCATATCCTAACGGGAGGGCGGGGCAGGGGCCAGGCGAGGCGCATCGTTCCTCTGACACCTTGCTGGGCGACTTGTTCCCTTCCCTCCCGAGGCCGGCAGATGTGACACGGATCGAAACGCAGCTGGATTCTCTGCTGAAGGACGGCCCTGGGAGGAGGAAAAAAAAGGTTCCTTGGGATGCTGTGCCTGGTCCATTTTATAGGGTGCACCTGGACACCCAAGCCTGAGGGGAAAAAGTTGCTGGGTGAGGGAAATGACCAGCATCAAAGTTGTACGTGTGTCTGAATGTGTGTGACATACAGAATAACATACAGATATTCTTCCCCAACGGAAACCAATGCAACTTGCACCATTTTGTGCATCAACCGCAGAGCGCCACTCGGGAAGGATGCGCCCAGAGCCCCTCGTCGAGAGAGGGTGGCTTCTCCCGGCCACCCCACAACAAGCACGCCGCAACAACAACAGAGGAGGCTGCCTCAGCTTGCCCAAAATTTAAAAAACAGAAGGCCCACGTTCTTTATTTCGCCTTAATACACTGTCATTGCTTTTACAGAGTCCAGCATACCAACTGCAGGTAAAGACTACAGAGAGACACACGCGGACCGGTGCCCACACAGCTAGTGCAGTTCTTCCTAAGTGAAGACTAAAACCCTCTGAACTCTCTCTTTTTTTTAAAAAAAAAATACATTAAAGAACGTACCACACACACACATATATTGCACTTGTCTCCATAGGAAAAAATGTCGTTTTGACCCCCGTGTACATGTTCATCTCACCAAAGTCTCTTCCAAGGAACCTGTGTCAGAACTAATAAAGCTAGTTGTGGATATACAGTAGTCTACACACACATCCTCTAACACCAGACACAGGAGACTTGACAGAAGCGGCTATCTTGACGGAGCGGTAATACGGAGGGGGGGGGGGGCGGTGCTGGAGGGCCAGGCGGATGTGGCTTAGGAAGGAAGGACTTCCCCGATCAGGAGGGGGACAGACCCCGAATGCTCGGGGACACAGGCTGTCAAAGCAGAAGGGGGCGGGCGGGGGAGACATCGGCTCTCGGTTTACATTCAGCGCTTCTGCGCCCGCCGAGCTGAGGCACAAAGCCGCAAAAATGATGTTTCCTCCTGTGTCGTAAATGTGGGTCCGTCGTTGCTACTCCTTCGGCTGAGCTGCCTGTGGTGCTCCTCCGGGGTAGCATCGGGGCAGCCGTGGTGTGCCGGGGAGGTCTCAGCCACTCCAAGGCAGGAGTTGGTCGCCCTGAGTGTCAGAGAAGTGGGCGACAGCGCTCAGAATCTCCCTGCCAGGAGGGCCCATTTAGCTGGGGGAGTCCCCAAGGAGTAACCTTTCAGCGGCCGACTCGTCTGTCCTTGGCAAGAATCCCTGATTCAAGCAGGTCAGTATCTCTAACCTCGCACCGAGAGTCGCCTGCGTTGAGCCAAGGAGGACCCGCAGGCGGACAGCGGGAGTTTGAACCTCTCTCTCCCTGGATCGGAAACGACGGGAAATGGCTTGAGGGTCTCCCTAAGCGTGTGGGTGGGCAACGCGAGGCCTAGAAGGGATCCTCAGCCCCCCCCCCAAAAAGGATTGGGCTACCATTAGCCCATGTGCTGTGATGGCTTCAGTAGAAAGCCATGGTGGACTGAATATGGGCCAAAGGCTGCTGCTGCTGCTGGCCAAGGTTTACAAGGAGACATCTGGGTGTGACTCTGAACTGGCTTGCCTGGCAAAGGCCATCTGGAGGCCAAAGGACCCTTCGCATCCCAGGGGCATTTCCAGCGGTGCTGGCATAGAACACCCAGAATCCCCCCCCAAAAAGCCATGGCTGGCACATCTGGAGGACCTCCTTTCGAGCAAGCGGGGCTGCAAGGATCGCCTGCAAGGCAGAACGCCACGAGGCCAGACTCTGCCTCGAGTGTCGCCCCATGGGAATGCCCTGCGCAACGGCCAAAATGGGACTGGGGTGGGGGTGAGGAAAGGGTCTGTGTATGACCGTGCATGGATAAAGCCTCCCCCCTCAAGAGAGGCCCCGTCCTCAGCCAGGTAGGGAACCTGCCTCTGGGCCGTGCCATTTCAAACTGCAGGTGTGCTAGGTGTCGAACAAGAGGACTGACCAGGGAGTCCTCTGGTGCAGACGGGGGGGGGGGGGGCTTTTTTGGTGCAGAATTGGAGAAACCGGTCCTACTTCAGCAGGGCCCCAGTGAGGATGTGTGTCTTCTATGTGTGTGGAGGGATGTCACCTTGGCGGCACTGCATACCCTCTTTGAACTATTGGACTGCTTTTAGCAAGGTAGCAGCCACGAACCGGCAACCGGGCAGGCCAGCGCTGGGTGTGACAGCTGCCGTGTGAAGCGGTACAGCCCAGCCAGGACTAAGGCTGAAGGCCTTCGGGACAAGGCGGCCTCGGCTTGCCATGGATCCAGACAGTCAACGCTGTGAGGAAATTGTTCTTTGTGCTTGAGAAAATCAGTGTTGTGCTTAAATCTTCATCTGCCCCTAAGGGGGCTGGATCCTCAAGCGCCTTCGCTTGATTGACACGGTCGCAGCCGGGGGGGGGGGGTGTCTGACGGCGGTGAAAGAAACCTCCGCCCGTGACATTTCTCAGGGACCCTCTGTCTTCTTCCTACGGGTTCGCAGCTGGCCCGTCGCCCCCACAAAAGCCGAGGCCAAAGGTTCGGTAGAGAGCAGACGGTTGTTGAAGTGGTTCACAAATCAACAGTCATTGATCCTGAATATTGCTGTCATACTTCTTAACATTTCAGAGATTGATCATCGGGTGAACAGGTCAGAAACGCTCGAGGAAAAATGTGACGCTTGCGCTCCACATGGTGGAACTTGGGCTCTGAAGAGACTTTGGTGTCAGCGCTTGACATGAACAGGGCGTTTTCTACTTTGGAGGTGGAGGTGGGTCGGGGGGGGAGGTAAAGCAAAGGAAGAGAGTTTCCAAAAAGAACCCGAAAAAGGCACGGCACTATCACTTCACATGGGTGTTCCGATAAGCTTATTCTGTATTGTCCTTAAAATGCTACATCCCTAAATAATTGTCCAAATACACAAAGCCTAAGAAACCACCAGCAACGCACGCTGTCAAGTCCAAGTACGGTTGCCTGTTTTAAAATAGAAAAGCAAGGGCGGGCAGCTTATAAGAACTTCTCCAGTGATCAACTTCTTTTTCCTCGCAGCCTCTCCCCCCCTTCCCTTCCCTTCCCCTTCTCCACTGCTTGCAGATCTTCAAAGGAACCCACAAAACACATCATGCCAAGGAAAGCTTGGAAGGGAGTCGTTGCTCCCCCTGCCCCCTCCCCCAAACACAGAGGGACAGTCCTTTGCACCCACAATCCAGGGACTCAAGAGAGGGGAAAAAAACCTGGGATTCCCTGGAAGGAGCCTCCAGGCCAGAGAAGGGAACAAAGACATCAGGAGGCGGCGTGTGTGTGTCCTCTGAGGATCGGCTGCTGCCGAGTCATCTGCCCACAGCTCCGAGGCGGAGCGGCCACGTCAACCCCCCCCCCCCCGGTCTTTGCTGAGTTCCAAGGGAAAAAGGTATTGCTATTATTGCCAATAAGTAAGGTCTGTGTCCTTCCCACTCCTCTCTTCCCACTCTGCCTGGCCTCCTGTGAGAGGGGCCACGCGGTTAACGGAATACCAGTGACCCTGGAAGGCTGAGCCTCTTCCCGCCTCTTCCTGCCAGGGCATTTGCTGCGTCTTTCCCTTCGAAGTGGCAGGAGTGCAAGTTCCTCCTTGCGCTGAAAGTGCCGCACCCCCTCTCTCCAGCTCCTGCGGCCAAGCTTGCTTGCTTGCAGAGCGAGACTCACGTCATTCCCGGCTAGTACCTATTCAAGAGGGTTCATCCATTCAGGTCAAGAGTTGGGAACTAAAGCCATACGTTTTAGGGAGAAAACAAAAGTGGAAATCCACGACACGTGGTCTGCCCGTCGCTTCCCCCAGAGGGACGCTCCTGGCCCTGCTAGTTCACCAAGACGTAGCCTCCGTGCTGAGGGTCGACGGCCTCCATCATTTCGCAGTCAAACAGCCCCGGCAGCTCCGCCAGGCCCAGCGCCTCGTAGTTGGACGGGGATCCCGGCGATTCTGAACTCCGGCAGTCCTCGCTCATGGCTACACTGCCGCTCTGCTGGGCAGGGTCGAGGGCGTACGGGTGTGGGTGGGCGTAGTCGCGCTCGGTCGAGGCGCCCGCTGGCAATTCGCAGGGGTGGTAGGGATACGGCGGTGGCGGTGGCTGCATCGGGAGGGGAGAGGCCAACCGAGAAGCGCTGTGGATGGCAGGCGAGGGAGCCGGCTCCAGCGGCAGCTTCTGGTACTGGCCGAGGAAAGGGTCGTATTGCATGTGTTCGGCCGACGGCTCCATGACCGGGCTCAGGGGCTGCACCAGGCCAAACGGGGGCGGGGGCTGGTCCTCGTGGCAGGGGAGAGGCATCTGGCTCGGCCTGGGGTAGGTGCTTTCTGCGATCTGCATCTGGTTGAAGTAAGCCTGCAGCTGGGATTGCTTCTGGAGGAAGAGCCGCTTCTGGTGCAGCCTGGATCGGACAAGGAAGAGCAAGGAACAGCGGCTCAGCCTTTCCTAAAACCCACAACTCGCTACATAGGGTTTTTATTCCCCTCCTGACCGAAGCAAGAAAGGATCTCGGGGGTCCCAGTCGGGGGGGGAGGAGATAGAAGGAGGGCCACCAGCTCGAAACCAGGAGTGAGAAGCTCATCCCTCGCTCACATGCCGCTGAGGAAGCCCTTCTCCTTCCTTCGTTCCTTGAACAATGGGGGAGCCAAGACATCCCCCCCCCTCAAGAACAGGGCACCCTTCTAAGCACAAACTAAAAACAGAAAGTGAGGAGAAAGGAGCCTTAACAGAGAATGATATTGTTCTGACCGAAAGTGGTCCAGATCTGCAAAGTAGGACAAACGTGAGATGTGAAACCCACGGCAAGGAGCAGAGGCTGATGCCCGCCCTTCCCCTCCAGAAGGCTGGCTCTCCCCACTTGATTCTGGGCACGGCTGCTCAGGAGGGCGAACGGGAGATGGCGCCCTGCACTCTCCGGCTGGTCCCTTCCGGCCCCCGTCCTCAGCCCCCAATCCAGGGCGCTTTGGCCTCATCCCTCCCTTTGCCCTTGGTTCTGTGGAATCTGGGGCAGCCAAGGTCCTTCTCCTAAATCCACTCAAGAGAATCAGGGAATATCTACGCCCCCAGGCAGGGGTGACTGGCCAGGCCAAGGGATTCTCAGGGTAGGTACTGGCCAATAAGGGGAACAGGGGGCCTGACACCGGCCAACGACCTCCTGTCCTGCTGCACAGGGCGGCTGCATAGCCTGGCCTCCACCCACTGGAGAGTGGCTGCTCAGAACAGTCCTCCTCCTGCTGCTGCTGCTTCTGCACCCTGGGGCAGAGAGGGGCGGGGAAGACCAAGGCAGGCAGGCTCCACTGGGTCATGCTGTGGAGCCGGGCCCCCTTCCTGGGGTCTGCTGCTGATCCTCTGCCGGCTCAGGCCACCTGGACCAAGCCGCCCGGCCCCCTCTGTGACGGCCCCATAGCTGCAGGGCCTGCTTCCGGGCTGACCTGTGCTCCTGCAGCTGCTGTTCGAGGCTCCGGGGCAACTCCTTGCAGAACACCTGGCAGGCATTCTGGGCTTTGGAAAGCAGGCTCGGCTTCTGGAAAGAGGAGAAAAGGAAGAGCGGCGGTTGCTTTGTGGCGACCGTTTGGCAGCAAAGCTTTGGCGCAAACAGTGCACAGTCCAAGCGGAGCCTGGCGGCCAGCCCAGCAGCGCCACGCTTCCCAGAACGACGCCGGGGGCTCGGCCCAAACGTCGGTGCAAGGCCCACCTCCCCGCCGGCTGGAGAAGAGATGGCGAGAGATGCCCTGATCCACCAGAGCCGAGGCCGGAGAGAAGGGGCCACGGCAACCCCTCCTGGAGGTGGGCTGAACCCTCCGGAAGAAGAAGGCACGGTACCTGGAGCCTGTGCTGCAAATACTGTGTTTCTAAGCTCTGTCGCCTGGAGAGCAACTGGGGGTGCAGGCCGTTCGGAAAGGCGGAAGCCGCGTCCGGCTGTGAGGGCGCTTCCTCCTTGGGAGAAGAAGGAAAAAGAAGAAGTGAGGGTGGAGACCCTCTCTCTCTCTCTCCCCCCCCAAACCAAACAACCCACAAAACCAAACCAGAAGCAACCAGAAGCCCGCTTCCAAGTGAGGCAGTGGAGAGAAAGCACTGCAACCTATCTACAAGGCGAACTGCGGTTCCTGGAGGTTTCTGGATGGGGAAAGGCACCGCTGGGGGCAGGGAGTCTGAGCACCCTAAACCACAGCCTAGTGGGTCACCCTGGGCTCCAGGACCTCATCTCCAGGGCTGCACTTGCCTGGCCTGAGAGGATCTTCTGACTTTTACAAAAACTGAATATCCTCTCTCTCTCTCTCTTTTTTTTTAAAGTCGTAGAAGCTGGCTGTGCTGCCTGGATCTTTCCGGAGGGGGTCGTGCCGAAAAGCTAAGTTTCCCAAATTCTGCTACTAAAGAACACTCAGATCTACCAAGTCCCTCTAACACCCACACTCTTGTAAACACCCTTCATTCCATCCTCCAGGGCTGAAATGCAGGAGGGAGGGGTGAAATTAAAAAAGACCGTTCCTACAAAAACCAAAGGAAAGATGAGAAAAGGCATCATGGGCTTCCTGGCTGGAACAGGGGACCGACTGGACTGCCATCCAAGAACAGCTTCGTTTCGACGGGTCAAAAAATGTATATATGTTTTTCCCTACTCTTGCATGGTTTCCAGGCAGACAAAGCGGCGCCCCAAGGGGAACTATTACCTGGTGGGGACCACTTCCAAGGTCTTGCAAATGCGGGGAAGCCGACCCCACGGCAGGTTCCTCCTCCGACGTCATCTGTTCGTACAGCAGCTGGACTTTGTTCAGCTCCAGGATTCCTTTGGTTCGGGCCAGGTTCTGAAGGTGCTGCCTAAACGCTACGATTCCTGGATGGGAGACGACGGGAAACGAGGCTTAGAAGAAACGTCGTCTCGAGTCCTTCGGGGACGCCTGGGAAAGTGCTGCAGCTCCCCGCTGAAGAGACCGACATTTTATTGAGCGGCTGCTCGTTGGCTTCCAGGGCTCTGCTTGGTGTGCTTTCAGCACCCGCACGCAGGCACACGTGGATGTGCAACCACCCACTTTTTTGTAAAGCAAGATTTATGTGCAACCGTACACGCCGTAAATACTAACAGGTTTGGCTAACATGACGCTAGTAAATGTATAATCCTACACGCGTACTTAACTGGAAAAAGCCTCAATGAAGTCATTAGATCCTGAGTAGACATGTATAGAATTGCATGATGAGGCGCTGAGTGTCAGCAACATTCACCTCCCCCCCCCCCAAAGTACCCATGGTGGAGTAACAGAGTTGAAATACTGAAATCCTAGAATTGCAGAGCTGGAAGGGACCCTCTGGATCATCAAATCCATTCCCCCTTCCCAGTGGGGGGGGGGGGGAATCAAACTCCCAACCTCTGGCTCTACAGCCAGAGGCCTTAAACCACAGAGCAATCCAGCGGTCTTGGGACCTACAGAACAGCAGGTTTTGGAAAGGGAGCAGTGGGAAATCTGGGGTAAAAAGACTCTTAACCAAACTACTTCAGTGCCCGCCTAGTGTACTAAACCTTTAGATTCTGTGACATGAACAACTGCACCACCACCAAGTGCAAAACGCTTGGCTGAAACCCACCAGGCCTGTCCAGGGTGCTTACCTTGTGTCAGCGATGTATCCGATGCCCTGCGCCCCTCTCGGAAGCTGACCGGCGACCGGTTGTGGGCCTCTCGCTTATGGGACGTCAAAGCCTGCATGGCAGGGTTCGTAGGCCTCAGACCAATGTAGGGAGGGTTTATTCTAGGAGCTGGCTGATTGGTAAGGACCATTTCCTTCAAGGACGGGGTGTCTTCCAGGAAGTTCAGATCCCTCTGGGTGGATCCCATGTCGTATTCAGAGTCAACACTGCTCAGGGATTGGTTTTCATCCATGGGGAAGGCCTTCCCTTTAAAGTCCAGGAAAAAAGCAACAGGATGCTCATCCAAGCTGCTTGAGCAGCTGCACACAACGCTCTCTCTCTCTCTCAATGTATGTATATACAGCTGGGACACACTTCAAGGCCTACAAACTAGCATCAACAGCTCCAGATCTTGTGATCTCTGAGTCGCAGCATAATACAGCAAAACCAGAAAAAGGGTCGGGTGAGTTGGCACTGCCTGGCACGTGGACCACCCACAGGAAATTCATACTATCTGGTTTTTTTAAAAATGCAGGTAAATGGACCACTTTATGCCCGAGACTGTCCTCTTCTTTCTTGAGAGGGCAAAACTCAAAGGTGGGAAGAGGCGGCCAAGGAATCAGAACGGAACTGGAAAGCACGACTTGCACAGCCTTGTTTCCCTCGGGCAAGGCTGGCGCACGATGAGGCTAGGGGAGCCATTTTGCGCCAGATGGGGTGCATTGGGGAGGAATGGCTGCAAAGCATGGTCTGAACGAGAAGCCGGAGTCCCCCCCCCCCCCGAAACAGAAGTTGGAGGCCTGCTGCCTGGGGAATTCCAGATGTTGGAGGCTGCCTGGGGAATTCCAGATGTTCAAGTACACTAACAGCAACGCTTCCCAGGTCTGTGCTACTTCCGTCATGTCTGCATCATTCCAGAAAGCAACCGACTTGAGAAACGGCTTGGCCTGCTGCTTCCTCCTTCTCTCTGTTTCGGTCGCACCTGCATTCAGATCCACTCAAAGGGGAAACTGCAGTCAACAGGTTGCTTCCCAACATGGGAGAAGCGGAAGAAACCCTGGCTTTCAGAGGGGAGAGGAGGGACAGGATGCCTGGTCCAGCCCACCAGCCTTCTCTGCTTCAGTAAAAACAAACAAACAAAAACTCCGGCCTCCCCTTTCTGTATCCTGGCGCAGCCGTCCCAGACAACTTGAAGGTGACGCCTGAATCAAAGATGCACTGCATGCAATCCATCACTTGGAGAGCTCTTAATCTTAACCTTGTTTATAACCAGACTGTAAACTGGACTGACATGGCAAGTGTAGGACAGTTGTCTATCGACAACACACAGAATATGCAATGAAAGTTGCACGCTGCTTTACAGCCCTGACTTCTATGCATCCCGGAGAGCCTTGTTTGCTCATTGGCAAGCTGGGACAAAAGGTTGCTTGCTATGTTTCCACCATGAATTATTACGTTTTCTAAACAGCACACTGCTTTTTTTTGGGGGGGGGGGAGAATGAGGCAGGAAGCCTGCAGGCACGGAGCATATCCTGTATCTGTAAGAACCAAGACGCTGTCCCGGTCACAAGGGGAGAGGGCAGTCTCCTTCCATGTGCCCAGGAATGACGGAGAAACGTGTTCTCTTTAGGGGATTTTTCCATTTCCGACCCCGGGTATTAAACACCCTCCCTGGCTGGTGGCTTCTTCCCTTGCATTGTTTGCTTTTCCCAGTCTCTGCAGGCTGCCGTGAGATTGCTGAGCAAAGCCAGCTGAAACCCTCTGTACGTCCACCCATGCAGCAAAGCCACCATCGGCTCCGAGGGAATCCAAACATACATACACAGAGGGCTGCTCTTTGTCGGTGGCTGAGTCCACCAAGATGTAAAGGCCAGCCTGTGGTTTCAAAGCCACTCTTGCAGTATTTCTGCATTCTGCATTCTTTAAATGCACTTCTGCAAGTGTATCTTCGTAAAAAAAAAGTGGGCCAGGCTGGGAGGAGGAAGAGGAGTCGTAGCCTCCAAAAACAAGCAAACGTTCCCAAACTCTGCTTCTCCTGGCTTGGAGATCTGCCGCAGGGCCCTCTGGTTTGGGGGTATGCCAACAGCTGGAATTATGGGGATATTCCTCATATTCTACCATGTGGAACATGAATTCCCCCCCCCCATTAGCCCATGTTAGAAGAAAACTGGACGAGAGATCCCAGGCCCACCCGCTGGTGCCGGCCCCTGTTTTGAGCTCCACCCTGGAGCACTTTGCCCCCCCCGACGGCCATACCTGTGCCTGGCATGACCATCAGCTGGTTGGTGACCTCGGCCAGCGTGTGGCGCCTCTTCCCGCACCGAGTGGCCTGGAGGGCGGCGAAGGCTTGCGCGGGATCCTCTTCAGACTCGCCCTCCGTCTCTATCCCTTCGTCGATGGACGTCTCCATCATGCTGCTCGGCAGGGACTGGCACCCCTTCCTCCCCATCATCGGGGGCACTGGATCCAAGAGGCAGCCGTTCACCTAAGGACGCCCCAGCCAGCGTGGGAGAGGAGAGAGGCAACCACACACACAAAAGGTCAGTTCGGCGATGCAGAGAAGCAAGTAGGTTTTGGCCCCTTCCAATGCGACTGGTCGCCATGGCCAACAAAAATGGAACGTAATAGCTGTTTTGTGATTTGCATGGCTCTGTGAGCAGGCCCCGGGAGTTAAAACAAGGGCTTTGCATTTTCTCAGGTATGAAACACTGAATAAAATTTCGGTTCTAACAACGGGTGATCCAGAATGCAGAATTTGGATCACGTAAACCAACAAGAGACAGGAGGAACAGGAGATCGTGCAGACCAGTGCTTCCCAACCCGTTTCGAGTCGTGACCACCCCCTTTTTTGTCAAGTAACCCATGACCCCCACACACCATGTTTGCAACAAAGGCATTTTTAACGGGGCAAAATGATCCCTTCTCAGAAAGCAGAGGCTTCTTTCTCCCGCAAAGTGCCTGTTTCTCACATATACACATACGCACTAACTTTCATATCCCGCTCAGAAAGGTCACGGAAGAAATGATTTCACAACACATACAAGGTGACCTGCGTCCCCCCTAGAAAACACTTTGCACCCGCCGGGGAGGGTCACAACCCCCAGACTGGGAAGCGTTGCTGTGGGCAGCCCTGTGACCGTGAATGAGCCGCAGCTTCAGGAAGCTTCATTTTTTAAAAGCTCCTGCTCCCAGCCAACCCTTGAACTCTGCAAATCCCAAGGCTTGACCATTAATGAGCTTCCGGGCGAAATTACAGCCAAACAGCTAGGTTGTAAACCAGAGAAACAAAGGGAGGTTTTGCAATGGATGAAAAGTAAAATAAAAATGCAGTTCAGTGCCCGTGGCTGAAGGAATCCTCTCAGACAAAAATGCAGCCACCTGGGCTTCTCCCGCTCGTATCTTGGTTGCATCAGCTCTGGAAATACACGTCGGGCCACTTGGGCGGTTAACCGGGACGCCAGGGAAAGTCACCCGCCCTCCCCCTTCTGTTCAGATGCAAGGCATGAAATGCTTCCACATTTCTACAGGTTTTACAAGAAGGGTGTCTCTAACACGTGGAGGCCCGCTCTTCTTCAAAGGGGTTTCAAAGAGTTGTTCATAGGGGGACTCCTCTTTTGAGCACCCCCTTCAGACAACAGGAGTGGGCCACCTCCTTCCTCCCTTTCCAAACATGTCTGTGCGTGTGCAGGGGGAGGCGACGAGGGCCCTCCAAATGGTTTTGGATCTGCAGCTTCCAGAATTCCTCACCACTGACGGTGCTGGCTAGGGCTGACAAGGAGCTGTTTGGGGGGGGGGGAAGAAAGCCCCATCCGAAGGACCACCACTGTGGTCCATCACTGCCTCCAGGGCTCCCCAGGCAAGCTCAAGTTCAAAACCCACCGGCCTTTTGCCTGGGGTCACGACAGCCATCACGATGGCCCCTGAACCCTGTGGCTTCCATCCTGGACTTCCTCTTAAGACCCAGGAATAAATACTTTTCCAATACAGGCTTGCTAGCCGTTGGTTTCACGGATGTTGCTTCAGAACCAACAACCTTTAACGACGCACCCCTGCGGCCTCCGCGTTGCCTCTCTCAAGCCACAAAACACTAACCAAGTGAAGCGGGCCGCGAGGGGTGCGTCACTGCAGGTGTCTCCATCCAGGGAAAGCATGACGGAGGACGAGAAGGGCTACGTGGCTGCCTTTCCCCGGAGGCAGAGCTGCACGTCGAGACATGCAAAGCCTTCCATGGGGAAAGCGGCTTGCCTTTCGCCAGAAGACCGGGGAACAAAGCCAACGTACACCAACTCCATGGCGACGATGGGAAGGAATACAGACGGTGAGCGGTGTCATGCCCTGCTTGGTGGCTTGGATCTGACAATCGAGCGCAGAAGAAAAACAGGTTTCGGACAACACCTCCTGTAGAGGCAGCGCTGGGGATTTCAAGCAACACAGACGCGTGAGCTCCCTGCTCCCTTCCTAGGCAAAGTGAAGTTTTGTCTCCAGCCCTGAAGCTGCTAATTCAGCAGTAGGGCTGTGCAGGGCCGGCCAGCCCCCCTTTTCGGTGCATCGCAGAGGGTTCGGTGCCAGGCAACTCCCCAAATCCCCAACAGCACCGAGTCCTCTGTGAACAGCAGAGCTGGACAAGCAGCCGCCGAAGCGCCTGCCAATTTAGTTAAGGTTAGCCGAAGCGTTCGACGGAACTGAGCCCCTTGTGCAGGCCGGCTTTCACAGCGTTGCCTTTTCAACTGGCCCACGTCACTCAAAAGAACACGATGGGATGTTTATTGATGTCCTTAAAAACATCTCAAGGACCGTTTGCCGCGTCGGCCTCCAGGGTCAGGAGGCTGGATAACCGGAGCCCTGTTCAAAATCTGATCCAGCCACGCACTGCGCCCCACTAAGAAGGACGGCAGAACTGCTCACCCTCTCTTGACCTGCGCGCTTAGAAATGCCTGATCCCGGCTGAAACACCCTTAAGCGCCCTGTGTTCATGGGCTCCTAGACTACAGGTGGGCACAGTCGGGCTCACAGGCTCCACGTGGCACTTATGAAGCCCCAGATGGGATTCCTGGACTTCCGAGAGAACCCCAATGGCAGACACACGAGAGAGGTGGTGGGGTGGGGTTTGGTTTTCTGTTCCTGGCAGCTCCAGAACTTTTTCCTTCCTTTATGGAGGTCGGAGAGGGTCTCACTGCCTGCTCTTGCAGAAACGGAGTTCCCAGGTGGTAGAACTGGACTCAGGGCAAACCGTGCCGGTTTTAACAAGGCAAGGAGTGTGCAAGAAGAGAAGGAGCTGCCTGCTGAGTACGTACAGGCACAGGAGGAACTGGCTTCTGGCCGACGTGGTACTCTTTGTCAAAAGAGCTGTGGAGTCTCCCCTGCCTGCCGGCCCCACGGCCATCCTAGTCGCTTCCCACCTCCCTTCAGGATCGGCCACGCTCAGCCTGAAGTGTGAATGTGCAGAGCTCCCTGGCGCAACGGCGGCTCGGCACAACGGCAGAGCTGTCATTTCTGCTTAATCCTGTCTCGAGCTAGCCTGCGTGAACGGCCGAGCGGCAGGAAGCCTCGGCCAACGTTTTCTTCCATGAGCTAGGGAAAGCAACGCCTACAAAGGATGGTGGGTAAATTCTAAATTCTGGATTCGCCAGGCAAGACGGCAGATTTCTAAGTGCGAGGCAGGAAAAAGGCTAAAGCAAAGGCTACCAAGTGAAGGAGTTATGTGCTCTCAAGTTGGAGCTAACTTACAGCAGCAGCCCTAGTAAGGGCTTTCAAAGTAAGTGAGACATTTTTAGGAGTGGTTTTCCCACTCCTAATGGCTAACTAAGGATTCGAACTCTGGTCTCCAGAGTCCTAGTCCACCAATTCTATTCACTACAGTACGCTGGCTACCCAAGTTAGAAGGTCCTTAATATTCTCTGACAACTTGATGGTCTCCCAACAGGCTTGTTACTGACCACAAACTGCACAAAAAGCAAACACTAATGATACCGTCTCAATTAAAGCCTCTTGGTGTCTACTAAGCTCCAGTGTCTGTCTCATCGTGTAAACAGACAATAAAACTCCGATTACAGATGGAAATGGAACATGGACATTCCCCACTCTGAAATCGAGAAGCTGAACTTTTTCGGAAGCCAGTCAACTGCCTCTGCAAACCAACCTGTCAAAGACGGGCTGCAAACTAGTCTCCTTGCCAAGACGGCAAGCTAAAATCCACCCCGGGCTGTCCTTTCCATCACCAACAACGGAAAATTCACCTTCAAGATAAGCCAGTTTGGTTTATGTCCCCATAAATCAGTAAGGTTTTAAGTCAGTGTTGTTGCTAAGCCCCTCCTCTGACCAGCACAAAGGCAACCTTCTTAAGAGACAGAGCAAGCTTCTTTAAAAAAAGGAAAAAGACAGAACCGCCAGCCACATGGGTTGCCTCTACCCGGCGGCCAAAGCAGCTGGCCGAGAGAGGCAGGCAAGTAGCCATTAACTGGGGTCTCCTTCACCGAGCCAAAGGGCGGTGCCAGACAGAGGAGGGCTTTGCTTCTGACCCAGTGGGCCCTGGGCCCAGCAACTGGGACTGCTGGGTGAGGAGGCTCGGCTCGCGGAATTCTGCGCTGGCTGTAGGAGGAGGAGGACCTCCCCACCATGGGGCCGGGGAACGGCAATCGACAGCAGAAGGGCAGAGCATTTGGTCCTTCCCTCCACACCTTGCCCGGGAGGACATTTGGTCCACCCACCGGCGTGGATGGATCTTCTGCTGCAGCCCGTCCAGAGTTTTCTTTCAGTTCTGTTCAGGACTGCTTTGAGTTGCCAAACGACACCATTCCTTGTTTATAAGCTGCAGTGCTGTTAATATGGCACCCCACTGGGGTTTTTTTTCTCAGTAAGATTTTATACTGAGAAAGACAGAAAAGTTTGGCACAGCAATGTAAGAAGTGTACGAAGGCTGACTAGATAGCAAAGAAGTACTTTGACCAGTCAGCCAATCTATTAAAACAAACACAGATAGAGATTGGATTTTATTCTCTCTCTCTCTCTTTCTCTCTCTCTCTGTGAGAGAGAGACTAGCAGGATCACATGCATGTGTTCCGCAGTGGCAGCCAAGCATGGATCAAGGTCACGGTGGCCTTCTGACCATTTTTTCAGTCTCTCACTTATTTCACGGTCTCTCCCATTAACCTAACAAAGGCAGAATTGTTGACTATTCAACGTCAATATAAGATGAATAAGGGAGAATCCAGTCACAAGAGCAATAAAAACGAACCTCATTCTCAGACAAGAACATCTGTAAAGACAGATGCGGGGGGAAATGGGAAACCCTGCCCAAATACCACCACATGTGGCTGCTCTTCCATGAGCAAACCATGAAAGGAGCGCCGACAGCCTACCTGCCATTAAAACAAAACAAAGATGAGGGGCCGACTTTTGACTTTGCTCGGGTTCTAAGATGGGTCAGGACACTCGCTCTTATGAAACAGGACATATAAACACCTTACAGAAAGCACAGTCTGCGCCCCTAACTAAAGGCGTGGCACAATCAGTCTTAGTTCTGCTCAAGCCACTGAATTCTACATTAGTTGATGTTTTCAGGTGATCTCCACAGGAAGCTTCGAGTCAGCAGAGCCTGGGAAGAACTGTGTCCCGAGTATGTTTTTCCAGGAAGGAGCCGTAGCTGGTGAGAGCACACACATACACACAAACACACACACACACCAGCCTCTCCCACAAGACAAGAATGCGGGGACCCACCCCGGGAAGCTGAAGGATGGGACATTCCAGGAGAAACCCAGGCACTCCTCTGCACCGCACACAAGAGGGTATAAAATTCACTTTCCTTGAGTGGAGTGACGGCCAGCAGCATCGATTGCTTTCAAAGAGAACTGGATGCAGGATGAGGCCAGAAGATGGCTACTAGTTGGAAGGTTACATATCACCCATTGACTGGGAGCAGGAGGGCACCAGCACGCCTCCAGTCCTGCTTTCAAATTTCCCCCTGGCATCTGGCTGGGCTCTAAGGAGACCAACTACTGAACCAGAACAGCCGTGGGTTTCACAAGGCTCCCCCGTACGTTCTATACGGATTTTGAGCTGCAGAGGCTGCTATTGACCGAAACATCCCTCTGCATGGCCCAGGTACTCCTGCCGGGTGGTGAGCGGTCTCTCCCAGAATAAGCCAACTCCCTGGCAGGCAACAGGAGAACCTGCGACGGGCACGCCTCCCTTTCTGCTGTAAGCGCTTCAACGGGCAACTTGACACGTGGGGTCCCAAGAAGGCCAAGCTTACCTTTGGGGTGTCGATCCTCTCTTCCTCCATGAATGCCGATTCTGCCTGGCAGGCAGGAGGAGGAAAGGAGAAGGTTTCGGCTGCGGGAGTCTGCGGCAGGCCAGGAGACTGCAGGAGCCTGACGTTTTGGGGACGCAGGTTGACAGGAGCCACCACAGCCTGGGCCTACGAGGTGTTAAGAGAGGAATCGTTAAGGAAGGGCAGTTTGAAGGTACACAAGGAACACATAAACCTGGACCAGACGACGGAAGACTCGAGACAGAGATGGGCAGAAAAAGAACCAACCAGCCGAGAAAGGGGAAGGTTGCCAACTTATGAGATACCACCCGTAACACGTCTAATTTGAAGGCAGGAACTGTCAATAGGGCTGCTTCTCAATTAAAAGGAGATCAAGGGTATTCTTCACATTCGCCCCATCAACATGCAAGTGAAATCTGGTTTTTAAGCTCCGAACGTCCACACGTCTGAAGCTGCAAAGGAACACTGCAGGGTAATCCAACATCTTTTACTTCTGCTTCCAGCGGGAAAGCTACTGCCCAGCCTGTTTCCGCCCTGGGAAGAAGCAAAAGGAAAGCAGAAAAGGCTGGAAGACTCAGAAGACACTTCACTGCCCCCTATCCCTCTGCATGGCAGTCATGAACACAGAGCTTGGAGAAGTTACCTTTTTGCACTACAATTCCCAAATCCAGACACACTCACGCACACGCACCCTCCCCCTCCCACATACCCTAGTTGGCCATGGTTTGGAAAATGTATTCTTTTAGGCTACAACTCCCAGACTCCTCCAGCCACGTTAGGGGACTCTTGGAACTGTAATCCAGCAGAATAACTTTTCCAGGTTCCCCACAGAAGAAAGAAGCAGGAAGATGGGCGTCTGCCTACATGGGGCGCCCCTTCTATCCTAATGTTCTCAGCAGCGTCTTCTGTCCATCCGGAGCTCATGACGTTTCTGTCTCCTAGTTTCATGTGGGCCCCAGGCCCTGGGGGGGGGGCACCACGGAGGGCACAGAGAGCCAGAGCTTCTTCCCAAGGCCCAGACCTTGACTCTGCCTCCGCAATGACTTCAAGAGAGTGCTGGCTAGGGTTGCCTACGCCGGCGTCGTGCTGATTAAAGGACAAGTCAGAGGCTGCAAGACGCCTGCCAGCCGGAGGACGGGAACATCAACAACATCCACCACCAGCAGACGCTGCCGTCTGAAGTCTGCAAGCGGAGGCTGCTCCCTCGTCTTCTCCAGCCTCGCACACTTGGTTACTATACATTTAAAAACTGACACACACAAAGGAGAGCGTGGGATACGAAAGGAGGGCTCAGGGTCTCTGTGGAGCTCCCACCCACGGATCCGACAAGGGCCTCTAAGAAAAGGAAAAGGGGTAAAAAAAGAAAAGAAAAGAGAGGAGCTCTGAGGGGGGGCGGGCGAAGGGATCTGGTGATACCAGGGATCCCATTGGGGCTCCTGATCGGAGGCAAAGCTGGCAGGAAGCGGGTGAGAAACATCCCCTGGGGCGATGCCGTCAGCAAGTTCCTCCAATGGGCTCGGCAGCAATTCTGCAGCCGGATGGCCCTCGCCAGACCACCGGCTGGGCTACAGGTGTATTCGCGCAAGCCAGTCCTGGCACTCTGCCTTCAGGTCCCGACACCGACTGGGTGAGAACTGCGCGCCAGGAAAATTGCGGCATCTGCCTGAACCACAGACTGACCCGATTGGTGAGGAAAGCCACCAGCTTCTCAGGGAGTATTTATGCCGCACTCCGAAGGGGTCAAACAGTTTCACAAACATCGCAGTAATCCCTACAATGACCCCGTAAGGAAGGTCAGTATTATCCCGCTGGCCGCATAGATCAGGGGTTGGGTATGGGAAACTGCCCCAGAAAGAGGGGTGGCCTGCTTAAAGCTTCCTGGAGAATGGAAGGTAGAGGCAGGGCGGATCTGGGGATCTTCCAGGTCAGATTCTTGGCCCTGTAGCGGATCAGAAATGATCAGGCAAAGGGATCCAGGAAAGCAAGGGGTCAGCAGCCGAGGGTCCACCTTACCGATTAAAACGGATGGACTTGCAGATTTGAAATGGTTTTTTACAATTGCTTTTGTGCAAAGAGCCAGCCAGGTTGATGTTTCTAAGCACATGGATCTCCAAAACACAGGGAAAGCGTGTTTCAGACGAGACTCTCTAGGCAGGGTCGAAAGGCGCCCGGTGGGGCAGGGGCTCCAGCCCGGTGGCCCAAGCCTTGCCGATCCAGGATCCCAGCTTCTATGGCAGGCCTGAGAAAACCTGCAGCCCTCTGGGCGCCGTTGCACCTTGTCAGGGTCGGAGGCGGCTCCCTCTCTTCCTCTCCCTGACTAAACCGGGGCGTTACCTTGGCGACGGTCTGTTCGGCAATGGTGCTCGGCCGTCGCTGGCGGGAATCTAGCCGTTGCTCCACAGGGAAGCTGCTGCGATGGGACTTGAGCCGCTCCACCAGCAAGTAGTAGATGGCCGCGAAATGGTTGTAGCTCTTGTTCTGCAGGGACTGGAAAGAGAACGAGGATCCCCGGGTTAAGAGCCAGGAGTGGCCGTTCTCGCTCACCACCCCCTGGAGCCACACGGAAATCACAAACCGCAAGGTGCCAACCGAGCAGGGCAGAGTTCCACCCGAGGTCTGCTCGGGAGGATGTGCATTGCCTGTGGACCTGTAGGGGTGTGCAATGTTGGGCTGCTCAAGTTGTATATTTGGGGCTGGGAGAAAGTCTTCCAGGGGCTCAGATCAGCTGGCGAACAGCCTCCCACACCACTCTGCTGCTGAGCTACCTTTGTGGGAATCGCATCCAGCTACCTTGTGCAGTGCCAGCTGGGTGGGTGCTGAGCCTGGGTGCCTCGTGAGCCCTTCCATTTCGAGAATTTGCTCCCCAGTCCTAAAGGGGGCAAACAGGACCGGGGGGCCTGGGGCGGCTCCATGCCTAGAAGGGCACCTTTACCGTGGTGTCTGTTATAGGGATCCGCTTATCAGCAACTCACTCCTGCTGCTCCGTTTCACCTCTGAGCCAGTTTCTTGGCCCTTAGGGAACAAGCCCAACCCCACATCTGCCAGCTGTGCCAAATTCTGAGCCACAAAGGGAAGAAGGGGAGCCGGGGGGTGAGGTGGGTGGGTGGAGAGAGGGGGTCAAAGGTTTACACCTGCTCCTCCTGGACCACTTTCTGGCAGGAAGCATTCATACTGCAGACTCCTCAATGGCTAAAAATATCAGCCATTCCAAAGGAAGCAATCACACAGACTCCCCGGGGATCATGTGGAGCACAGCAGCAGTTATTTCTGCCAAGAGACCTGATGCGGAACCCTTGTCCAGACACCAAAATACAGAGGAAACGGCTTGCCACTCTAAAGATTCTCTGCCCCTTTCATATCTCACGTTGCAAGGAAAAGAGGACCTTGTTCCCTGCATGAGTCTCTTTCTTCTGGTCATCCTCCCTACTTCCCAATAATTGAAAACAAATCCCATAAACGTTTTCCCCACTTTACGATACCCTTGACCTTTGCGTCTGCGTACGTATCAGCTTGTAAAAGATCTATTTTTATTTTGTTTTTAACAACAGAGACTTAAAGCATTTTAAAGTACTTTTGGAGTGACTACTTTTTAAAAAAAGGAAAATAATGAAGCGCATGGGTGAAAAAAAAAAGCAAGGTTCTACAAACTGAGCAGAACGGCCACTTTTGTTTACGACAGATCTGTGTCCAGAGTCAATACTGACATGGCAGAGTGGTCAAGAAATCCCTAGCCCTCACAGGCACGGACTGTGTGCTCTGCTGCTGTTGTAAAGTTCTCTACTGTGGACAGGAGTCCTTGTGGTCAAGGGACCCCCTGGTGACTTTAGCTATGGGGGGGGGGGATAACCTGCCGAGTTCGAGATCCAGGAGTAACACTGCCTGAAATGATTTTGTAAAAGATAAAGCCATTTCGAGGGCAGGTTGGTCATGCACATTTTTGTCCCATGACGTAACTTGTTTTCATGTCAAGCATGCGGCAGCAACTGAAGAACCCGGAGGAAAGATCCCGCATCTTTCTGCAAGCAGGGGAAGGAGAAGTTGCAAACGCTCTCCCCCCTGCCAGCAGAGACTGCTTTTACCTCAATGGTTTTTTGCTGGTCGATTCCCAAGCTGTGCATCAGCCGCAGAACTTGCTCGTTGAACTCTCCAAGGGAAGGCTCGTTCTCCTGTCCCTGGGGATAGAGGATGGGCCTCTGGACGGGCACCTCCACCTGCATCCATTTGTGTTCTTTAATCTGAGCAATGGTGAGCCTCTTTGACGGGTCCAGGACCAGCATCCTCCGGATCAGGTGCTCGCACTCTGCAGGGGGAAGAGGAGAGGCGCCGTTACGTTCAGCACATACAGGACCACGTTGTTCAGAGGCCTTTCCTAGCTGCGTCGCTATTAGTCTAGCCTCTTTGGATATGAGCTATTAGTGACAGGAAACGGCTTCGTTTAGATGCCAAATCAGTTCCTTCTAAAAATAAAAATAATCTTGATTTGTAGAAAGGGCAAAATCCATTTCTCCCACAGGTAACCAATTACAGGGAACAGGGCAATTATTTCTAACTGCAGGCAGAGTGGAAGGAATAATATTAATTCCTCACACCCATGGGGCCAACCGGTGTGCACAAAAACATGACACCTACCGTAACCAATAAGCCTCAGAAATAAAGCAGAAAACCTCTGCTGCTTAGAGCTGCTGAAACATGACCTTGGCCCCAAAGACATCTGTGGCAGAGAATGCTGTCTTATCCTGCAATCCAAGCTTCATGGCTAGGGCTAGGGCTATTGCCTCAACACGTTCACACATTAACAGTATATCATAATTGAATGTTATCTGCCTCAGAAGGGATGGTTGAGCTTTCACTCATCCGCCTGGCCCAGCAGAGGAATGAATCAGAATTTAGCTTCCATATTGGCAGATCCCTGTCTTGGCATGATGTAGGAATCAAGAACAGACCTTTTCAAAAACTCTAGGCAATTCCTAAACAAACCAACTTTAAAACCCAGATTGATTTTTGTGGTTTGTTTAGCAAATTAGTTTACCTACAAGACAACGCCCAGAATCTGCTAAACCTGGTAATACTCCATCGCTTGCGTCCGTGGAAAACCTGTCGTATTAAAGACGACTTCAGGTGACCAGAAGCCTCGTGGCGGCTACCACTCTGCCACAAGATTTGCCCAAATGCTGAAGCCAATATCAGGTTTGTTGCCTAGGTGAAAATCAGGATGGTGCCACCTCCCATCTTATGTACAAAAAAATAAAATAAAAATAAAAAGGACTGGCAGCAGTATCTTTTTTTCAATATGGATTGTGGGGGGGAGAGTGTCCTCAACAAAACTGAAGACCATTGGCCAGCTTAGGAGGGTGCAGGACAGGCGACTGAGCACAGCGCTCTCTCTTCAAATCCCTTGGGGGCACCTCTTGACAACGGTTGCCTGAGACCATGGCTTCCCTCTGCCTCATGGCATGGCCGGCCTTGACCTGGGCCATGCTGGGCTTAACTGCCTGGTTAGAAAGGATGCAAGTCTGCCTGCCGAGAATCCTGCTTGTCTGCATCTGGACTTTTTTCAGACTCCCGAGATATAAAGGTAAGACAATGTCCATTACCTCTACATCCAAAACTGAACAACGGCGATGTCATGGAAAGATCCAGTTTAGCTGGCTGGAGTGGAAGTCAGAGCTTCCATGTGTTCTCACAGCACATTTATCACGGCAAAGCGAACCCTGAACTCACACACACACTGTTTTTGTATATCTGCATCTCAAAGAGCAGAGAAGGCAAGACTGGATGGCAGGCGTGACGACATTAAGAGCTTGGAGGACAAGGATTCTGGCGGCAGGCAGAGCTTATTATGTTCTAAAAGAAGACACGAAGCCAGCCCCCACCGCCTTCAGTGAGCCAAACACCGAAGGGGAAACACAAGAGCAGGGAAGAAATGAGGGCAAAAGGAAGCACAGTAAGGCTGTGGACACACTGCTTTGGGGCCGGGAGTCCTTGTTTACACCCCCTACAAAAAAGGAGCATACTAGGAGATGCTGCATTTGACAAGTGGTGTCTCCTCCCACAACACGGACAACTGAAACCAAAGGCAGAGCTAGGCAATCCCTCTATTGGCCCCCAACATATTTTGAAAAAAGAAAAAGAAACAAAAAGAGCGAGAGTGTCAGGAGTCTTCGTTAGGCTGGTGGTTGTAAAAGTTGAGAAGGGAGGAAAGAAGTGAAAAAGTTGAGAATTCACCCTTGCCAGAGATGAAAGACCCCATGACTTCTTGCGAGGCGCACATGGATGGCTCGGCTCAGCTGCCAGAGGGCAACTAGAAGGCTGCTCCTCTTAGGGCTGAAATCATAGAAGAACATCATCCCTGGCCATCATCCCAACTCAACACAAGTTGAGCTCATGTGCTCTGAAACTCGTGCACTCCCATCCATGCAGTTGCATGTGCTGATACAGCTTGGGGCAATAACAGGCTGCTCACACAGACCATTTTGATGGGGACTCACAGCCTTATAGCACCAACGTCAATTTTTGGGGCCGGCCCTTGGTGACGTCGCTCTCTGTCCAGTTAGAAATAGTTGGTTATTCTGGGTTGAATTTCTAGTCTTTGGCCCCAGAAACTCGTGACAATGGCTGTGGGGGATCCATACCCAAACAACTCTACGACACTGGTGCAGGTAGGTCTTACCTTCTGACATGAAATAAGGGATCCGGAATCTTCCTTCCAGAACCCGCTGCCTCAGGATGGGGAGGGTGGGTCCGTCGAAAGGCAGTGCTCCACAAACTAAGACATAAAGAACTACACCCATGCTCTGGAAAACATAAGAAGGGTTCTAGATTTGCCTTTGAACACAGCCAGTTAAAAATGGAAACAGGGAGAATAACTGCTCCAAAAGGTACTGGTCATAAAACCATGCAAAATATTCCCAAAGTGCCGTCAACCTCTCTTGTGTCTGAATCGGCATTTAAGGCATGGGTGTTGGCCCATCTTTGGGTCTGAATGCCAAGTCTGTCTTTAGCACCAAGTCTGAGTCCCTATTAAAAGCAAGCTTTCTTGCCCCCACCCCAAAAAAGGGAGGGGTAGGCAAGCTCTGGATTATGACTTGAGTCTGAGTCATTGGGGGGGAAATGCTGAGTCTTAAGTCGAGTCACCGGCGTGACTTTGGTCTGAGTTGACATCAAGTCCCACGACTGGAGCCCCCATCCCTGATTCAAGGTCTACCTCAAACTAAGCTCCCCTCCCCTGCAAGACCCATGATCCACAGCCAAGAGCGCCACCTTCAGTCCTTAGAAGGCAACACCAGATTTTGCACTGAATCTATTACATTTTTCTAGAACTTTGCAGAAAGGCAGCCGGGATATCAGAAGAATGATTCACCTCTTGCTTATCTTGGCTACCAAGGTTGCACTGTGGGTGCAGAGACTCAAATCTGACCCTGGCTGGGCTGGAGGTGGGGGAGTCGTGAGCTTCAAGCACGTTTGGACAGGGGTTTCATCAGGAGGCAGGTTATTTTTTTGTTAGTGATTAGACAAGGGAAGGAAGGAATCCCAATGCGATGCCACAATGGTTAGCTTGCTACCGCTTCACCAGCTAGGATAAGGCTTTGCCAGGCTTGTGGTCCAACGGGCTCTCTGCGGGGTCCATTTCGCCAGCGGGATCCAGAAGCTACTGTAGTACAAATATCCTACTGAAGACTGTAGATACAGTACATCAAAACTGAATGAACAGTCCTACAAGAATCCTTGCAATGGCATAACTGTCAAGATTTGAGATTGATAGAGGAGTGTGGAGTCTCAAAGCTGGCTTCACTCAAGTAAGCCACCTTCAATACATTAAGTATTCTTAATCCATGCCTTAAGTCCACCCCAAATTCCTCTTGACTGCTCCCTGGTCAGAAGGCACAAATCGGATCTTCCCTAGCTCCCAACTTGCGAAAGCTTAAGGGGGTAAACAACAACAACAAAATATCTCTGAAAGTCAGGGCAAGAGTGCCCGACCCTGATTTCATGCAAAGCCTGTTAAAAGTTATTATGCAAGATGGGAGGGACTGAGAGGGAGAAGAGCAAACTCAAAGCATCAGCAGCAGGTCAACTGCCAAGCCTTCTTTTGAAAGAGTACACATTCTCTGGGCGCGTGAAGGGAAAGTTTTAAAATCTGCCCAGCAACTTCGTATCACGCAGAGATGGCGATGGCACAATGACAAAAGCACTGAGACACATGATACAGTTATATCTATAGTTGTAGAAGGGCTAGATGTGTTAGTCCATGCAAACATCATAGGTGAAAACAAAAGCAAAAGAAAAAAATGTGGTAGCGCCTTTATCTATCTATCTATCTATCTATCTATCTATCTATCTATCTATCTATCTATCTATCTATCTATCTATCTATCTATCTATCTATCTATCTATCTATCTATCTATCTATCTGTCTGTCTGTCTGTCTGTCTCTCTCTCTCTCTCTCTGTGTATATATATATGCACACACACACACACATATATATATACACACTGTATATATATATATATACTAACGTATGTAGAACATATATATGTGTGTGTTCTACATATGTTAGTTTATATACATACATACATATACATAGATACAAAACCTCACCATTGTGTATCACGTACACAATGTGTGTATCATGTATGTAGAACATTATATATATATATAATAAAAGTTATTATGCAAGATGGGAGGGACTGAGAGGGAGAAGAGCAAACTCAAAGCATCACATATGTAGAACATATATATGTTCTACATATGTGATGTTTCATACATTTACCACCTGCTTTCCATGTTTAAATGGTGAGGTTTTGTTCTCTTCTGAAAGTTTGGCCAGAACATCAGCTCTCTGAACATTTTTTTCAGCCCATTGTACATTCGGGTGGGTGGGAATGGGCAGAGATGGAAATCTTTCCATGAGAGTAGCAACACTGGCCAAGCTTTTACTTATTTTTTCAAAAAGAGTTTTTAGATTGTACTGTGATTCCCTACCCCCCCACCCCAGTTTCCAGAGACAATTTTGTCAACAACCTGGCAAAGCCAAGAGCTTCCACAAATATTTCTCCAAACTTCAGTTGCTCCTGCCCATCCTTGTGGATGCTATAAATCCGAGGGTGCGGGCAGGGTGTGTTCTGAGTTCATCTGGAAGTTAACCCGGGCAGCAGGAGCAACAAGGCAGGGCCTGTTCCTTTCCTGAATAGCAAATCGTGTTGGGATTTGTGTTTATTGGTTAAACAGCGTGGATGGATTCACGTGGCCGCATCCAGCTCTCAGGCCTGGGTCCCGCCTTGCTTTCGGGCAGCATGTGAAGAGTGGCCATTTCTGACGTGGTGAATTTCACCTCTGGGAGTGGAGCCCCCCACCCACTCGCAACGGGACCATCGCCGCTTGATGTATATTCGAAGCAGGCAGGCAGGAGCAAGCTTTGGGGTGCTTATCTGCTTACCCTGCCTGTTTGAACTGGGACTGTAAACCAGTGACAGAAAATGCTGAGAAAGGCACCAGGGAGACATTCAGGCTTACGAGCCTCAGCTTCCAAAACTCTCGGTGCTACAAAAGGGGGGGGGGGAATCATGCTGTGGGGAGGCATGGCTAATACCAGGAGACAGAAAGACCCAATTCCTAGCAAGGAGAGGGAGAAATAAAGAGCAGCATGCTTGCCAAGGCATTCAATGGCACCAGGAACCTAGCTCGGCGCATTCCCCCTCCTGCATGCACTTTGTGAGAGCTTCTCGCTACCCGGCACGTCCTTTTCCATTAGAGTCCCATGAAAGCAAACACACGCAAGCAAGCACAGAGAGGTTCAGCCTTCAGCAAAGCCGTTCAAGGCAAACAGGCTGTTCCCTCCGCCGAAAAAGAGGGCAGATCGCAGCCGTGTGCAAATGACTCAGACGGTCCCTCCGGCGTTAGACAGAAATTTGGTTTGCACTCCCAAGGAAGGAGGCAGTAATGTGTCAAAACACGGTGCGGACATTCAAGCCCAGGCTAACACAGACTGCAAGAAGGAGGGGGGTGTCAGGTCTCTCTCTGCAAGGGCTAAATTATTTCTTTTTCACAATGAACGTCAGTTTCCAAGGGAAGTCTCAAAGCCTCTGGGTCTTTGTGATAACACATGCTCTCTGGTGATTAAACAGCTATAGATCTAGGGGCTTCACAAGAGAAAGGAAATATATCTAAAACAGAGCAGTCGCTTGAAAAAGCCCCTTTACTTAATATAATGGAGATACCCAAATATCCAGCTGCGGGCCCTCATACTGCTGGCCTTCAAAGACCTCCGGAGCTGCATAAGGGGGGCTTCCGCACCAGGTTGTCAAAGGCTCCCCGCTTTTGTAGAAGTTTCCAAACCCAAAATCTGTGAAAGGAAAAAAGAAAAGGGTGTGTGTGTTATCACAGAACCACCACACTGGAATAGCAGGGAAGGGCACAGAGGAATAGAGGGTTTTAATAAATAGAGTCCCAAAGATACAACTGTAATTCTTTATTACCTTGTTGTTTTACACATACCTTAGCAGCAGAATTTATACTTAGCACTATTGAAACAGTTTTCAACTACTAATGGACTAGATTGTGTTTATCCTCAGTGATACTATTAACATTCTTTAAAATGTATTGTAAACAATAAATGTAACATTTGTGTACATGTATAAATATCCTTCTCAGAAATAGTGAGAATGTTTTGTTTCTCTCGTGGCGGGACCAAAGTTCATTGACAGAATGATCAGTGGGAAATAAAGATACAAAATGTTGTGAACCATTGTATTAAGGCCAAATTTCCCCTGATTTCCTAGCATTTCCAGGGCCTTGTTCAAGCTTAACCGTATCAAGAGGAACACCCCTCCTTTAGCCTGCCTTTGACACCTCTTGGAGTGCTCAATAGAATTTCTGGAACTGTCTTTAATTCTGAAATAGGAACCAAATGCAACAAAGCCAACAACATCTTGGGCCACCAAATCCCAGCCCCTGGCTGCACCCCACCGAAACAGCACTGTGTGTCCACCACACTGTGCCCTTCAAAATAAACCAACTTAATACCGACAGTTACCAAATCTGAGATCTAAAGAAACCTTCCTCGGCTCGGAATCTGCACTCAACGATAAGAGAATGACGGCCAGGTCTGGATGGGCCTTCTGGGTCCCCAGAGCATCCCACATGACATGCCTCTGAAACGTGGGTGCAATTAAGCATCGTGACTCGTCTGCAGTGGTGCTGAGTTGTAGGAGTACCAGGCGGTCCTTTCACAGTTGGTCTTACACACAAGGGTGTCAATTTAAAGCTAGAGGTAGGCAGCTGACAACTCTTCCCGTTGGTCTTAACGAACACAGCCAATCATCAGAGATGACGGGAACCACAGACCCTCGACATCTGGAGGGCATCCCATTGTGTGCCGCTGGCTTAAAGCAACCAAGATCCCGAGCATTCAACAACAGGGGAGGGACATCAGTTGTTTGAACCTACCCAAAACGTGGCCCTGGCAGGTCAGAGCGGGAAGTATCCCAGGAGATTTCTGAGGACAGCTCTTAGGAATCTGAAATCAATTTTCAGGCACGTCCCCGAGAAAGCAGCTTTGATCTTGTTCCCCACTTGCACACTTCCTCGCTGGGTACGGCTTAAATCTACTTGGCACGGTGCTCGGCTGTTCATTCAAACGCCTTTTCAGGAAGCTGTGGCTGAATAAACTGCCACGTACAATGCTCAAGTCACTGAAGTCCTAGAGAGCCTTAAAAGCTGCTAAAATACCTACCTACGTCATCAGAGCAGCTTCAAAGGTCGGAATGTATACACCGAGAGCAAAGAGGAGGTGTGCACTTAAAGCTGCTGGGTGAAGGGGACACAATGGCGGCAACCCAAGAGTCTATTCTACCATTCGACATCCCCTACGT
This sequence comes from Pogona vitticeps, assembly GCF_051106095.1. Taxonomy (NCBI): domain Eukaryota; kingdom Metazoa; phylum Chordata; class Lepidosauria; order Squamata; family Agamidae; genus Pogona; species Pogona vitticeps. The sequence goes on along the minus strand of NC_135790.1, from coordinate 27,292,531 downwards.
GGCTCTAGCGTTGGTGGCGACAAAGGAGCAAGGGGGTGCGGACTTGAACCGGCACAGTGTTCTTGCTTTAAAAACTTCCAGGAGACAAAACAGGCACGTGCTTCCCGTTCCCTCTGTACTTTATCTTGCTCAAGACCGCTGTCAAAAGTATAGCATACATTGTTTGCACAATGTTTCTAACACACGCTCGGTACAGCGTGGCGGTCATACACTTTCCAGCAGCACTGCACGCGGCCCGGCTCATGTCATTCTCAGGGAGCAGCCCTCTTGACTTTCAAAGCGTCCTCTTCCTTTGCAGGGCACAGAGGGGGCACAGGGCTGGCTTCCTGCTACACTTCTGCTGCAAATCTAGCCTCCGAACAACAAGCTCATAGCTTTGCTGCGCACAGCGATCGCCCCACGAGGTTCAGGGAACACGGAAGGCGTCTCTCGGAACCACACAGCACTACCGCTTTAGTCTGATCTCCCGTCTCTATCGTTTAGAGCCATGTGGCATTCTGAGTCAAGAGCAGAGCTGTCAAACGTTGCCAAAGAGGAGACACAGCACAGGCATCATCATCATCATCAAGCACTCCCATCTGTTCCAGCGGTGGGTCTGCGGGCCTTCAGCTGGAGAAAGAGATCCCCCGTTCACCTTGCATGACCTCCCGCCATGAGACACAGCCTAGTTCCCAGTTCATCTTCTGCTTCCTACTAGACAGAGTTGGGGAGGTCCCTTCCACCAAACGTTGGCTTTGAAACAGACCCGTAGTCACGAACAGCTTTCGGGCCACCTTAAAGGCACACATATTGGCCTTTTACGCAACCCTCTTGCCTATTCTCAAAGTTAATCTTGACTGTGATTTGACAAACAAGTCGGCTTCGTAAACTATGTATGGCATGCACTTGAACTCTGAGTGCCAGTTTTGACGTAAGTTGAGTCTCAAACAGAAGCTTGAGCTTCCCAAGCCCTCCACTGTCACGTAAAACAGGGTGAGATCCTGTGAGCCTAAAGCTGTGCGCAACCTGTACCAAGGAGAAGGGTTCCACAAACAGACTTTTCAGAAAGCATCTGTCCAGGATACAGAACTGCTTGTTTTATTTCGAATTGTTGACACAAGCCTGCGTAAGACCCACTTGGTGAATTGAGATTAAGTTCTCAAAGCTGCGAAATAAAGCAAACCAACAAAAAGCAGATGAGATCACCTCAAGGTACTCGTATTTGCCCTTTAAAAAAAAAAGGTGGCTGTCAGAACCATGCGCTAAGTGTTCGCACAGTTATCTTACTCTTTGAAAGAGGATGGGTATGAAGGAGGATCTTGAAAAACAAAGAAGGGCCACATAATTAATTGCAAAAGGGATGTGATGAAGCCACAAGTGGAATAAAAATAAATCAAATCCCTGCTGATGGCTACAGAAATATTGATCTTTTTAATGGTAGCAGATGGTCTAATTTACTGTGAGGTCCGCTCTTGCCCTGAAGTCATAATCGCCTGGACAGGGAGAAATTTACTTGTAATTTACCCGAGAAGGACTGGGAAACTGAGTTTTCACCTCATTTTCTGTTTTCTCCTCTACAATTCAGAGGCCTCGAAGAAGAACCTGTGCTCTCGTTTTACTCAGTCAGATGGTTGTGAAGTTTTCAAAAACTCATTTGGCAAACTTTATCTTTTGCTCTAGATACTTGTCAAAACAGGCTGCAATATATCCCTCCCCCCACAAGCCCCTACATATTACATACCTTCTAAGGGTGAAAGATGTACAGTATAATGGTGCCTTTCCAAACTAGATTTCAAATTAGATTGTGCATAATTTTGGAAAAGTAAAATTACGTGGGTCTGAACCATCAAATGTATGCAAACACAAACACACACACGCTTTCCAGCATCAACACCTCTGAAGCCCCTGGGTATTAAATACAGAAAAAGGCTCCTTCTGAGCAAAGGAAAGTGTCCCGTTTCCCCCTCTTGAAGGACAAGGAGGAATATCAATTCCCAAGCCTGCCCAGCCCCCTGAGAAATAAACACGGCAGGAGCGCATGTGCCTCCTTTGGGGCGCGCATGTGTTTCCCAGTTCCTGAGGCTAAGACGCAGTGGGCTATATCTTAGACACTCTTAAGCATTATCTTACTTACAGATGGACTCAGTGGGGAAAATACATAGAAAAGTACGCTTCAGGAAAGGAGGAATCTCACACTCAAAATTTATATCGAAAGTGATTCTGCAAATGGGTTTTGGTGTGGTGCCTCTCGCCGACTCTGACCGTCCAAACTCTGCCAGCTGTACCAAGGAGAGCGGTGCCCTATCAGGCCTTACTGCTGAGCCCAGGGAACCCCCTAAAGCCCCCAATACATTTGAACCCAAAGGATCTAGGCTCCCACGAACAGAAGTGGTGAAGCACCGGGCTGAGTCAATACAGGTGTGCCTCTCCAAATAGTTCAACGAAGCCCGTGCATTAACAACAAAAATGCATGTGAAATTATGTGTATTCATACTGACTCACACTATTCAGCCTGCTCACGATTTTAAGATTGTAATCCTTTGCGAGGAATGTCGGAACATTATTAAACATAAATATAGAACAGCATGCACCTTTGTCCCACACTCCTGTACAGACTTGTAAACCACTGTTCACCTGAGGCAAGTCAAGAAGACTCTGGTGTGGCCAAGCAAGACAGGTGGGGGCAGCCCTGGTCTGCGAGGCCACAGAAAAGGAGGTAAAACAGGCGGCTCAGAGGGGAAGTCTCTGCAGACCTCTTTGGCTGAAGATGCTCCACTCTGGAGGCAGCTTGTGGGACTTGCATCCCTTGGCTTCCTTGAAGACAGGCCAGCGGTCCCTCCCCATGTCCTAACCGGAATAAAGCACCTCTATTCTTAAGCAGAAATGTGGACTGGTCACGTTTAGGCTGTTGCAGGCACTCAACAAGACTCTTGTGGCACATCAGGGCAACAGATTCCGTCAGGAGCCTTTGTGTGACTTGCTGAGGTGGTGACGACAGCCGTCCACGAAGGCTGGTGCCCAATTTAAGTACAGTGGTGTCTCACATCACGATTGCCCTGCATTACGACGAAACTGCATTACAACGATCTTTTTGCAAATGCAATTGCGATTGCAAAACGATGGTCTGAATGGGTTTTTTTTTCGCTTTGCGATGATCGGTTCCCTGCTTCAGGAACCGATTCTTTGCAAAACGACGATTTTCGGACAGCTGATTGGCAGTTTCAAAATGGCCGCCGGGTAAATGAAATGGCTCCCCACTGTTTTCTGGGACAGATTCCTCGCTGCACAGCCACCAAAAATGGCCACCCTATGGAGGATCTTCGCTGGACCGTGAGTTTCCAGCCCTTTGGAACTCATTGAAGGGGTTTTTACGACGTTTTCGTTCTACAGCGATTTCACTGGAATGAATTAACATCGTAATGTGAGGCACCACTGTAGGTGAATGCCACTGCCAATTAACAAGAGATCCACATCCTTCCTTGGAGAGAAAGACAGGGAGTGTAACATGCATGGTGAAACATTTACACAGGGGGACCCACCTGGCAAGCCTGTCGTCAAGAACGTCGTGGGTCTAAGAAGGCAGAAGTGGGTGGCGCTTGAGGGACCAGCGTACAGCTGAGCAGCACAAGCCCACAACCCCTCCGTTTTCACAAGTGTGTTTGTTACAGAGGCTTTCGGGGGGGGACTCACCTTGTGGGCCTTGCCTCCTTCGTCAGAGCAGTGGATTTTATTAGTGAGACCGAGTATTACTTACACTCACCAGCGCCGGGGCCCTTTAAGCTCGCTCTATCAGTTTTAAAAACAAGCAAACCCAACCGATTTTGGGGAAAAAAATCCTTTGGCCTCAAAAAAGAAAAAAAAGCAGGGGAGTTTGGAAAACGAGTCATCGGAGATGGCAGATCTGGTTGCTGGCAAAAGTCAACTTCACTTGGGGAACGTGTGGGCCTTTTGTTATTTAGGTGAGCAACGGCAGTAATTGCACAGAGACGAGGTAGCTGATAAACGGAAAGGGAGCCAACGGAGAGAGAGAGAGGGAAACAAACCTGACCCGCCACAGGAGCGGAGCAGCTGATCATCACCTGGTTCTGACGTCAATGCCGGCTCCGCCGCCACCAGCTGCCTCTCCCGGGCTCACTTTCCTTCAAATGACCTCACGGGAACCAGATCTGGGCCGTGCAGCGTCATTCTGCTGGTCAAATTCCTCCCGTGGGCTTAACCCCTCCTGGCCTTTAAAGAGGCTAACGTGGACTTTAAGAAGTAGGTTAAGAGTCCACAAAGGAGCATCTTCCCCCCCCCCCCCGTAATGTAAGCTCAAAGGTGCAGCCACAGCTGACCCTGGCGGGGCCTCGGTGAGGCCAGGATCCGACCATGCAGAATTCAGGCCATGCCAAATGGAAATTCCAAACCAAAGACCGTCACACCTCCCTCGCCCTCCGGTGCAATCTAGCCCGTAGAATTATTTCCTGAGGCAAGTGCTGAGGACAATCATCTTGCCAAGGGATCAGGGGGTCTTGACAGAAACGATTCCCCGCCCTTTTTCTCCACGGCCCCCTTCCCCCCCCATGGGCGCCACCCCAGAAGGGTCCGGGAAGTCACTCAGGGACAAAACCTACCATGGGGGCCCGCAGGAGAGAAGCCGACTCAGTCACTTGTCCAGATTTCCCTTCAAGGTTTTTTTTCCCCACCCAATTGACAAGAAATCGGAGAAAAACAGCAGGAAAAGTTGCCACGTAAATGAGTGGTGGAAGGAAGCGGGGCGGAGGTAATTGACTAGGTGGTAAATTGCCGTCTTTATCTTTTAATTTCCCTGTCACAATCAGTTATTCAGGGCAAGCGCTTGCGGAAATATTAATTGGAAAGCACAAAGTCTTTTCAGGAAAGAGAATAAATGTTTGAAAATGAGACCAGGATTAATTTGGGTAGATCTCTTTAGAGGGGAGCAAGCGAAGATCTCCAGGCAGGTGGAGCAGATGCTGCTGCAAGCTGCCAGCATAACAATTCCTTGAATTTCAAAGGGAATCCCTTCTCCCTCCCGCAAAATCTTAAAAATATACTGTGTATAATTTACTGCACAGTAAACTGCGTCAGCCATTTCCTTAAACCAGTCATTTGTAAAGCAACTTTTCCCGCTGCTTTTCTCAGATTTCTTAGCAATTTGAAAAAAAAAAAAAAAAAACACTTTGAGCATCAACTGCAGGAAATGCTATGGTGGGTGGATATTGCCTTAGAAAAGAATTAGGACACCTATGTGAGCGTCAAGCCTTCCAGCGACAACTAGTCATGGCGGCTAAATGGAACCCCCTATGTTCAGGGGTAGTGTATAGCAAATATCAGCAGCTAAGGGATGAACGATAGAGGGTTTGTGATCCTGCAGGAATCATTGTCAACAGTCACTGTTGGTAACAGGATGCTGGAAGAGATGCACCTTTGCGTTGATCTCACAGGCGCCTACGTTGTTCCAAAACACAGTTGAGAAGACAGGAAGGTACAGAGCAGTGGTGGGCAAAATGCGGCCTGCAAGCCCTCCCGAGCGTCACTGGTGCCGAAATAAGCGTAAAAATTGCCTACTGCACCCTCAGAGATGCTACTGGCCAAGTTGAAGGTCAACTCTGGTTAGGCAGAAAGTAGTCTGTTCCCAAAACAAAAACAAACACACACACACACAGAAGCAACCTTCCAGTCATTTCCTGATTCAAAAAAACCGGCGGGTGTGGGCCATCAGAGTCCGAGAAAGAATAAAAATGACCCTACCAACCCTTGGCGGCTGGCCATGGCAGTACGTAGGAGGGAAGACTGGACTGTCAAGGGGATGCAGGGTCAAATGTTTGCTTGAGCCATTCCCCACCCTCCCACCCCTTCAGCCTATTCTACCTCCAGCATTACTGTGAGAACATAAGGGTGTGTGTGTGATAAACCAGGTATGCTAGGAGGATGGGCATAATATAAGCAGACTCCTTGTTCATGTAGTGAGCTTTCAGGTCACAGTGACCTCATCGTTCTATTTAAGTCCTGATTTCTTTTCAATGGAGGAGAATGTGAAGGAGACGCAGGGCTACGAGCACACGGAATCCCAATGAGCTGGGTTGCACCAAACCCAGACAAGGTGTTTGCCAGGCCAACGGAAAGCGGAAGACGGTAACTAGCCCTGTATCCATGTGTCAAAGACAGACTGATTTCGAATGCTACCCTCGTGGCACTATTTCTTTAAAAGGCAAATGCTGTGAAAAGCTGACCAATTAAGAAACCGAGGCTTCTGCAGAACACGCCAGAGTGGGTTCTTCACCCCTACAGACAAGACCTCCTGCAGTTTTCCCACTTTTCTATCTTTTAACTCCTTGCCCAAAAGATGATTAATTAAAAGGAGATGTGGGAATAGACCCGGTTGAGACAGAACTGTGATCTATGCATGAGGAACTGAACACTTCCTCATTCCCAACTTCTGCTTTGTCACGTACGTAAACCTATCAAAACATGGAGTAAACTTACGGAAGGCAACTTAAGAGAATCCGTTAACATTAGACAATTTACTGGCTCTTCTTAATATACTACTGCTCCATCCATTTCAGATGCAGATGAACCAAATGCCCAGCACTCTATGCTTTCCCAACAAAACAAAATGTCATTCTGTACCCTTTAAGAATCACAGACTCATAGAGGTGGATGGGACTCCAGGACCATCAAGCCCAATCCCTGACGAATATCGGAAACCCACACCCAAAGCATCCCTGATAGATGGTCACCTAACCGTTTTATACAGGTACTGTCCTTTCAGTGCAGCAACATCAAGGTCTCTTTTCCTCTCTAACTCCCAATATTAAGGTTAGTGCTTCAGAGTCTTATTAGCTATTGAATGTCATCATCATAATTATTTCAGAACTGCGGAGCTGGAAAAGATCATATGGATCGTCGAGTCCAGCCCTTGTCAAGGAAGCCCAGTGGGGAATCAAACTCCCAAACTCTGGCTCTGCAGCCAGAAACCCCAACCACGGTAGATCAATGTACTTTTTCCCAGCCGATCACGCAGGATCTACCACCATGCAAAAGGACCAAAGCACAAACATCTGCCAACTGTCAAAAGCTCCTTTAAAGGCACAAGTTGTATTTTAGAGCAGGAGAAAAGTCCTTCACAACACCCATCAAGACAGCCTACAGTGCATTTTTTTCTCTGTGACAGCACATGCATATGGACAATAAGAGTCATCTTTCAGATTAATTTTTGATTTCCTGGAAGAGGAACGTCCACAAGTTAACTTTGCAGCAAACTTTTCCCTTGGCGCAGCTGTCCTTCTCTCTCTGCCATTGTCTGCCATGTGAAGTAAATGATGAGCAGTCTTTAACGACTCATCATCTCTGCTCCCTCCCTTCTTGGAGCAGAACACCATCTGGAAAACTTGCCTGGCATTTTTTATTCCAAGAACGCCACAGCTCTATAGAACTCACACCAGCATTCTGCTTAAAAGTGTCCCCCGTTTTTGAAATTCTGGTCCGGCGATCTGAGGATCCTTTGCATTGCACTGAGGCAAAAAGAAAATTATCCCTATTGCAAGGAACATCTGCTGTGTCTAAATTTGTAATTAAAATTAAATCAAGCACGCTAAAATAACCCAGAGGGCTTCCATTTTGAGCTTCTCCTTTAATACGGAAGAATTATTTGATTAAATTTGATTGTAACCTGCACATCTGGCAGTGCTAGCAAGTTGTCATGGGGTTACAAAAAAGGAAGAAAAAAGCCTAGACTGCTGTTTCCTCAAGAAGAGAGAAATACAAGTGGGGCAGCTCTTCACAAGAAATCAGCGCCTGCATTCTGCGTCAGCCACAATGCCTCTCCCACAGTCAACACCCAGTGTTCATACAGGAAGTTGATACAGAGGCCGCAAGGAGAACAGGAGAGCGGACATCTCCTATACCAGCAGAAAAGGAATGGAATTTCGTCTACCTGCTATTTTAATATTCATGTTGTTATCCAGCAGGAGGTTTTCTGCTTTGAGGTCACGGTGCACAATCTTCCGACTGTGACAGTATTCGACTGCGGAAAGGATCTGCCAGAATTTGCGCCTGGCCTCCGACTCGCTCAGACGGCCGTGGTTGGCAAGGTAATCTGTGGAAAGAAGGAGGGGGTTCAAAGGGTCAATCACACACAAAGTCTTGAGATTTCTTTCTCCAATCACACCTTCCCAGGTCGACAGGACGGGCAGCATGCGGCCCTCTTTTCCAAATTAACTGGAAAATCATGCGGCGGTAGTGGCCATCTGTACGAGGTGACACACTTTTCGGCCGAGGTTTGATTTAACTGCTAGGAGGTAGTCCTTCCCCTCTCAACCCTCCTCTTGTAGACCCCGGGCGTTTTGCCCTCCATGCATGGGACATTCTGTACCAAGTGCTTTTTTATGACATCAACCCAAGGGGTTCAGTTTGCTGGGCGGCCCCCTTGTCATTCCTGTGGACAGCACTAAGGTGGTGGGGTAGACTAATGAGCACTTTCCTGCTCTTTAAAAAGAAAAAGAAAAGGAGAAACAAAAATGTGCAGTGTCATAGGTAGCCGGAAAAATAAACAGAAGACAACCGTCTCTCTCCATTTCCATACTCTGAAAGAAGGGACCTTTGTTCTCATCCCGGCAGTGGTACATACTTCTTGGTGCCTCCAGGTGATCTCACCCCACTCTACCCCCTCATTTACACACAGCCGTGGGAGGAAGGCACAAAAAAGCAAGTAAAAAGCAAACAGAGACATATGTTGTAGGCAACACTCCCACTGGCACACGGAAAGAACCCACTGATTTACAAAATGGCTAGGCGACCAATCCAAAGCAATACACAGTAGGAGGTACAGTATGGGGCAAAAATTGGCCTCCCCCCCCCTCTTTTGCACAAGCCATCATCCTTAGTAACTCGAGGACTGAACTCTGGCGGAAATTGCTCACCCTCCACACCAAGCAAGGAAAAGACTGCTGTACTTCGTTGCCCTTGCGCACAAGGACATCACAGACGACAATCTTCCAAACTGCTTTTTTATCTGAATTTGCCAGTCAAGCAATCGCAGCCTTAATAATTACGTGATGAAGACAGAAGCACGGTAAGACGCTAGAGATGATGGTTAAAGATCGTAATCCCTACGTTGCTAAAGGGAAAAGTTAGCAGCAGAGAAAAGCAACATTTTACATCTTGGGAGAGGCATAATTGAAGCTTAATACACTGAGAGAAGGAACAAACATGTTCCTTTGGCAATATTTCACACACACACATACAGAGAATTGTCAAAAGGACAAATCTAATTTACAGTGTCAGTTAAGCTGTTTGTTTATGGTACAGAATGTAATGAAGGGAACTTAGCTGGCAAAAACCCACAATGAATCAAGGCTGAAATCCGCCACAGCCCACTTGCTAAAGATAAGCTGGACTGAATGAAGCTTTAAGTGCCTCCACCTCAAAGTAGCTGACCTATGAATTAGGATGCAAGAGGTAGAATGGCCCTCAATGTCAGCATCACGTGGAAAGGACAGATCTATACGGAGCCTGTGATGTTAGCAGTGGAAGGGAAAGTGGAATTTTGAACTTTCAGCTCAAATCCCCAGTGCATATTGCTGAGAGGGAGGCATTTAGATTCCTAGTAAGTATATATTCAGCGCTGGGAAAGATTGTGACAACATGGAACTGGAATCTCAGTTGTTTCCTAGAAAAATCTGATGGGGGCTTTCCAGCATGTTACACTGTCAGCACCCCTGCCAGTTTCAGACCAGAATTAAGGCTATCTCAAGTTGGCTCACAGGGCACAAAGCCAGCCGAATGGAAGCTGATGCCTTGGCAAACACGACCCGAGATCAGGAACGATGCCACACAAGGTCACAAATTGTGCTCGCTTACAGCTTACCTTCCATTCAACCTCACTCTGAGCTGGTCATATAGTGCATGTCCAGTTATATCTATGTTTTCAAAAAACACTTTTTAAGGTCTTCTACTGCCTAGTCAGCTCCCCTCAACACATGGGGTGACATGATATAAAAGGACTGTACTTTGAACAGGGAAAGAAAAGCCGCTTCACACCAGTTTTAAAGGGGTCATAGTCCAAAATTCAACACAGGAGAGACAACAGAAGAGGGAAAGGATAACGGAGATGAGTATAAACAAAGGAAGAGGGAGGTTTTGCTCAGTTATAGGCATTTTGACTTAGTTGAGCTCAACTCAGGAAAGGCTTCTCAAGAAAGATTTGTCCTTTCACTCAAGCCACTTCTAAATCTCTTTCCTTCACAAAAGTGTCATTTTATTGAACTTAATGAAGCAGTTACATAAGCTGACAGACAAAACACAAGCTCCCCACCTGGATGGGCCTACTATATGTAAGAATGGTTTGTCCCCACAGCCTGTAAGAATGGGGTGCAGGAGGGACCCCCCTCCCCAAGGTCTCAGATTTCGGTGACAGTTTCCAATGTTCTTTGGCACTTCACCAATAAAGTAAAAACCCAACAAACTCAATGAAAAGTCTTGATACAAGACAGCCCAGAAGCTGACTTTGAAGACTACTGTTGTTGTTGTTCTAAAAAAACTTTCTGCTAGATGACTATGCCGTCCTGTACTTTCCATTATTTTATTCTTTGTCCTGACTTCTGTTTCTGTCAAACAACTCCTGGGATTTTTATTGTAGGCAAACTATGTTTACCTACACCTATTAAGTGGGGTGGGGATGGGGGGGGGGAGAACATGCAGGCTTTCAAGTTCACAACCTGCACAGAGTTACTAGTAAAAACCTGCAATTTTGGTTCCTTTTCTGTTTAATCCCTCAACCATCAACAGATGTAGGTTTCTAAAAACAAAACTCATAACAATTCTGTTTGCTGCATTTTAGTCTAAGTCCACGTAAAATGAGTGAAATCACAGTGGAGAAAAGAAAAACGAAGCTAAGAGGAAAGAGGAAAGAAGGAGCAGGGAGAGCAGGAAAAAATTACACCCACGCAGCAACCCCCTGTAGTTGACAGAGAAGGTGAATCAAAGTTGATTTATCTGTCTATCACTGCTGCCCATGTGATATTCACAGAACCTGGTCGCTCCCTTTGCCTTACTTGCAGGGACTGTCAGGAGAGAGTGAATTATTGAGCTGACACCATCAGAACCATCCAGAAAGGTGTCCTTCGCTCGTGCCAGCAACTACAAAACAGCCTCCTTTGCATGGCAATTGCAGGATGATGTGGGGATGTTAACGGTGGCTTCAGATCAGCATTAATTGAATTTTATATGCATGTCTAGGAAAGTATATTTTGAATTTAAGGCTTTAAAAAAACCACTGGTAATTTCAAATTGCTTTGGGGGTAATTTAGCAGCTGCACACTTCTGAAATGAACATGTTTTTCTTTTAAAGTAACTAACCAGGCCAAGCCATTTTAGGTTGGCCATTTCTCTTTTTCTGTAAACAAACTATTGATGTATAAAACAGCCCCCCCCCCCCTTCAAGCAAGCCGCTTATACAGAGGCAGGACAGTCTTCCAGAACAAACTTCAGCTGAATTCACACGAATAGGTCAAGCCATTTGCTTTTTAATGTAAACAAAAGGAGATGATGTAATGGTGGCTGGAAGGCTGGCTTCTGTTTGTAATAATCTCATCCAGAAATCTGATTAATGGTTTTACTTACGGATTTTAGTCAAACTGGTTATGCAATTGCGATGGGCCAAACGGGGCTGGCCTAGAAAATTTAATTTCTCAACAGCGACAGGTTTGGGAATCCTCTAACTAAGCCGGCCAATTCTTGGTGGATCCGTTCATTGACATTCTGTCAGAAAAGCATTGCTCCCTGCACCCCTCCCCTGAGCCTTTCTTCTGCTTGTGTCGGCCCCCCTCCTTTTATTCTCCTGATAATTTGCAAAGACAGCCCACCCCCCCAATGCTACACACTACCTTTATATCAAGGAATGCAAAAACCAAGAAACCAGTGGTCAGGCTACCTCATCTGCAAAAGGGATATTTGAGTGCTACAATCTAGATTTCCCATTGCCCCCCCTGTCAGACGTCTACCTCACCGAGATGAACAGCCTTCCACAAATTCTGCTTTCCTTATCCTCAGAAACAAAGCCACCAGCTGGCCTACATTCCCAGCAGCAAAAACGCAAGCACAGGCAAAAGAGAAAGGAAGCCCCACCAGTCCTTTTTCCCCCAAAGGGAGAGACACGGCGCAGCTACTGAACACCAGCTCCAAAACTTTCAGCACTGCACCCCAGTTTTGCCTCTCCCTTATCCCCACAAATCCCCTTCTAACAAAAATAAAACCCTCATGTGCCATAGGCACATCTATATTGTTGTGTGTGTGTGTGTGAGAGAGAGAGAGACAGAGGGAGGCTGCCCTTAGGAACATCTGGGGGTTTCCACAGATGTAAAATGCAGGGACCAGAGCAACAGTTGAGGACAGTCCCCCCTCCAGTACAACATTCCAATTACTTTTTTTTACCTGTACTTGCTCCTGGTACATTTCCAGCCCCCCATTCACAGCACTGATCATGTTATTATTTACAAAGCTTGCAATGGATCGGGGCCAGGATATTTGGAAGGACAGTCTTGTCCAGCTCATCCATTGCATTCATGACTACTGATGGACTGAATGGCTAGAGACAATGTCTGTTCTGTAGAATCCTCAGAAGTTTATTGGGATATTGACATTTAGATGGATCTCTTCATTTTACTGGTTTTGTTTCATGTCTCGGCTCTATCTTGAGAAGCTCTCACAAAGCCACATTTCCAAATTCTACTAGTACTTTTTGGTTTCTGATGTCTATCCTAGGCAAAATCTCCAACCAAGAACAGACTTGTAAATCACAAGTACATCTGAACAGGATTCCAGACAGAAGCCAACTA